>NW_004955475.1:1480955-1518063 GCF_000276665.1 Chinchilla lanigera
AAAAAAAAAAAAAAAAAAAAAATAAAATAAAATAAAATAAAATCATTCTCTAAAAATTGAGATCATGACACAATGCTGGCTATAAAATCAATCTCTTTTTTTTCTTGTCCTTGTATACAACTCCCCTCAAAAAATCCTATAATTAACTGTAGTATTTTATTGGATACTTTAAAAATAAATTTGCTATAATAATTACTATAAAAACTAATATACACAACCATAAATACTTTGGGAAACATGAGAATGGTTACTAACAATCTACAAGTTTAAAAGGGAATACAAAAACACAAAGAACAGGATTTAGCATTTGTCTGAAGGAAGACAACCTACATGACAACAAGCAATCCTGTTCTGGGTAAGCATTATTAATACTAAGGGCAGACAAGGGGTTACTGAAAGTAACATTCTGAGCAATGGGCTTTTATTTTCCAAAGACCCATTTTGGATTGGTAATACCACTTCAATGAGGAAAAAAAAAACAACCCTCTGAAAGATATTACAATTTAGAAAGTGTTGCATTGGTCCACTAAAATTAAAGGTAAGATTTTCATTATGTAGTAACTGGATCAAGATGATATATTTAATATATGTTCCAGTCCCACTTATCAATTCAAATCACCAAACATAACAAGAAAAACAAATATGGACATAATCACATATGACTGAAAGAAAATAAAGCAGACCATAACATATGTAGGAACTGTTTCAAAATGCTGTTAACTAATAAAAAAGAAAAAAAGGAGAAACAAACGAAAAAGCTCCAAACTAAGGTGAGAGAGAGGAACAACAAGAGTGAGCCCTGGCCCACCCAATGGATGAGTCATTAACTGCTTATAAAATTCTACACAATCTATCTTCTATCTGTTTCTTAATGTTACCTCCTAATACTCCTTTACATACTGGCTTTCTTTTGGTTACTGAAAATATCTCCACCTATGAATGTCACTACCACAAACCTTTCTATGACCACTTTATGTAGAGTAATCCCCTAGTCTATCATAGCCCTTTACTTCTATTACTTTGTTTAGGGGCTGTTTGCCCCAACTAGAGTGTGAGCTCCGTGAAAACAGAGGTCTTGACTTATTCACAGCTCAATGGATTATCAGTGTATGGAAGAGTACACTGAATGGGGTACAAAGAAGGAAAAGCCATTTCTTTCCCTTTCTTTCCACCTCCACACAAGTAAAAGACCACAGAATATCTGCCCCTAAATAAGAATAGGAAGAGTAAATGGTTTGTGGCCAAGAGATAGATCAGCATAGGGAGCAGATAACATCTAGGAGGAAGATGAAGCTCTCCTGCCTTTAAAGACTATGGACTAGGCCACCCTACAGGCAGCATTAGAGATAAGTTACAATACTAATGTCAGGGAGCATGTTGTATGCCTTTCCTACAATTACCCGAGGAAGGCTATAGTAATTGTATATAGCACTTATAGACAGATAATCAAGGAATGTTTTTTGTTTTTTTGAGACAGGGTCTCACTATGTGGTTTAGGCTGGTCTTCAACTATGTAGCCCAAGTTAGCCTTGATCTCATGGTGCTCCTCCGTCTTCAGCCTCCTGAGCGCTAAGCTTACAGGCATGCACCACCACACCTGGCTAAGCAACAATTTTCCCCCACAGAAATGGGGGAAAATGAAAAGATGAATAAACAACTAAAAATAACCAAACACTTATGGAAATTTAACACCTTAAGAAAATATTAAACTTGAACAGAGGAATAGCCAAGGAAACAGCATTAACACAAAATAAGACCTTAACATCTCTAGAAGGATGTATGAATATACAGTCATGCATTGTATAACAACATTTTGGTCAACAATGTATTATATATATAACAGTAATCCCATAAGGTTATTATGGATCTGGAAAATTCCTAATGCTTAGTATTTTACTGTGCCTTTTCTATGTTTAGATACACAGATATTTAAAATTAGACTACAGGCAACCCATTCATTTGGGACCTCTCCTGTCTCTCAGGAGCTATTCTTATTCCCCATTGCTATTCTCCAATAAATTTTCCCACTTAACCTCCAAAAAAAAATAAAATAAAGTTGTGCTAAAATTGCCTGTAGTATTCAATACACTACCTTGACTTAGAGGTTTGCAATATGAGTAATGGGCTATACAATATAGCTTAGATATATAACAGGCTATATATCTAGGTTTAAGTACGTTCTGTGATGTGCACGCAAATAAGTAGCCTAACAACACATTTATCAGAACGTATTTCTGTTAATTGACCTGTGGTTGTACTAGGTCTATAAGAAAAATAATGAACTACAGTTACTAGAAAAGATATAACCTTTGATGCAAAGATAGCTGAATAGGAGACTGAAAGCAGCTTAAAAATTGAGTACAAAAAGTAAAGAGACAGTGATGAAAAGCAAGATATGGAAAGTTAATAGAATGTCTATTGACAGATGACAAAATCTTATACTATATACAGAAAATTCAGAAGAATCCACTGGAAACTTTTTATTTTTAAAAAAGAATTTTTGAGACAGTGTCTCCCTGTGTGGTGCAGGCTGGCCTTGAGCTCACTATGTAGCCTAGGCTGGCCTCAAATTTGCACCAATCCTACTGCCTCAGGCTCCTGAGTGCTGGGATTATAGGGGTGTATCACCACGCCCAGCTCTAGCACCAAAAACTGTTAGAGCTAATAAACAAACTCAGCAAGTTTGAACAGTACCACATCAACAATAAAAATCAGTTTTATTTGTATACATTAGCAATAAAGAATCCAAAAGGGAATTCTGGTCTGAATGGCCCCATCAAGAGACAGACAGACAGACAGACAGAGACACAGAGAGACACAGAGAGACACACAGAGAGAGAGGCTGACTTAAAGAGAAAAGGTATGGGGTGTGGCTCAATGGTAGAGAAACTGCTTAGCATGTATGAAGCCCTGGGTCCCATCCCCAGCACAGCAGAGAAACAGAAGAAAGAAGAAAGAAGAAGAAGGAGGAGAAGGAGAAGAAGGAGGAAGGGGGGAGCGGAGGGGGAGGAGGAGGAGAAAAAGGTGGAAGAGGCAAAGGAGAAGAAGGGAGAAAAAGGGAAATTATCCTACATTGCACATGTGAGCATCCGTATTTGAAAATCTGAATTCTGAAATGCTCCAAAATATGAAATTTTCTGAGAACAAAAATGACGCCACAAGTGGAAAGTTCCATATCTGGCCTCATGTAAGAGTTCATAGTCAAAATGTAGTACACTAAAAATATTGTTATAGTTGCTCACAGGTTCTGTGCCTAAAGCGTATATGAACACAAATGAACTTCGTGTTTCGATTTAGGTCCCATATTCAAGATACCTCATTATGGAAATGCACATATATATTCTAAAATTTAAAAAATGCTCAAATCAGAAACATTTCTAATCCTGAGCATTTTAGATAAGGGACACTTAACCTGTAAAATTTTGTAAAAAGTCATGTAATTAGGGATTATTTTTACCTTTTTTCCCAAATAAATTAGCCCTGCAGCATGATTAGCTTAATACCATAAAGTTTTTGAAGAGGACACTGATAAGACTTTCTTGTTAAATAGAAATAGAAAAGCAAGTTTTCTTATCCACTATCAATTTCTGTTCTGCCATTAATACACAGACATTGCTTCATGTTCTTAGCTAATTCACCAGAGGGCTCTCTTACTCATGACCAATCTGCTATCTCCACTGAGAAATTCTGAGTATCTGTAGCCTACGTTATGGCCCTTAGGTATTTGTGATCTCAGAATCTCATAACGTAGATAATTTCAGTTTAGAGGACCAAATTTTAAGAGAAGGAATTTCTTTAAAATAAAAAGCAAATAAGTAATTAGGATGAATGATACTTACATGTAAACATAATTCGCTGGATACAGAAGTTATCACATTCAAGTCGCTTTTGAACACTGATATGCCAGCAGGCTGACTCGCAGCCACACTGGACAGAATATTAGAGGCTGCCTGTTGGAAATTAGGAGATTGTGCAGGGCTATCTTGGATTCCACAGTGACTGATGGCTATGACTTCTGGCACTGTACAGGAAAGTGTGTCTTCAGCAGAAGAAGAAAATGGAGATTCTATGCTTTGGGTATCCTTCTGACTCTCAGAATAGATGCTAGAGGTGTTGTGCTCCTGATAGAGCAGGTTTCTTAATTTTTTGTCCAGAGTTTTAATTCGGTTGTCTGCAAACTCCATTTTTGGAGGTCTTTCCCCATCTGATTCCAAGATAGTAATGGGCAGAAGGGTAGTTGCTTCAAGGCCAGGGGTCTGAGTGGGAATGACTGCCTTAGGAGAACTTGCTTCAGTATTCACTGCTGTTTCTCCTTCTTGGGAAATAAACTCTGCATCAGTAGTTGGCTGCTGTACTAATAAGGATTGAGGCTTTTGATCAGACACAAGTGCTGATGTCGTAACGGGGTCATCAGTAGTCTGAGTTGATTCGCCAGAATGGGCCATGAACACATTAGTCTGACTAGAAGCTTGATGACATGGATACACAGGCATGAACATACCTGTTTGGCTGGTGAGTCCATCACATTTGACTGGAACTGTACAAACCGAAGTAGCAGAATAAGTAGAATTACCAGTACTTGGTGCCATTATCTGCCTGTCATCTTCCATTGGATAAAGTATAGCTGGCTGCTTGGTTTCTACACTAGCACGTTCAGAGATCTTACCATCAACTAAATCCTTATGTTCTGCTTTGGAGGTGAAAAGTGCACGCTGGCATGGATTATTTTCTATAGTGAGCAATGTATCCTGTGATATTTCCTTATTATTTGTGTTCCTTGAGCCTGGAACAATAACAAAGGAATAGCTAAGTATGTACTAATAAGTAAAACACATGGAGTAGTACCAAACTCAAAAGGAACATGAAAAGCAAGAGACAAATGAGAGGGCCAGGGATATAACTCAGGAGTACAGTGCCTGCCTGGTAAGTGCAAGGTCCTGAGTTTGATTTCTAGTACAAAAAAAAGAGAGAGAGACAAATGAAAACCTGTGTGAGAGTACTCTTGTAAGTAAGACTCAAAATATCACAAAATTTAACTGGTCAAAGAAAAACATCTTTTTCTTTTTTTCAGAAATATTTAAAAATGGCTTAAATTGTATACTAACATAAATGCTTTCAAAAATGCTTATGAAAATTGTCATAAGCACAATATACCCATGAAAACATGATAAAGATATGTTATATATTTTGCATCCGTATCTTCTGAGTCTAGGCAAAGCTAGCAGAGAATGAAAGCTTACAAGGAAATGGCTGTAGCTCTGGAACTGTAGCCATCGAAGGCTGAAGAGGGGGAGACTGAGCTTCCCGGTTTCTTATTGTTTGATTGATACAAAATCTCCAGCGACCAACTGGGGATGACTGAGGAGCAGATTCATCTACAGAAAGAATTAGCAAAAAAATTAATATGCTAAGCAACTGTCAATTTGTTTACCTTATTAAGGAAACCAGATTAGAAAACCAGTTTGGTATTTCTGTTTCCAACAATATTTGAATAATTATAAGACCATATCTCTCAACCTTGACAAATAGTCTAAAGAACTAAAAAAAAATAATAAAAATAAAGAACTAAGCACACAGTATCTATCATTAGTAATTAGAAGCAAGACACTCTTTAGTTTTCTGGAAAAAAAGTGGAAAGCATTTTTCCATCAAAACTTACATCTCTTGAGACAGGAGGATTATGAATTTAAGCCCAGATAGAATAACTTAGCAACTTAGTGACACACTGTCTCCAGTGGAGGTGTAGCTCAAGGAGAACACCCTGGGTTAAATCCCCAGTGCAACAAAACAAAACAGGACAAAAACGAAAACACCCTGTGTCTCCTGTTGGGTATCCTGTTTACAGTGGTACTTAAATCAATACAAGCACTGATATTTACAAAACAATACATTAGAAGTTAATTTTACTGTATAACCATGTAAACAAAGTAAAACAAATCCCTACATTTTAATTCCTGCTCTGTAAACTTAAGTAAGTTTCTTTAAAACTTAACCCTCTACTTTGTCCGTTAGAAAACTGCTCAGATCTCTGCTAACCAGAAAAATAAGATGGAGAAAGACTCTGTCATCCTAACACAGTCAAACTAAATTTCTGACAACATCTAGTTCCATTACTCTCACACCACCTTTTGCTTCCTCACGCTGTTAAAAGTCCTTTAGAGGTTTTCATGTGTCTATGGTTCTTCTCCCCCTCCCAGACACTCTTTATATACCCATGAGCAGAGCTGAGAAGAATAGAGAGATTAAGTTATCCAAAAAGAAAACACAAGAACCCCAGTTTTAGTATCTGTATGTATATCTGGTAACTGATTTACAAAAAGTGAGTGATCACAGCCAGTAGAAGCATTATTACTGGTGGGATAAAATCAAGATATGAATGACTACTAAAACAAAAGGCAACTTTATTTTATTTTATTTTAGTCTTTTTGAGACAGGGTCTCGCTATGCAGTTCAGGCTGGCCTTGAGCTCACTTTGTAGCCCAGGCTGGTCTCGAACTCACAACGATCCTCCTGCCTCAGCCTCCCGAGAACTGGGATTACAGGTGTGTGCCACCACGCCCGGCCTACAAAAGGCAAATTTAGAACATAATAATTTTACTTCGGAAACTTTCTATCCATCTTTTATCAGAAAAGAACAACTTATCAGTTGTTTGAAACAGGCCATTAAAGGTCATCAGTACTGTGACTGCTTTTCTGGTAACATGCCATACAACAACCTAGAAATAAGTTAATCAGATAAAGAACCAACACTTGGAGGAAATTTGGAGAATTGATTCTTATCTCTGAGCTATCTAGTCCTTTAAAAGTGTGGAAAAATAACAAACTTATCAAGTTACTTTATTGGCTAACATGTTTTTCAATGAAGGTATATAAATTAAGTTTCCAAATGTCTTGCTTCAAAAGGAAAATTATAAATTTTAGTAAATATACTTACTGCTGGGTTGAGTGGATGCAGAATTTATCTGTACTTGTTCAGATGATCCTGTCTGAATTAAAAATGAATAGATAAATAATGAAGTTCCTAACACATATCAAAAAAGACCTACTTGCTAAACAATTGCTCTTACTTGGTTACTGTTGGATTCCAAGGTAACAGAGTCAACTCCCACGGATTTTTCTGCAGCAGAATGGACATGAAGAATCTCTTGGGCTTGACCTACAATAGCCCTCAAGTCTTCCACAAATTTTTCCTTCTCATTTTCCAACACAAAATTATCTTCAACCTGGCCCAAAATAAAAGTCAGTCTATACACGAGAATTTAGTTTCTTCAAAATTATAATACTGTATTAATGCTTATTACCAGAAAGAAAAAAAGGAGTTATCTAAATCCAAGTATCATAAGACCACCAATGAAATGCCATTGTCTGGAGCAATCTATAAGAAGCCAGTATTTTTCAAAATATCTGGAGTTCTATAAATTGGGTGTTGTTTAAACAGTGTAACTGAGGCACCATTTAAAAGTAGGATGTCCAAATCTAAAAAATTATAATCCACACATATTACAAAATGAAGCATCTTCAAAGATGATAAGCTGGACTTGGTGGCACTGCCTGTCATTCCAGTACTCTGAGAGGCTGGGGCAGGAGGGTCTCAAGTTTGAGCTCAGCCTAGGCCACTTGGCAAATTTAGTAGGACTGTGTCTCAAAAAAATTTAAAAATGGTAAGAGGAGGCATGCAGCTCAGCATGAAGGCCCTGGGTTCAATCTCTAGTAGCGCAAAAAACTGAGATGATAAATAATGGTACAGTTAGGCTTACTACACATAAAAAATATGAAAAAAGTGACATTTCAGAAAATATTATGTTAAGAGATAGAACTGATAAAATTATTACTTATTTCTACTTAGTAATGTAGCAATGCAGAAGCAAAAACAGTTTGCATTCTATACGTGAAACTAGACACATCTCTATTAAAAAAGAAGAAAAACACTAACTTAAGCCTACCCATTCAAAGAAAATGTTAAAAATTTAATGAGGTAAGAACATAACTTACATTAATGATGTTACATCCCTGGCTAACACAGTAGAATTACCTGAGTAGCTTGACAAACTACTGATGCTTAGATTTTACCCCAAAAGATCCTGATGTAATCAGGGATTTGTGCAACAAAATAATGGTTAAAAAGCTTATCAATGATTTTATCATATAGTGAGAGATTTTAAAAAGAGTATGCTCTCATATTTTCCAGATAAATATACTGATGGCCAGAGGAAATGCAGAAACTTATTCCTAATCACAACCAATTTGGCTCTGTAGAGATTTTAAAAACTAACCATGCTCTTTAAAAACAAATGGCTCTTAATCAATGGAGGAGGAACTAGAGAAAATAAAGAGACAGAGAATGCCAAAGGGAAAGTAATTTGATTTTCTATACTTACCATATAGTCTGCAATATCCTCTGGTGCGTCACCATCAACATCAAATTTGAAGGTAACCATCTTGTTGTTGTGAGTCTCCAGTTGACATTCTACCATGTTGTCTCCAGAAGTTGACACCTAAGAGCACACATTTCATCAGTTTAAGAATCACTGTCTTCTCTTTATAAATTATGTATGGACTATCTAGATGATTTTACATAAAATATGCATGGAACTGGTTTAAATACTTCAGAATCATAAAAAATAAACAAAAAAGAGAAAAAAATACTTCAGGATCATTTTTCCTTGGTTTTTTGAGACAAGGTCTAACTATGTAGTGCAGGCTGGCCTTTGAACTCATGGTAATCCTTTTGCCTCAGCCTACCGTGTGCTAGCAATACAGGTATAAACTACCATGCCCAGCAATCCTTCAGATTCTAGCAACATTATATTTTCCCATGGTGAACTATCTATCACCTAAACATCCATTCCACAGTAAATATAATACAAACAAATTACTCAGTAAAAACATGTCATAAATGTGACCCCATGGAAAAATGAAACAAAACTTCTATAACAAAGAAAAAATTTACAAAAATCACTATAGCAATGTGGAACACAGTAACTAAGTTCTATCATTCATTTATCAAAGTCTCTTATTCTAGCTAGTATTTAGAAACTTATGAAAGCTTCATACTTTTTGTTGCTGGAGAGGACTCAGCGTCTTGCACATGCTAAGCACATGCTCTACCACTGAGCTATACCTGCAGCTTCCAAATTATCATACTCTTTAATCCACTAGTTTTACTTTTAGGGATATGTCATAAGGAAATAATAAGAGATAGATACAAAAAAACATGTTATAGGATGTTTGGTTCATAGAGAAAGAGAGACAGAAAGACAGAAAGAATGAACAGTAGAGGAATGACTAAACTATATCCTCGCACAAATGACTGTTTAATGCAGTCACTTAAAATATAATATTTAAAAATAATGACACATGAAAATATACATGATATTATGTTTTTAGAGAGAGAGGATATAAAATTGCATGTAGGTTTAAACAGCCATTTGAAATTGGTATCATATTGACTGGAGATATGGGCTTTAATATCTGATATAGGTTCAGATCTCACTTGATCACTTGCTAGTTCAATGATCTTAGGCAAAGTATTTCTTTGATATGCAGTATCCTCATTTGTAAAGATAAGTATACTTCTACCTATCACACAGAGCTTTGGAAGGATTACATGATAAAATGGCTGTGTGATAAAATGTCATGTAGGGTGCCTACCACAGAAGAATTCAATACATTTTCGCTACTAGACTAATATCATTACAGTCTTAATACTGTAACATTCTACACATACATATAAGAAAAAATGAAAACAAACTAAAATGCTCGCAGGAGCTATCTCTGAGTGGTGATTATAAGTGATATTTATTTTCTTCCTCATATTTATCCTATATTCTCCAAGTTAATCAATTAACACATAATATTCCTATTAGAAATATTTTAATGAAGGAAAGTTAATTTACAGAGAGTTCCACAATATTCTACATCTGCTTCCATTGTATTGCTTCTCCCGGCCCTCCAAGACCTCTACATGTACCTGTAACCAAACCATACCTACACACTGACCTGAAGAACAGTAAGCTGAAATTTAGTCCCCTTCTCTGGTCGGGGACAGGAAGCTCTTCTCTGTTTGATCCGATCCGGTTTGCCATTTCCACTTGGATTATCAGGGTTATAGGTGTTTTCTTTCATAGCTGCCACATCTTGATTCAAGCTAATAATTTTTTAAAAAAGGAACTCATTCAAATTGTGATAGTAAAAATCTAAGAAAAACTTCCAATTATAAAATTATAAATAACAAGTTTATGGAAAAATAAACAAATATTACAATATATTTTTAAATTTATGATTTCACAGCTCTGAACATACGAATACCACTGGATCATATACTTTCAATGAGTAAATTGTATAGTATAAAAACTATATTTCAATAAATTTATCTCTTTTTTTGCAGTACTGGGGATCAAACCCTAGCCTTTGCACTGAGCTACACATCCTCAATCTTTTTATTTTAAGATGGGGTGTTGCTAAGTTGTCCAGGCTGGACCTTGAACTTGTGAGCTGCCTGACTTAGCCTCCCAGAGTACTGGGATGATAGGCGAGCTGGCTTTGGCATTGGCATATACCTATAATTTCAGCACTCTGGGAGGCCAAACCAGGAAGAATCATAATTTTGAGGCATGTCTGGGGAATTTACCAAGACCCTGTCTCAAAATAGAAGAAGAGTTGGAGTGTAAGTAAGTGTGAAGGACTTCGGTTTAATCCCCAATAATTGCTCCCCACAAGAGATCCTTTTTTCAAATAGATATTTTTAAAATTAACTTTTAGGTAGGCCCTTCTAAAAACAATTCACAAAGCAAGTGTATAAAGATACACAAAAAAAGAGATAAAAAAATACTAATTTTTTTTTTTTTTACATAAATACAAGTGGTAGACTAATACTTTTCCCTAAGGGCTAGGGGTGTGGTTTCTGTCTCCAGTACTACAAAAAAAATTTATTTTAAATAAGTAATACTGATCCTAGAGGTTTTAAATATACCGAGAAATGGCAGTAACAATATCTTTAGAGGAAGAGAGAGACATAATTTTACTCAATGGGCTAAATTGTGTATATTCCAAAGTAACCATAAAAAAACCTTTATTACGGTTTGGATCATGATGGCAAAAACTCAACTTTTCTTATTTCCCTTAAGTACAGCTAAAAGAAATATGAAAATATGTAATACAGTAGGCAATCCCATGCAGGCACTAAAAATGAAAAGAGGAAAGCACACTGTCTAGAGATCCCCAGGACTTGAAAAAATATAGCGGCTTGGCATCTCCCAACACCCACCCTGTGACAAAAGGTAGTCACAGCTCACAGTCTACTGATTTCCAGTCAAGGTGCAAGCAGCCCAAACACATTGTCTCCTGATGCCCACCCCTACAGCAGAAGATGGCTTAAACAGGCCTCTTCCTTCCCCAGTGGCCCTAGAACGAGCCACAGCAGTAGAATGTGGCCAGGATTTCAGGCCCAGAGAACTTTGTACCCTTTAGTCCAATGGTGAGGGATAGGGGTGCCAGGTGAAGAAAGCATAGGATAATTATTACAAGAATTATTACAAGAATTACTACAAGAATAGGATAATTATTCTGAAAACTACATTGTCATTAGAACCACATCTCGTTGTAGGTAACTGAGTTAGATAGAAATATTGTAGGTAGTCAGACAAGGCTAGGCCCTCAGAGGAGCCAGTGCAGAAGAACAGATGTCTTGCAGCTGTGGGGGAGATAGGCACCTCCACTGTGGGCCTGACCTCAAGACAAAAGATAAAACAAATGCACCCACATACTTCCTAAGGGTAAACATCAAGGATTGATATTCTAAATAGGTATCCATCACCTTGAGAAAGCCAGGAAAAGCCACTAACCCAACCCCCTACAGGAAAAGTCCCTGTTCTGTATTCATGCCTGCTTGCTATGTGACTTGCTTCCCCATTTGATCCCCATGTAATCAATTTTACCTGAGTAATTATGCTTGTAATTTTACTGGTTGACCATAGTTTTGTCCCACCTGATGCCCACCTTGCACCATATTTCCCACTTTGGACACACCTCACCTTGTGGTTTTGCTCTATAAAATCCCTAGGAAATGCAGGGTCTTTGGCAACCCACTTGGGTCCCCTTCTGTCTCTGTCTTGGACAGAAGCTTTCTTTCCCCTAATAAATATATTCTGCTCTTAACCTCCATTGTTCCTAAAATTCATTCTTCAATTTTAGAGAACACAAACTTATACCAGACATCTAGCAGGTTAGGAGTTTCTTTCCCCTATATCACCATGAAAATAGGCCAGGACCTGTGCAAATACATGCTAAAATAGAAGATATAAGTAGGATCCAAAGTCACCTAATATTCAAAATGCCCATAATATAAATAAAAATAAATTTTTCTGACACCAAAAATGAGGAAAATCGTAACTTGAATGGAAAAATACCAATCAATAGGTGTTAACACCAAGATAAATCAGGTATTATAATTATCTGAAAGGATATTAAAGCAGCCATCATCAAAATGATTTATTGAAGGCCTGAGGATGTGGCTAGGTGGTAGAGACCTTGCCTTGTGTGTATGAGGATTTGGGTTCAATCCTCAATACCACAAAAAAGCTTCAACAAACAATTATATATATTCTTGAAGCAAATGAGAAAATCAAAATTTCATCAAATAAAAGATATTTTAAAAACCAAATGGAAATTATAAAACTAAACATGTAATCAGAAATTTTTTTAAAAGTCACTGAGTGGGCAAAGGGATACAAATGCCACAAATAGGACAAAGGAAAGAATCAGAGAACTTAAAAGACAGAATAATAGAAATTAATCAGAACAACGTGCAGAAAAATACTAGTTTACAGCTACCAAGTAATAATACACTTATATATTTGGCTGTAATTTATTACTTGGGATTAGCTAGACTTTTACTCTAAATTGTATTATTTATTTCCTTATGTTTTCTTTTATGACACTAGGGATTTATCCAGGGCCTTCACACTGAGCTACATTCCTAGTCCTTTTGAAATGTTTTTATTTTGAAGCAGAATCTTGCTAAGTCACTAAATTGCCCAGGCTGGGCTTTGGATTCTTCTGCCTCAGCCTACCAGAGTGTTGGGATTCTAGGTATGTACCACCATACACAGCTCTTATTTCCTTTTTAAGTCTTCTAAGCTTCCTTACAATTGAATACTATAGACTAAGAAAATGTTAATTTAAAAATCCATACTATCTGTATTAATATTTTAAAAGTAAAAAAATGCCTGCAATTTTTATTAAACCTGCACACAAATATAAGAACACTAAAGCTTCTTCTAGTTGAGATACACTAAGCACTAATTACTGCATACACTTCAGTATATACTCAATGTTTTCATGTCTTGATACTTACCTTCGAACTAAATCTGGTTTTTGAAGAGCTGCTTGTTGTTCAGCTCCAGCCAATTGGGATACAGCCTGTTAGTAGTACAGAAATAAAAGCTGTTATGATAATATCAAAACTCATGCTAAGCACATAATTTACTACTATTTCAAAAACAGGATTGTTACATTTCAAATTTTGGTAGCCTTGCAAGGTAGAATGTCTTTATTATTGAATGTCTATATCAGTCTTATTATTTATAATATTACTGAATATAAAAACATAGCAATATATCAAAATGTATCTTAGATTCTTCAAGATTTTTCATTTAAAAATTAGCACTGTTTCATGTACTTTTGTTTGTTATTTTTCAACAGAGAACATTATTATTGAGCTTCCAGTCCTGGCTGTAAAACTGCTACTTAAACAATAATATACTGGGCCAGGCATGGTGGCACATGCCTGTAATTCTAGCACTTGGGAGGCTGAGGCAGGAGGATTGCTGTGAGTTCGAGGCCAGCCTGGACTATAAAGTGAGTTCAAGGCCACTCTGAATGGCATAGTGAAACCCTGTCTCAAAAAGGCAAAACAAAAAACAAAAGATGGTATACTGCCATTCCACAGGAAGATAAATCAATGACTCAAACTTCCATTAAGAATGTAAATGCCTGGCTTGGTGGTGCATGCCTATAATCCCAGCACTCAGAAGGCTGAGGCAGGAGGATCACTGCAAGTTTCAGGCTAGCCAGGGCTACAAAGTGAGTTCACAGCCAGCCTGAACAGCACAGTGAAACCCCATCTCAAAAAATAAAAAAATAAAAAAGAATGTACATAATAATATAACAGTACTGTCAGAAAATAATTTTAAATATTTGCCTAATCTATCCTCTATGCACTGCCACTGGTGACAGCACAGAGGGATCTTAGAATGCAACTTTAATAAAAGAGATTATTTCCCTAACCAGGTATACCCTGGTTTCTCATCTCTTAAAAAGTTAAATTCTTCCAGGTAGAAAATAATCCTTGATGAACTTGTTTTTTAAACTCTGCTTGATTCTCTTATTTTCATCTCTCTTCTTGAAACTACGTTAAATTTTAGTTCCTCTGTATGAGTTGGGATCTTCCATATATTATGAATATGTTCCTCCACCTGCCCAGACTATTTTTACCTCTCCTGAGTCCTGTCCAGTTAGCAAATATCTGGACAGAATTTCTATATAAAAGCCTTTATGGCGGTGGGCTCCAGAAACAGCAAAATTGTCTTGGGGACTCAGAAAAAGTATATATGCTACCTCACATCTTGGCTTCTAAACTTAAGATGAGGGTTCCTTGGAGAAATGGCTGACTTTAGCAATGGGACAAGGAAAGTATAAGATGAGCATTACTATGCCAAAAAGAAAAAAAACCTGCTCAAATAATTATGGGACATACCAAAAACACACAGAAGCCAATGTGAAGGAGTTTCCACTGCCCAAATCTGGGATTTCAGTATCTCAAATCTTAATTTCAGTATCAAATTAAATAACAATAATAAAAGAATATAATCCATTCCATAAAATAAGAATCCATAAATGTATACTGATACAAACAAGTAAGTAAGAAAGGGAAACCTTTTACAGTAAAAACACAATTAATAACTATAAGGACTGATGATGGAGCTAGAAAATCATAAAGGGATGCTAAAACTGGAGGGCAAAAGTTGGATGAATAATAGGTAGTTTAAAACTGTCTCCCTACAGAGTACTTTTCAATTACAAAGGCAAAAAATGTTTAACTTTTCTGTGGAAGAACTTGGAACACCCCATCTTAACCACATGTAACCTCTCCATTATTGGAACAAACCAACATAATTTGCATTGTGGTAATCCAACAAAAAAATTTATAATCTGAATCTAAAAAAGAGGAAAGCAGACAAACTCAAATTGAAGGACATTCTACAAAATAACTAGCCTTCACCTTAAAAAAAAAAAAAAATCAATGGTTTTTTTCTGTCTTTTTTTTTTTCTTTTTCTTTTTGAGACAGGGTCTTGCTATGCAGTTCAGGCTGGCCTTGAACTTGCAACCATCCTCCAGCCTCAGCCTCCCAAGTGCAGGATTAGAGGAGTGCGCCACCATGCTTGGCAAAAAATATCAATGTTATGAAAGATAAAGGATGACTGAGGAGCTATACCAGACCAAAGGAAACAAAAGAGATGTCAAAGAAGGCAATGACTGGGAGAAGCTGCTACAAAGGACATTCTCTGAACAAATGGTAACATTTTTGTTTTGGTACTGGGAACTGAAATCACAACCTCACGCTTGCCAGGCAGGCGCTGTGCAGCTGAGCTATATCTGTGGCCCTCAAATGATAGGTAACATTTCAATGTGGACAACAGATTAGATAATAGTAGTTTATCTGTGTTTAATTCTCTAAATTTGGTCACAGTATTGTGGCTATTTAAGAAAATGCCCTGTGTGTATATTTGTGTGCATGTGCACACATGCACTGAGATTGAACCCAGGGCCTTGCCTATGATAGGCAAGTGAATTATATCCCTAGCTGATATTCTTATACTGAAATATTTAAGGGAAAATGTTACATTGTCTGCAACTACCTCTTTCTCATGCTTCAGAGGCAAAATAGGCGATGTATACATAAGTGAATAAATGAATGGACAGAGAACCATCAGGCAATCATGCCTTTTATCATATTTCTTTATCATGTACATTTAATGTCCAACTCTAAGGACTCCATCTGATTCATTTTATATTCTTGGTGCCTCTTAGTATAGTTCCTGGCACAGATTAGCCTCCCAATAAATGTATGAAGGTAGGAAAATAAGAAAGAATAACTTGAGAAGAAAGGCTGTGCTATAAAAAAGTTTGTCACCTGATATTACCACTGAGGATTACCATCCTGAACATCAATCCCTCCAAAAGTATCATGTAAAAACATATAGTGTACATCTTGTTTCATAGTAAATGTTCAATGAATTGGTAGTTATCTTTGTTTTTATTGAAATATTACATTAACACAAACTGGCAACAAGTTACTTGTCCAGGAATAGGGCAATCATTAGATAAATATTTATTGTGCTATCATGTAGCTATTAGAAATTGGAATTATGAAGGCCAAGCAAAAATAGGAAATACTTAACAATGAATTTAAAAAGCAGAAAATAAAAACTTCTTGGGTAATTACACCAATTTATGCATATGACAAAAGCCTAGAATATTATAACAAATATAATAATAGCCATGTTAGAGAAATACAATTTTAGTTATTTTTTCCTACATTTTCCCAATGTTATTATATATATTTCATAATTGACAGTGTTAAAGGATAGCAATTATTAAGTGTGTAAGAAAATTGGTGCTTTTATAAGTCACTGATAGGATAGCAACAGGATTCAGATCTTCAATTTCTCTAGCAATTCCAATTTTAGAAATTTATCCTAAAGAAACAATTAAGAATGCATACAGTGCTTTAGCTACAAGAATGTTCCTCATGCTGGGCAAGTTGGTGCATGCCTGATACCCCAGCTTCTCAGGAGGCTAAAGCAGGAGGATGTCAAGTTTGAAGCAAGCCTGAGAAACTTAGTGAGACCCTGTCTCAAAATCAAAAATTAAAAAGGACTGGAGGTATAGCTCAGTGGCACAGCACCGATGGGTTTGATCCTCCCAATACCACACACACAAGAAAATTAGGCATGGTGGTGTATGACTGTAGTCCTTGTGCTCTAGGAGGTTGACGCAGGAGGATTACACATTTAAGCTCAGCCTGGGCAACTTAGGGACTTAACCAGACCCTTTCTCAAAATAAAAAATAAAAGAGCTGAGGGTGTAGCTTAGTGGGAATTATCTGGGCTAAATCCCTCGTAACATACACACACAGAACAAAAACTAAAACAAAGAATATTCCTCGTAGCATGGAATATAATTATAAATAGAAAAAAAGATGTTTATCTCCTTTAGTTGCTCCATTAAATAAATAATGGTATGCCCAAACTAAGGGATATTATATAACCCTTTAAAAATGTGCTTAAACATATAAAATAATGTTTTAAGTAGAGAGGATATATATATTATGGTCTGGAAGAGTATATACCAAAGTGTTAAATAAGCTTATCTATATTCACCTTCCACTGATGACAGAAAAAAATAAATTAGACTTCATCCAGAATTTTCAAACATAAAATCTGGTAGTCTTAAGGAAAGTCCCCATTATTTGAATGTATAATATAATAACCATTTTAGACAAAAGTAAAACTGAAACATTTTATTAAATTTGAAAGACAACTGCAAAAAGGACTTTGTACCTCTTAGTAAAAATTGCTTTTGAAACTCCTGGAAATATTATGACAGAACTTAATTTGAAGCTATCAGAGAGGACAGATGAGTCAAAAAGCCATGATTCTGAAGACCAACACAAAATAGCATTAGTTATTCTATTAATTATTGTAAGTGGTTATAATATGTAATTCCAGATAACTGTCATAGTAACTATACCTTGTTTCTTTTTTTTGTTTGTTTCATTTAATATACATGCTTTGACTCTATATTTATGCATCAGGAAGCCTAGTGCTCCATTTTGCTAGGACTTACCATCATTCTTTTGAAGTTTCTTGAACAGAAACATTTATTAAGTTGAATCCACTTTATTGAATATGTGTACAAAAATATGTATTTCCTAAGGCATTAACTTAGTCTTTCAACAGTGATTATGTGAAAGAGTTAATTATATAATCTCATTAGAAGCTAGTCTAACATCTAACACACTGAGGAAAGAAAAAAAAATCTCTCAGTATAGGTTGACTAGGAAAAGAAGAAACAAGGCAGGAAATGACATCCTTCTTTCCTTTCTTCTTTTAATTTCAAATCCAAGTGAAAGAGATCAACCAATCCCTTTTCCTAATTAAACTTTGCTGGCAAAGTCCAATAAACCCAAAGCATCTCTGGACACTCTCTTGCCAAAAGAGGACAAGGCTAAAGTGAGAGGCAAAACAAGGCCAGGATTTCTGTGGGCCATATTATTGTCTTGGCATTTAAGAAACTCTTATGAACTTGTTTGAGATCTTTCTGCCCCTACAATACTATAAGATCTTTGAGAAAAAAATAATGGTTCAATAAATATCTTTCCTTATAATGTTCTTATTTTTATTATAGCAGAACTGCTATTCATTGAGCATTTATTAAATGCTCAGTACTTCATAAACACTAATTAACCTAATTCAACCCTTACAATTGTAGGCAGTATGTATTTTAAAAAAATTTTTCGCCATATGTATTTTTTTTATTCTAAAGAGAATAGTAAAAAAAATAGGAAAATACCAACATAACAGACAAAAACAAAACAAAGCAAAAACATTACAACTGATAGGAATTAACAGTAGTTGTTATATTACATATTGTTATCTTCAACGAAGTTGCTCAGATTACCAGATGTAACACGGCAAGATTGAGCAAACCATTGAAGAGAGTAAAAAAATAATAATTAAAAAAAAATTAGATATGATACAGAGTTTCACTAGACAAGACGGTAGGAATTCACCAATGGTTGTTATATTGCATATCGTTGTCTTCAAGTCAGTTGCTCAGATTACCAGATACAAGCATGCAAAATTGGTCAAAATAAAAAATTTTAAGCATTAACTGTTCCTTTCAATAATCCACCAGACATCAGCAGTACAGTTATCCCAGCTATCCTTCTCTCTGTATTATTTTTGCCTTCTTTCTTTCTCTCATCCCAGTTGTTCCTTCCTTTGAGCAATTTCTTTCCCTTTCATAGTATCTATTGTATGTTTTGGGTTTTATTTACTCTTTCAGGTTCTTACACTAGGGAGACAATATGATGTTTACAGATGTGGGTCTGATTTATTTCACTTATGAGTATGGCCTCTAGTTGCATCCATTTACCTACAAAAGCCTTGAGTTTATCTTTTTTATAGCTGAGTAATACTCCATTGTATAAAAATACCACATCTTTTAAAAATTTTTTTAATTTTAAAAATTAAACAAATCTAACAATGAAGACAAAATCAAAACAACACAAAAACAACAAAAATGATACAAGACCTCAAAACAAAATAAGAATTAACAATGGTTGCTATATTACATACTGTTATCTTCAATGAAGTTGCTCAGTCCACTAGACATAAGAATGTAAGATTGATCAAAGACAGTAACAAGTAATAAAAAAAAAACATTGGAAATGATGCAGAGCTTCACCACACAAGATGGTAGGAGTTCAACAATGGTTCTTATACTGCATATTGTTGTTTTCAGATCAGTCATTCTGATTACCAAATTCAAGCATGCAAAATTGGTCAAGAAAAAGAAAATTTTAAGCATTTACTATTCCTTTCAATAAACCACAGACATCGGCAATATACCTATTCACCACATCTTTTTTATCCATTCCTCAGTTGATGGGCATTTGGGTCATTTCTAAGATTTAGCTATGACAAATTGTGCTGTTATAAACATGGGTGCACATGTATTGCTGTTGTATGATGTTTTTAATTCTGGGAAAATAGCCAGAAGGGGAATAGCTAGGTTAAGTGGGACTTCTAAACCTAGTTTTGTGAGCAATCTCCACACTGATTCCCACAATGGCTGCACCAGTCTACACTCCCAGTAACAGTGGAGAAGGGTTCCTTTTCCCCCACAGCCCCTCCAGCATTTGTTATTGGTTGATTTCTTAACGATAGCCATTCTTTCTGGGGTGAGATGGAATCTCAGTGTTGTTTGAATTTGCATATCTCGGATGACTAATGATGTTGAACATTTTTTCATATATTTATTCGCCATTAGTACTTCTTCATCTGAGAAGTATATATTCATCTCAGATGCCCATTGTTGGATTGGGTCTTTGAATTTTGGGGGCCTGATTTTTTAAAATTCTTTCTATGTCCCAGATAGAAGTCCTTTGTCTGAGGGGCAGCTGGCTAAAATTTTTTCCCCATTTGTGGGTTTTCTTTTTACTCTGTTGGTGATTTCTTTTGATGTGCAAAAACTTTTCAATAAGATGAGATCCCAGTTGTTGATTCTTTGAAGTATTTCACGTGCAGTTTGGTTTCTGTTCATGAAGTCTCTGCCTACCCCTATGTCAAGCTGTCTACCTACTTTCTCTTCTAATAGATTTTGTGTTTCTGTTTTAATATTTATATCTTTGATCTATTTTGACTTTAGTTTAGTGCATGGTAATAGACATGGGTTTAGTTTTAGTCTTCAGCACGTGGAAACCCAGTTTTTCCAGCATTCTTTATTAAAGAGGCTATCTTTCTTCCAGTGAACTTGTTTGGCCCCTGTGTCAAAGATAAGCTGGCTGAGTATGCTTGCAGTTGTTTCTGTATCTTCTAATCTGTTCCACTGATCTTCAGGTTTGTTTTTTTTTTTTTTTTTTTTTTTTTTGCCAGTACCATGCTGATTTTATCACAGCAGATTTGTAGTATAATTTCAAGTCTGGGATTGTGATTCCTCCTGCCTTTCCTTTGTTGCGCAGGATTGCTTTTGCTATTCTAGGTCTCTTCTGGTTCCAGATGAATTTTAGGAATGTTTTCTCTAGCAGTATATATTTTTAATCCTTATTTTACCAATAAGGAGGCTGAATATAAGGTGATAGAGGCAAAAATTGAGGGAAGAAAAAAGAATTAACAAATGAGTCCAAGGAGTACCTAAGGCAAAGACTCATTATCTATACTACAGATCCACTCTATTAGCTGCCTAATGGCTCTTTCTTCTTTATGTTGTCCACCAGACCTCCCTTCCCACAATCAGTGGGTCAGCTCTGCCTGCACTTTAGAAACCATTCCCTGATAGAGATGACAGCAAGGGCTGAGAGGAGGCAAAAAGTCAAATCCATGGACAATACCCTACCGATTCTTTTTCTCTAGAGTAAAAGGAGTAAAGGAGACTATTAAAACTGGGAGGTACTTTTAAACTTCATAAATTGCCTTATTCTGTTATTGGTGCTATAAAGCACATTTTGAAGTGCTTTTTAGTGACTACTATTGGTCACTTAGTATATGTCAGGTACTTCTCACATTTTATCTCATCTAATTCTAATAAGCCTGCAAACTTGGCATTTTTTAAACGTTATAAAACTTTCCCAACATATAGAAAAGCTGAGTGAATTGTTCAGTAAAAACGAATGTACAAAATTTACTACATATGTATTATTACATAGTTATCCATTGACCTGTTTTATTTCTACACATTTTAAAATAAGTTTCAAATGCAAGGGAGATATTTTAATATTTCTTTCTTTATTTATTTTCTTTTTTGAGACATGGTCTCACTATGCAGGTTCAGGCTGGCCTTCAACTCACTTTGTGGCCCAGGCTTTCCTCGAACTCGCAGCAATCCTCCTGCCTCAGCCTCCTGAGTGCTGGGATTTCAGGTGGGCACTACCACGCCCGGCTCAAGGGAGACATTTTTAAACTTCATTTTACAAACTAAAAGAAACAAAGCATATATCATGGCACATGCCTGTAATCTCATCTACTCAGAAGGCTGAAGCAGGAAGACCACAAGTTCAAGACCATCTTGCATAATTTAGTAAGATATTGTCTCAAAATAAAAAACAAAACGGGCTGAGATGAAGCTAAGTGGTACCATGCATACCAGCATGTGTGAGGCCCTTGATTCAGTTACAAGTACCCAAAAATAAATCCAGACCAACCAAAGCAAAGAGAAATTAAATAACACTTCTCAAATTATGCAGATTCAAAGGGGTAGAATTCAAACTCAGATCTAATGATACAAACTGGCTCAAGCCAATATATACTATATGGTTAAGAGAACTTTTGATTATTTGAGAGAAATTAGCATGGTATAATGATGCTCAATAGCTTAGATTTTTTTTTACTTGTATAGAATTCTTAATCTATAAAGTCACAACTTGTCTAAGCCCAATTTTTGGTGAAGCTAAAATTCTGAATAATGAAACTTATACTAAGAAACAATTTATCCAAAGCACAGCTGCAAACTCACATAATTAATACCCAGGCTGTTAAATAGACCAAAAAGATAAAAATGTATCAGTACCCCAAAGACACACAAAAGACTGACAAAAATTAGGAAGAAGTTACATCAAGTACAGTGCTGGTAAGAACTGGATTGAGAGGAACTCAACTAAAGGGAGATTTACAGTTCACACTTTTATCCTAATATTTGTCCCCAGTTAGATTGACCAAGGGTCTGTGTCAACTTGTCAATAAATTCATGAGGCACTGGTCTTATCTCAGCCTATAAGTTTGCTACAAATATTTCGACAGAGTAACTAAAAATCTTTTTAATGTCAGAATGAATATTGGAAATGAAAAGGAAAGGACTGATGGAGCCATTTAGCATCCTGAATAGCAAAACCCCTAAAGTAAAACCAAATTAGGAAGGATGCTGAAAGAAAGAGTTTTGGTAGCTCTACATGTTGGAGTTTATAATCTTTAATATACTCAATTATTTCACAGCAATGGAGAATGCATTATGGGAGTAAATGTAAACCAAACATCAGTACTGAAGAACTACAAAGGATCAATGCCTACTAATACACAGAATGTATACATCTCCTTGTCCTCAAATTATGAATCTGTGGAAAGATTTAATCATCATTTGAAAGAATGATGGAAGTCAATGAAAATCTACACAAGGTCAGAGAGTTGGCCAGAGGAGTCTAAATCCTGTGGAATTTGCAGGCCATTAAATAAAGTATTACGGCTTTTACTGAGTGAGATAGGCAAGGAGAGGTTTTGCATAGAGTTGAGAGTTTGAAAGGATCATTCTGTTTTTATAATGAGAAAAATGCTACAAAAGGAGCAAGGGCAAGAACAATTGAGAAGGCAATGCAATTATTATTATTATCTTTTTTTGAGAGAGGATATTGCTCTAAAGTTCATGCTGGCCTTGAATTCACTATGTAGCCCAGACTGGCCTTGAATTTGCAGCAATCCTCCTACCTCCTCCTCCTGAGTGCTAAGACTGCAGGCATGTACCACTAAGGGCACTGCAATTATTAAATTAAGAGATCAGCATGATAACAGTGGAGGTGGTGAGAAGAACTCAGGTTTTAGACATATTTTTACAAGAATCAAAAGACATGGTAATGGTTTTTTTTTGTTTGTTTGTTTGTTTTTCCCTGGTACCGGGAATCAAACTCACCACCTTGCACTTGCCAGGCAGGCGCTGTGCCGCTGACCTAAATCCCCAGCCCCCTAATGGTTTAAAGTAGGATATGAGAGAAAGAGAAGAATAAAAGATGCCCACAGATATAAGACATGAACCATAGGAAAAACAGAATTGCCTTTGCTGAGATGGGGATGAAAGTAGCAGGCTTGGGTTGGTCAGAAATGTTTAATTGAAAATATATTAATTTTAGTTTTGATTTGATTTTTGAGACAGGATCTTGCTATGTAGTTTAGGCCTGCCTTGAACACACTATGTAGCCCAGGCTGGCCTCCAACTGGAGGCAATCCTTCTGCCTCAGCTTACCGAGTGCTGAGATTACAGGCATGTACCACCATACCTGTCAAACTACATTAACTTTGAAATGCCATTTTACAACCAAGCAGAGATACTGGATGTGTACTGCAGATGCACTGGAAATTAAAATTCCTCTAAAACACAAAATTAAAACCATCTTGAGACAGTATCTAACTCCCTGAGGGAAGAAGCAGTGATGGCTGGACTGCTACATGCAGTGCTCATCTGAGCAGTCAATCTCTAATACTAAATGATATCATAGGGGGCTGGGGATTTAGCTCAGCAGCACCGCACCTGCCTGGCAAGCGCAAGGTGATGAGTTCGATTCCTGGTACCAGAAGAAAAACAAAAAACAAAACAAAACAAATGATATCATAAAAAGGAGACATCATGGCAGCTGGGTCCAACAGCTGGTAGATGACTAAAAAAAAAAGGACAGAAAAATTATAGGAGTTAAGGAAACATTAGAAGGTAACTCAAAAGTTACAAAAAATTTATTCATCAAAATCACAACAGAAAAATTTCCAAATATGGGAAAGAATTGAATGTCCAGCTAAATGAGGTACACAGAATCCCAAATAGCCATGACCAGAAAAGAACCTCTTGAAGGGGCTGGGGATTTAGCTCAGCGGCAAAAGCGCCTGCCTGGCAAGCGCAAGGTCGTGAGTTCGGTTCCCGGTACCGAAGAAAAACCAAAAAAAAAAAAAAAAAAAAGAACCTCTTGAAGACTCATCACAGTCAAAACTCTGGACAAAGACAGAATATTAAAGCTGTTTAAAAAAACCAGCAAGTAATCTATAAAGGCAAGCCTATTAAAATAACAGTGGATTTCTTAGCACAAACCCAAACAGGGGAGCATGGAACAAATTTTTTCAAGCCCCCCAAAACAATTATCAACCCACTCTTCTACATCTTGCTAAATTAGCCCTCACAATTAAGACAGAAAAAGTCTTTTCGTGACAAATATCTCCGAAAGAAATTCATGACCACTAAGCTAACATTGCAGAAAATACCATGGGAATCCTAGAAAGTGATGCAGAAACAAGAAACACCAAGGATCTCAGAGCAAAGTATAAATCTAAAATGAAGAATGGTTAAACAAAAGGAAAACAATAGAAGAATCAGCACTGGAAAAATAGTGCAGTGACAGCATTCAGTAAATACCTTACTATAATGATTCTCAATGTTAATGATCTTAACTCCCTAGTCAAATGATACAGATTGGCAGACTGGATCAAAAAACAAAAACCAACTATATGTTCCCTGGAAGAGACACACCATATCTACAAAAATACACATAGTGTGAAAATGGGAAGATGGAAAATGATACTCCAAGCAACTGAGCAAATAGAAGTATCTACCCTATTTTCAGACAAAGCACACTTTAAGCTAAAATTTACCAGAAGAGACAAAGAAGATCAGTACAAACTAATGAAAGGAATAATTCAACAGAAAGAGATAATAAATATATATATATATTTAGCACAACAAATTTCATTTAAAAAAAACCCTACTGGACATAAAAGGACAGATAGACACCAATAAAATCATGGTGAGGGACTTCAATTCTCTACCTTCATAAATAGACAACCAAACAAAAAATTAATAAAGAAATAACAGAATTAAACTACACCACTGAATAAATGGACTTCAAAGATATCTGTAGTGTTTCACCTAACAACAGAATACACATATTTCTCAGCAGTACATGGAAATCTTATTCCTTTAAAATTTTTTTCCCTTTTTTACTGGTACACTTAAGATATATATAATGATAACGTTCATCATAGGGAATTTGTACCTGTATATCATATATCTTGTTTCTTTTTTCCCATTCCACTGCCCTCCTTTCAACCCCTCTTCCTCCACTTATTTACAAAAGCTTTGTTTCCATTTTTTTCCTTTCTATTCTCTTTTTGTGCTTGTCACTTCTTTCCTTTCCACTCCTTCCTCCCTGTTCTCCTTTTCATTTGAATATTTTCTTCCCATCTGTTATATCTATTATACATTTTGGTCCTTACTTTACTTGCAGGCTCTCACACCAGAGAAACCATGCAATATTTAAACATGTGTGCCTGATTTATTTCACTTAAGAGTATGGTCTCAAGGTATGTCCATTTTCCTAGAAATGTCTCAAGATTATCTGTTATGGCAGAGTAGTACTTCACTGTATGAAAAAATCCCATCTTCTTCATCCATTCATTGGCTAATGGGCATTTGGGTTGTTTGCAGGATTTATTTAACACACAAACAGTGCCACTATAAACAAGGAGGTGCATATATCACTATGGTATGATGTTTTTAATTCCTTCAGGAAGATACCAAGAAAGGGAATAGCTGTGCCAAATAGAACCTCAAATTTTAGTTTTTTGAAGACTCTCCACATTGATGTCCATGGTGGTTGTGCCAGTCTATACTCCCTACAATAGTGAGGGAGGGTTCCTTTCTCTCCACAGCCCCACCATCATTTGTTAATGGTTGATTTCATACTAACAACCATTCTTTCTGGACTGAGATGGAATCTCATTTGTTTTAATTTGCTGTTTTAATTTGTATCTCTTGAAAGACCAGTGACATTGAGCATATTTTCACATATTTATTTGCCACTTCTACTTCTTCCTCTGAGAAGTATGTATTCATCTCAGATGCCCATTTTTAGATTAGGCCTTTAAATTTGGCAGGGGCTCAATTTTTTCTTTATATATTCTAGATATTAATCCTTTGTCTGAAGAACAGCTAGCAAAAAATTTTTCCCATACTGTGGGTTGTCTCTTCACTCTGTTGGTGGTTTCTCTTGCTGTGCTAAACATTTTTAATAAGATGAGAACACAGTTGTTCATTCTTTTTGGTATTTCCTGTGTGACTGAGATTTTGTTCATGAAGTCTCTGTCTAGACCAATGTCTTCAAGAGTTCTACCTTTTCTATCTTCCAGCAGATATAGTGTTTCTGTTTTAAATGTTTAGATCTTGATCCATTTCAAATTTAGTTTACTGCATGGTGAAAGATATGGGTCAAATTTTAATCTTTGGCATGTGAAAAGCCCATTTTTCCAGCACCACTTATTAAATAGACTATTTCTCTTGCAGGAGTTTGCTCCTTTGTGAGAGATAAGGTGCCTGAGTATGTTTGGAGTTGTTTCTGCATCTTCTAATCTGTTCCACTGATCCACAGGTCTGTTTTGTTATTGTTGTCATTGTGGTTTTTTGCCAGTACCATGCTGTTTTTATGACAGTAGCTTTGTAGTATAATTTCAAGTCAGGGATTGTGATGCCCCCTGCCTTGCATTTGTTGCCCAGAATTGCCTTTGCTATTCTAGGTCTCTTCTGGTTTCAAATGAATTTTAGGTTTGTGTTCTCTAATTCTGTGAGATATGCTATTGGAATTTTTATAGAGATTATATTAAATATGTATAACAATTTTGGAAATATGGCCATTTTCACTATATTGGATCTTAATAACCAAGAAGAAGGGATAAATTTCTATTTTATGATATCGAGTACTGTAGTTTTAGAGGTCTTTTACTTCCTTTCTTAGATTGATTCCTAGGTATTTCACATTTTTGGGTGGTATTTTAAAAGGTGTTGTTTCCTTAATTTCTCTCTCAGTGAGTTTGTTATTTGTGTACAGGAAAGTTATTGGTTATTCAGTACTGACTTTGAATTCAGCTATGCTAATGAATTTGGTAATTAAATGCAGAAGTTTTTGGGGTCTTCTATGTAGAGAATCATGTCATCTGAAAATCATGTCATCTGAAAATAACAATAATTTAACTTCTTCCTTTCCTATTCTTATTCCTAAAAAAAGAGACTGGCTTAAAAATAAAGCTTAATAACATATAAAAGAATTGAAATAATTCCCGCATACTATCAGATCATAATGGAATGAAACTAGAAATCAACAGCAAAAGGAATCATAAAAACTATGCAAACACCTGGTGATTAAACCATACATTCTTGAATAATCAATGAGTCATGACAACTACAGCCTTGTAAAGGGAATATACCAAGAGGAAGAGCTAACAATCATACATATACATGCAACAAATTCCAGTGCAACCAACTATATAAAACAGATATTAATAGACATGAAAAATCAAATAAGCACAAATACAATTGTATTGGGGTATCTCAATACCCCTCTGTTACAAAAAGACAGATCAACTAGATAAAAGATCAACAAGTTTTAGAACTGAACCAAATCTTTGAACAAATGGACACAGTAGGTGTCTATAGAATGTTCCACTCCACAGGATCAGAATACACATTCTTCTCAGCTGCACACAAGATGTTCTTCAAAAGATACCACATACTACTTCATAGAACATGCTTAAATAAATGCAAAGGAACTGAGATTGTCCCATACATACTATCAGACCATAATGCGATGAAATTGGAAAGCAATGGCAAAAGAAACCACAAGAATTTTGTAAACATATGGAAATTAAATAACACCCTCTTAAACAACCAATGGGTCACAAAAGAAATTAAAGAAGAAATTAGACAGTTTCTACACTTAATGATAATGACAATACAACATTCTGGAACTTATAGGACACAATGAAAGCAGTCCTAAGAGGGAAACTTATAGCAGTGAATACCCATATGAAGAAAACAAAGCAAGCGCAAATAACTAACTTAATGTTTTTTTTGTTTTTTTTTTTGTTTTTCTCCGGTACCGGGAACCGAACTCACGACCTTGCGCTTGCCAGGCAGGCACTTTTGCCGCTGAGCTAAATCCCCAGCTCCATAACTAACTTAATGGTGAACCTCAAATTCTAGAGTAAGATGTTAAGCCAAAAGCTAGTATGAGGGAGGAAATTATAAAGATCAGAGCAGAAATGAACACATTGGAGACTAAAAAAAATACAAAGAATCAATGAATCAAGGAGTTTCTTCTTTGAAAGGTTAAATAAGATCAACAAACACTTATCCAAACTTATCAAAACAAGGAAAGAAGTCTCAAATCCATGCAATTAGGAATGAAAAGAATGAAATCACAAGAGACCCAAGATAAATCCAGAAGATCATCTCTATCTACTTTGAAAACTTATATTCTAATAAGATGGAAAAGGCAGAGGAAATGGACAGATTCTTAGATATGAATTACTAAAGCTGAATCAAGAAGATATAATAATCCTAAATAAACCAATATCAAGCAATGAAATAGAAGATGTAATTAAAAACCTACCAATAAAGAAAAACCCAGGCTCTGCTGGATATGATATTTTGCTTTATTTTTTTTTCTCTTTAAAATGAGTAAAAAAAAAAAATGGTGGCCAGACATGCTGCTGCATGCCTGTGATGCCAGCACTAGCAAGGCTGAGGCAGGAGAATGGCTGCATGGTCGAGGCCAACTCGGTCTATGTAGTGAGTTCAAGGCCAGCCTGAACTACATATTAAGACCATTTCCAAAAAAATATGGTGCTGTGAAAAGTGGTTATACACATGTGGAAGAATGAATCTAGACCCAACCAATGGGTCACAAAAGAAATTAAAGAAGAAATTAGACAGTTTCTACACTCGGTCTATGTAGTGGTCTCTTGCTCTGCACTAAAATAAAATCAAAATAGATCAAAAACACTCGGTCTACACTCGGTCTCTTGCTCTGCACTAAAATAAAATCAAAATAGATCAAAAACCTAGAATTAGAAGAGAAACACTGAATCCCTTGGAAGATAAAATGAGTAAAGCTCTTAAAGATATGGGCACAGGCAAAGACTTTCTGAACAGAACCCCAGTTGCACAAGAAATAATACTCTAAATCAACAAATGGTATATTGAATTAAAAAGCTCTTGTACAGCAAAGGAAACAACCAACAGAGTGACAAGACAGCCTAAAGAATGTGAGTACATATTTGCCAGCTACTCCTTGAACAGAGCACTAATATCTAGAACATAAAAGAACTTTAAAAAGAAATGAGACCCATCAAAATAAAAGACCCAATCAAAAACGGGCCATTGAAGTAAACAGACACTTCTTAAAAGAAGCAATACAGAGCTCACATCAGCAGCATATATATTAAAAGAAGAAATACAAATGTGCAGTAAGTACTTAAAAATAACATTCACCATCTTTGGTCATCAGAGAAATGCAAATCAAAACAACATTGAGATTCCATCTTATTCCAGAAAGAATGGTGATCATCAAGAAATCAAAAAACAATAAACGCTGGTGAGGTTGTAAGGATAAAGGAACCCTTCCACGTTGTTGGTGGGAATGTAATCTAGTATGACCATTATGGGAATCAGTATGGAGATTCTTCAGTAAACTAAAAATAGGATCAGGTTACTCATAGTCTAGTGGCCTGCATCCCTGCCGTGATGGCACAGCTGTTTCCTCCAGTTATACATCACATTTTTAAAAGAAAGAACATCAGGACCTGAGGGTTCTTTTTAAACCTATACTGTTGCTGCTCAGAAAATAAGAGTGAAGACTCTAAAATGGTGGTTAATATGTTCTTCATGTAGAAGCAGTGTACTAAAGGTGAGAATTCTGTGCTAATCAGTGACTTTGATCAAAGCAGAGAAAGTGGAAATAAATTTGCAGATGATATACAACTTCCAAGTATTAGAGATTGAACGCAGGGCCTTCACACTGAGCTACATCCTCACCCCTTAATGTTTTTGTTTAAACAGGGTCTCACTTAAGTCACTTAAATTGCCCAGGCTGTGCCCAAACTTGGGATCCTCCCATCTTAGCCTCCCAGAGTGTGAGGGTTACAGCCATGCACCACCATACCTGGCTCAATTATTTCTTAATAGAACTTTATAAAAAAAAGAAGTCAAGAAAACAGATGAACAAATGAATAGAAAAAGATGTCTTGATAACAGTTAGTGGCCTGCAGATTCAATTACTATTTGGATCCTGTGAACATTAAGCCTTTCAGTGTGATTCAGTGAAAATATGAAGGGAACAGGCATGACATTCTGAATACTAAACAACAGGAATTATTAATTAGTATTCAAATATTCAATAACATCACTAAGATAGCCTCAGCTGTAAGTATACCAGCATCATTTCTCTAATAGGAATATACTAAACCCTGGGATCAGACAGTCCTTGAGGATATCTGAATGGGCCATGACAAGTTTAACCTTTTTCCCACCATATGTTCCAATGGCTGATGGAACACACAGAAGAAATGGATAGATCCTTAGACACATACGAATTTCCAAAACTGAATCAAAAAGACATAAGAATTCTAAATAACCTGATATCAGTCAATGAAATTGAAAATGTAATTAAAAACTTACCAGCAAAGAAAAGCCCTGGTCCTGACTGATTCACTGTTGAATACTATAAGAAATTTAGAGAAGAACTAATTGTACTGATGCTGAAACTCCTTAGTGAAGTTAAAAAGGAATCAATACTTTCAAAATCATTCCTGGAAGCAAGTATTACCCTTGTACCAAAACCAGAGAAGGATTCAACCAAAAAAGAGAACTACAGGCCAATCTCCCTAATGAACATAGATGCAAAAATCCTTAATAAAACACTGGCAAACAGAATGCAGCAAGTCATCAAGAAGATCATACACCATGACCAAGGAGGATTCATGTCAGGGATACAGGGATGGTTGAACATACGCAAATCAATAAATGCATTACACCATATTACAGAGCCCAATCCTCAATAAGACACTGGCAAACAGAATGCAGCAAATCATCAAGATTATGCACCAGGGCCAAGTAGGTTTTATCCCAGTGATGCAGGGATGGTTCAACATATGCAAATCAATAAATGCATTACACCATATGATCACAGCCAAAGACAAAAATCACACGATCATCTCAACAGATGCACAAAGAATGATGGGAACTTCAAGTGCCACCTTGAATGGACCCCCAAGTCCAAGGCATTTTTTTTCTTTCTTTTTTTTTCAAGGCATTTTAACTATTAAAATAAATAATAATATAACCTAGTAACAAGATGTTCATGAGTCCACTCTTATAGAAATAAATACAGAAGGGATAAGGGCCAGCTAATTAATATAAGGAAGAATGATAAAGTTAGAAAATCATAGCTGGATACTGAAACTAGTTGGAAAAGTTTTGATTAATAAGACATATTTATATAGTTTGAAAGTTTATACTAATAAATATACTATAAAGGAAAAAAATAGCACTTAAAATGAAGAAATCTTCCTGAAAGGCCCTATTAGAATCACATAATAAAAGCAAACCTCATAAATATTAGGATAAAATGACATTCCTCCTAATATGACACACTATATACACTATCACTTACGTAGCATTCCTGCCAAGAATGGATGATACAAATCCAACTTCAAATGAGAGACACTTTATAAAAAACTGAGGGAAGACATAGTGGCACACATATGTAATCTCAGCACTCTAGGAGGCTGATGCATGACAATCCAAGCCCTGTATGGGCAACTTAGCAAGATCCTGTTTCAAAAACTGGGCTGGGAATGTAGCTCAGTACAAAGGCCCTGGGTTCAATACCCAGTAAAACACACACACACACACACACACACACACACACACACAAACACATATGCACACTAGTTTCCAGTTTTTCAAAATCATCGAGAAAGACAAAGTGTATGCAGGGGAGTAGGTGAGCGGTAGGTAAGTGACTACCATGCACAAAGCACTGTATACAAATGTCAGCATCCCCCCAAAACAAAACAAAACAAAGCAATAAAGACAGAGATAGGCTGAACAACTGTTCAAGATTTTAAAAAGACACCCTAACAAAAAGATATGAATAGACATTTCACCAAAGAAAGTATACAAATCTCTAATAATATATATATCACATCATACCTGATAGAAGGGCTAAAATTAAAAGAATGACAGTACTAAGTGTCGATAAGGATGTGAACTAGAAATCTCATATATTGGTAGAAATGTACTTTTGTACATCTGATTTAGAAAACTGTGACATTATGTAGCATAGCTAAAAATGCCCTTATGCTGTGACACAGCAATCCCATTCCTAGTAACAAACATAAAATAAATGCATGTGTATGTCCACTAGAAAATGAACAAAATAATGACAGCAGCTTTATTCACAAGAGCCAAAAATTACAACCAATTACAATGTACAAGAATAGGAGAATAGATAACTTAATTGTAGTATATTGTACAATAACTGACACAAATAAGACAAACTACTGATATATACAACCATACAGATGAATTTCAGTGACTCTTCTGGGGGCCTGGAAGTATTCTACATGTTCATCTGCATTTCATTGAGTTATATATATGTGAAAACTCATGAAGCAACACATTTAAATTAGGATGCATTAAAGTATACATTTCCCATATACTTCAAATTAAGAGGATTTTTTAAAAAGCTGGTATGATCCCATTCACACAAAATATGAAAAATTTTGCTTGCATACATGTTTACCTAGAAAAATGTCTAGAAAACTTTGAAGGTTTTATTTTTAGAAGTGAGATACAAACTATTTTTAATTTTCTTTCTAATTTTCTGTATTTTTACAACTATTAATAAGAAGATAGGTTATTTACTGGTTTTCTGAGACAGGGTCTCACTATACAGTTCAGGTTGGCCTTGAACTTACTATGTAATCCAAGCTGGCCTCGAACTTGCAGTGATCCTCCTGCCTTAGCCTCCTGAGTGCTGGGACTACAAGCATGCACCACTCTGCCAGGCCAGAAGGAAGGTTTTTTAAAAGAACTGTTTTCTTTTGTGTGTGTGTGGTGTTGGGGATTGAACCCGGGGCCTTGTGCATGCAAGGCAAGAACTCTACCACTGAGCCACACTTCCAGTCCAAGAACTGTTTTCATATGAGAAAATAAAAGATCTACAAAAAGACATATAAAAGATGTACACCAAGTAATTCACTTGAAGAACAAAGAATGCCCCCTATAATCCCTTAGGAGGAAAAAGGAATAAAAAAGAAATCTGAAGAGCCTGAGAGTTCTCTTCTGAAGTATTAACTGGAAGAAGATAAAAGAAAAAATATGTAGAAGGGTAGAAATAGTTAACTTTTTCCTGGCCATGTTATTTTTCATGTATGAATATAAAGGAAAGGCCGAATAACCAAAGAATAAAAAATTGCTTACCAAAATAACCTTGAGAAATTACAAATTGTTAGAAGAGAAATAATGGTAGAGCAGTGAGCGCCAGGAACTCAGCTTTTCCAGGACAAAGTGTCTAGAGACTGGAAACAGTAGCTTGGAGTGGAATCAAAGGGAGAAGAGGTTACCCAAGAACCATGAGGGAACTGACAAAAAGAGAGAGCGAGAAAAGGACTTAATGACACAGAAGAAATAGAACACATCACAGAGGAGACAAGGGAACCTCTGCATGCTGCACACAGCTGACAGTGGCTGGCCAGCTGCCATCTGGGAGATAAAGTGAAACTAAAAACTTCCACTCATGGAGAACAGCAGCAGTACTGCAAGAATCAGCAGCAGTCGGAACTTGCAAAGGAAATGTGGGATACTGCTCCCAAGTGGCCTTCCACATTTCCAGTTGGTGAGTGACCTCCGTCCAGTGCCTGCCAGCACAACTGCAGAACAAGAGCCGGGGGGGATGCTACTGTAGAGAAAGGCTCAGTGTTCAAACCTGGGAACCGGAGCATTGGTTGGCTCCAATCCACGCTCCATATTGTCAAGTTCCCATAGTGGATAAGGAAAGGATAGCCATAGGACACAGCCAGGAGGTGGAGAACAGGCTGGAGGGGTCCTGCTGAGGGGCTGGAGCTGGTGAGCACAGACCTGGCTCCTGTGGTTGGAGACCATGTTCAGCCTAAATTACAAAGTATTGGAAGGTCACAATAGTGCCCTGTCCCCACTGTAAGGAGATGTCTGCACCCAGCACCATTCTGGGGCGAGACGACCACCTTAGACTTTTAGTGTAAGCAGAGACATATCTTGGCTTGAGCTCTGCTCCTTAATCCGAGGCTGTGGAAAAGAGCCACATGTCCAAAGCAAGAAAAAACATTTTTGTGCTATTTTCCTCCACTTCATTTTTTCACTGCATGTTTTATTCCATTATTTCCTCCTTTTTTCATTTATGAGTGTGTGTGTTGGTGTGTGCTTCCCTTCTTCTTGCCTTCTTCCAATATAGTTTATAGAAGGCAAGGCAATTCTCCCTTGTCCCTTTCTATTTCTTCTACTTTTATCCATATAGTTTCACGTACCTTCTTTTTCCAGTTTCTTTTTCTTTTTTTTTTCTTCTCCTGTTTTTTTGTTTTGTTTGTTTTTTTTTTTTTGGTACTGGGAATCAAACTCAGGACCTTGCACTTGGTAGGCAGGGCACTTGTGCTGCTGGGCTATATCCCCAGCCCGTCTCCCCTGTTATCATTTGTCTCCCTTTGACTTTTTCTCTAATATTTATATTAGTCATAGAATTTTTCTCTCATCCTCATTTCTCACTACTGATTCTGTACCAAGCTTTCCATGTTATCTCCATCTAATAACATACCTCAGCTGGGCATGGTGGCACATGCCTGTAATCCCAGCACTCGGGAGGCTGAGGCAGGAGGATCGCTATGAAGTTCAAAACCAGCCTGAACTACATAGAGAGACCCTGTGTCAAAAAAAAAAACCAAACAAAAAACCTCTACCACCATTAGGATTCTTTGCTGTGCTTCTATTTCTTCTCTCCCATACCACATAGCATAAAATCAAGTTTTTTTTTTTCTTTGCCCATCTCTGGCATTACCCCATCCCCAACCCTCTGAGATTTGGACAAATGATTCTATAAAGTTACTGTTGAGGTTTTTTTCTACGTTTAGAGGAGGCATAGCTATCACCTTTAGTGTATAATGAGTGTGGGTCAATACTTGGGCTATTATGATGCTTACAATATAACTGTATATTTCTTCTCTAGGCTAAAGGGAGATATAAAATTGGGTTTCATGGTCTGTTATTTTTCAACTTGCCCTCATTGATACCACTATAACTGATGAGCTTTTTACTATTCTAGCTGATTTGATTGCATAGGAATACTTCTGACTCAGTGGCCAATTTTGTGCCAGTGAATCTGTCTGCTGCTTCCACCATCACACTCAGGAACAGAGAGAGTAACAGTTCCTAACCCAAGAACTCAGGCTGTATCAGACTCAGCAAGAATCCTGTAACCTGGCAGGAAGAAGTCCTGAGTCTGAGTTAGCTTCAGTACCACAGTGGAAGGATCAAAGGAGTTATTGGGGTATGAGTACTCAGAGTCTCTGGGAAAGAAGCTATATGTGACTCACACATACAGTGTCTCCCTGGAATATTTAACCTGCTGCCAGTGGAGAGCTTACTGGTCTGAGTGCTTGTTTCTTCATTTATTTAGTGATAATTTAACCTGCTGCCAGTGGAGAGCTTACTGGTCTGAGTGCTTGTTTCTTCATTTATTTAGTGGGGTTCTGCTATCCTTTCCTGTTTTTTTTTTTTTTTTTTTTTTTGGTGTGTTTATTAGGTTTTCAAGTTTGTATATTTTTTTCTTCCATTGGCTCTCATTTAATAAGTGTCTAGCTCCTGATACAGTTTGTGTCTAGATGGCCCCCAAAGTCTCATGCAGTCAAAAGTGGTGATTTTTTAGAGATGGCTGAATCTAGAGTGTGTGACTGATTCATGGTTCAGTGCTAGGATGAAAGGTGCTAGGAATAAAGGTGGATGATTACTAAATCAGTCCACTGATTGGTTTGGGACCACCCTAATCTCAGTAGACTGGATACAATTTAAGGGACAGAAAGAGGCTTGTTGTAGCTCTTGCTTGCTTTGCTACTTTCTGCCTACCATGAACTCTTTCTCCTCTGCAATGCCTGTCAGCCGTGCCACCCTGCCTTGGAGCCAGTCAATAATGAACTGAAACCTCTACAAACTGTAAGCTAAATAAACCTTTCCCCCTTTAACTTTGGGTATTGGGTATTTTGTCTCAGTAACAAGAGAAAAGTAACAGACAGCTCCCTATCTAGTTTCTTCACCTCAAACTCCCAAAGTAAAACTATTACCATAATTATTTATTCTTCTTCCAAATACATCAACTCCTCCTCCCAAGTTTTAAATTTCCCATCAGACCCCACATCAAACTTTTCTTGTCATCTATCACTATCCCCCCTTCAAACCTCCCTCTCAGTGCCTTACACTCCTTATCCAACTACCTTCTATTGTCCTCCCTCTACTTCACCTACCTCACTGTGGAACAGGTTCAAATAATAATCATAGTGTACACAAAGCACAGAGAAAGGAGAGAATTGTAACTGCAAAGACTATCACATAGAAATGTTATACGACAGGGGCTGGGGATTTAGCTCAGCGGCAAAAGCGCCTGCCTGGCAAGCGCAAGGTCGTGAGTTCGGTTCCCGGTACCGGAGAAAAACCAAAAAAAAA
>NW_004955475.1:1518163-1534467 GCF_000276665.1 Chinchilla lanigera
AAATGTTATACGACAGAATCTGTTGATGCTGTTATAACCGTAAGTAATTCTTTCAGCAAATATAGGGACAAATTCCAACTTACTTAAAGTAAATAATAGAAGGAGTAAATACTAGCACTGGACATATAAAGCTGAAACTTATTCACAGGTAGGCAACATCCTACTAAAAACTGTCCATATGAGCTATAAACACACCTAACTCTTCTGGTCCTCAACCCTTAGTAACAGTCTCCCCAAAAAAGGAGGGGAAAAAGAGGGACGGGGACACACACACACACACACACACACACACACACACACGGACATATACACATAGGAGAATGGAGAAGCAAGGCAATGGAAGATACCCAAGGTCTCCCAAATAGACAGAGACAGAGAAAGGGGTCATGAAGGAAGAGGAAATCAGATACCAGGTAGTGGAGCTCTACAAAAAGTTTATAGAATGGATGAAGAAACTAGATGAATTCAAAGAGGAAATGAACCAAAAGTTGAAAGACTTTCACTCAATATGATCAGAGTGAATTTCAGGGAAATAAGTAAAAAACTGGATGAGCTAACCAAAAAGTTTAAAACTTGAATGACAGATTCAACAAGGATGTAGAACCCTCAAAAAGATGACAGAAATACCTGAAATAAAAAACTGTATGGAATTCATAAATTACAGAAATAACCAGTCTGAAGGGCTGGGGATATAGCTCAGAGTCACAAGCACCTGCCTGACAAGTGCAGGGTCCTGAGTTCAATTCCCAGTACCATAAAAAAAATTAGAAATGACCAGTCTGAAGACTGAGTGTCTGAAATTGAAGACAAAATAGTGAAGTATGATCAGGTACTCAAAGAAGGCACAAAGAAAATAAGAGAATAAAATAAGGTTAAAAGCAGCTACTAGATGACAATAAGCTGGCCAATCTAAGGCTAACTGGAGTTCAAGAAAAACTAGAAGGAAACACAGATCCATTTACTAACATGTTTACAGAAATCATAGAAGAAAATTTCCCATATGTAAGAAAGGAGTTTGAAACACAAGTAAGTGATGCTTATAGAACACCAAATATGAAAAAAAAGTTCACTAAGGCATATCTTTATGGAATTACCAGATATATAGCATAAAACCAGAATTTTAAAAGCACTCAGAGAAAAATAAAACAAAAAAATCACATATAAAGGTAAACCAATTAGATTTACAACAGACTTCTCAACATAAATCCTAAAGGGCAGAGGACCTTGGAGTGAATTATTTCAAGCCCTAAGATCAAATAATTTCTAACCTAGATTAACTTATCCAGCAAAGCTATCCTTCAAAACAGATGGAGAAAAAAAATAAGGCATTTCAATGAAAACCACCAACTCAAAAGATATATGAGTGCTAAAGCAGCACTTGAGAAAATCCTTCAGCACATTCCCTTGACAGAAATAGCAAAACTGACATAGCCAAAACCACAGAGGAAATGAAAACTCCAAGGTCAATTGATAAGCAGCAATAAAAAAGGTCAGGAAAAGAAAAACAAAAGATTCACCAACAGATAAAGAACTCAATGATACTAAATAATCAACACATCTCAGTAATATCTCTAAATGTTAATGGCCACAGCCATCAGGCAAAAGAAAGAAATAAAAGTGATACATATAAGAAAGGAAGAACTCAAGTTATTATTATTTCCAGATGACATGATATTCTATATATGACTCAAAAACTTCAACAAAAAACTCTTAGAATTAATAACCAACTTCAGCAATGTAGCAGGATACAAGATCAACACAGAAAAATTATTAGCATTTGTGTACACCAATAATGAGCATGAGAAAAAAATTATGAAAACAATACCATTCAGGGGCTGGGGGTTTAGCTCAGCGGCAAAAGCGCCTGCCTGGCAAGCGCAAGGTCGTGAGTTCGGTTCCCGGTACCGGAGAAAAACCAAAAAAAAAAAAAAAAAAAAAAAAAAAAAACAAAACAAAACAATACCATTCATAGTAGCTACAACAAAAATGAAATACCTAGGAATTGACCTAACCACAGAAATGTAAGACCTCTATAAGAAAACTACAATACTCTGAAAAAAAGTGATTGAAGAGGACATCAGAAAATGGAATGACATCCCCTGCTCCTGGCTGGACAGAACCATCATTGTCAAAATGGCCATACTCCCAAAACTGTTATGCAGATTCAATGCAGTCCCAATCAAAATACCAACAGCATACTTTATAGAACCAGAGAAAACTATCCTGAAATTCATATGGAACCAGAAGTGACCCGGAATAGCAAAAGCAATTTAGTGCAGCAAGAGCAAAGGAGGAGGCCTAGCAACATCGGACTTCAAGCAGTAGTAATAAAAATGGCATATTACCAGAACAAAAATAGATAGATACATGTATCAATGGAACAGAATAGAGGATACAGAAACATCGCCAGACACATTCAGTTATTTGATCTCTGACAAAGGGACAACAGCATATTTTGAAGGAAACCAGCAAGTGGTGTTGGGAAAACTGGTTATTTGTTTGCAGAAGATTGAAACTGGATACTTATCTCTCACTAAATTCTAAATTAAATTAAAATCAAAATAGATCAAATATCTAAACATTAAAACAGAAACATTAAATAAGGAGGGGAAGAGGGGTTGAAGGGAGGGTAAGGGAATGGGGAAGAAAAAGAACCAAGTTATATCATATACAGGTACAAATTCCCTATAATGAATGTTATCATTATGTATATCTAAACTATACCAATAAATTTAATTAATAGAAAATAAATAAACATTAAAACTACTGGAAGATAAAACAGGTAAAACACTAAGATAAAGGTGTAGGAATGGGTTTTCTAAGCAGAACCTCAACTACACAAGAAATAACAGCAAGAATCAACAAATGGGATTATATCAGATTAAAAAGCTTCTATATAGCAAAAGAATCAATTAGTAGAATACAAAGACAACCTACAGAATGGAAAAATTATTTTGCCAGCTACTTCTCAGACAGAGGACTAATATACTAGAATATATAAAAATCTCAAAAAAATTAAACTCCCTAAAACTAAAGGCCTAGTCAAGAAATGGGCCAGAGAAATGAACAGATATTTCACAGAAGAAATACAAACCATCAACAAATATATAAAAAAATGTTCAACATGTCTGGTCATTAGAGAAATACAAATTAAAACTATACTAAGATTCCATCTTTGCTGGAAAGAATGGCAAAACGTTGGCATGGCTGTGGTGAAAAGGAAACCCTCTTTCACTGTTGGTGGGAATGTTAACTAGTACAACCGTTATGGAAATCAGTAGGAGATTTCTCAAAGAACTGAAATTAGAAATTCCATATGACCCAGCTATGCCCTTTCTAGGTATCCTTCCCAAGGAATTTAGATATCATGCTGTAGCAATACATGCATGCCAATGTTCATAGCAGCATAAGGTGTAATAACTAAATCCTGGTAGCATCAACTGATTACTGGATAAGGAAAATGTGGTATCTATATATAATGGAATACTACTTGGCTCTAATGAATGACAAATTTGAGACATCTGTAGGAAAATGGATGAACTTAGAAAATACAATGTGGAGTAAAATAAACCAGACACACAATATTAAATAATATATGATATCACTCATTTGAATGAGGCAAAGTAGAAACAAGAGAATAATAAAGGATGGATAGAAGGGGTCCAGGGGATGGATCTCTTGCAAGAGGGAAGTATTCCAAGGGAACAATGGTGAGGGGTTTGGAGGAGGAGAAGGGTAAATTAGTAGAATAAAGATATGCCATATACAGGAACCCAGCCAGGAGTAATGATCAAACTGAATGATTTAACTGTAGGACAAAAGGGCATAGGCTCCATGAGGAATTAATTGTTAAACAATGGGGCAAAAGCATGAAGGCTGTGTTGAGAATCGAATGGTTAAACAACAAGAAGTTTAGATTAATAAAGTATGTTGTGTCTGGCCATATCCTTTCCCCAAAAAAGTGCTTAGCCTTGAGACAGTGCTTGGCCCAAACTGTTTCTTCTCTTGCACTGATATTCTGCTATAGACTGTGTTACAATCAGGGTTTATAAGAGAAAATATTTAATACAGAACACATAATTTATAGGATTATTTTATAATATTCACGCAAACAGTCTAATGCAAAAGAGTGTGGAAGATCTGTCCACACACTAGAGACCCCAAGAATTCAGCTGATGGCCTGGATCCCATGGCAATGTCCTGCATCAGTCCAGCTGGAGAACTAGAGCCCACAACAGTGTCTTACACAGGTCTGTATCAAGGATCTTCACTGGGAAGGACCAAAGGTCAGTGGTGGAAGCTAGACAGTCTGCGCCAGTGGGACGCAGGATCCACAGGCTGAGGGATCTGCACTGGAGCCAGGAAGCAATGCTCAAGGTAAGGACCAGAGCGCCCCTGAAAAGAATCACCACCATCCTCAGTGATAATGAGGACCTTAGCTTCTCTGACAATGAGAAGAGCTCAGTTCATATCAGGAAAGCCAGCATGACAAGCTTCTCCATGAAAATCAACAGCACACCATCTTCCCCTCCAGTTCTCTTTTTATGCTGTTGGCAACAATCCACAGGTGGGCCTTCCACACCCAGCACCACTCTGATTCAGTTCAGCTGGGTGTTACAAGATGACCATTAGTTAATCCACCACAGACTTTTTCTTCTGCCATGCCCCTCTCTCACACCATCCTGCCTTGGAACCAGCTGACTATGGACTGAAAAGTCTACAAACTGAGTTAAAATAAACCTTTCCTCCTTTAAATTATGGGTGTTAGGTATATTGTCCAAGGAAACAGAGTAACTAAGACATGCTGTACAACATATATGGAGGAAATATTTGAAATAATCGTATTGAAAAAGTGGAAGTGGTAATGGGACCTAAATAGAAATCAAGTCTCAATGCTTCACTTCAAGTAATAAAATGTCAATATAGGTGGAATGTGGTAAGATTTATATCTGTCTATTTATCTTCTGGGAAAATGGCAGATTGGCAAGGAATAACAACTTAGCCTCTCTGAAATTGAGAATCTACACATAGGAAAATAACAATTTGGGGAAGAAAATAAAAGACAGAAGGAGATCTCTGGTGTCTTAGTTGCTTTTGTCATTGCCGAGACAAAATACCTGACACCCAAAGCTAAAGGAAGAAAGGTTTATTTCAGCTCACAATTTGTAGAGGTTCAATCCATAGTCAGCTGGCTCCAAGGTAAGGTGGCATGGCAGAAGGGTAACAAAGAGGAGAAACAGACCATGGCAAAGCAGGCAGGAGACAGTGAAGCACTGCACAGCAGCAGCAGGCCTGCCTTCTTTCTGTCCCTTTATATAAGCCTGCTGATTGGTGCCACCCATACCCAAGGTAGGGCTACCATTATCCACTCCCTTAATCTCCGTATCACTCCCTTAATCCCCATATCACTCCCTTAATCCACATTCACACACCCAAATCTAGTCATCTTCAAAACTCCCCACCTATGAGGCATGAGGCTTTGTAGGGGACATCTAGATACATGCCATAACATTTGGGAACAAGGAAGAATCTGACAAGAAAATTTAAACCTACAGAGAAGTCGAAGAGACAGAACACAATGTGAAGAAGGGAAGAGACAATCTGCACTTTCTCCCCAGTTCCAGGCTCTTCGCCTATGGGAAAGGGAGACCAGATCTAGAAATATACAGTGAAAGCTGGGAACTCTAGAGGGCGTCATAGAGAAGTAAGGTAGGCGAACAGATCAGGAAGTGCTGTGAGCTGCACGCAGAATGTGAGATTATACTTTGATGTGAATCCTTCAACAGGCAACAGTGCCTGCCATATCCCTAGGGAGTGCTTGGTCAGACCCCATTGTGGAGAAGGGTTGACTGAACCCAGGACACAGAGAAACCCTCTGAGAAACCATGACTGAACCCAGGACACAGAGAAACCCTCAGAGAAGCTGCAAGACAGCTTCAATTCTGGGTTCCCACTGTTATGCTCTCAAAGTAACTGGGTAAGAGACAGATACAATAGAGAGCCATGGTCAGGCTGAAAAGAAACCCCTTGAGGGGTTTAAACTAAAGAACACAGGCCCCAACCCCCTGGGCAGAAGCCAGACTCAGCCTGAACTACTCTGGATTTGAAATTCGAAGCACTGGCACCCTTGCCCTAATCCTACTGCCTGCTGGTGCTTGAATCCAGTGCAGATCTGGGGTTTCACTGCCTTCTTTATCTATCAGGGTTAGCAGGGGCATATCTTGATTTGAACATGGCCCCAAAATGATAGATGCCAGAAGAAAACCATATGTTCAAAATCACAGAGAAGTTTGTTATTTTCTAAATCTTTGTTTTATTTGTGTTTTTCTGTGAGTAGGTACGTTGTTTTTAGTTTTGTTTTAGTTTGGTTTTTCTCTTTTTTTCTTCTTTCCTTTCTCCTTTCTTCTTCACCAGTTTATTGAGGCTTCAGGAACTTTCCTTTATCCCTTCTTCCTTGCTTCTGATCTCTTTTTCTTATTTCTTTTTTTCTCCTCTCCCTTTTAATCTTTCTGCCTTTAATTTTTTTTTCTCTTATTTTTACCCCCTAAATAACTTATTTTTCTTGTTTTTTTCCTTTTTTTTTTCTTGTGGCACTGGTGATTGAACTCATGGGCCTTTGCACTGAGCTACATCTCCAGCTCTTTTTCTTTTGAGATAGGGTCTAGCTAGGTCACTAAGTTGTCTCCACTGGGCTTTAATTTATGATCATCATAATGCCCAGATACTCCTTCCTCTTCTCTTTCTTTTATTTTCTATTTGACATCAGTTTTTTTCTTTTACCTTCAGAAGACAATAAAAAAGTAGATGAACTGAACACAATGATACAAAACACAAATGACCAATTTAGCAAAGGGTCAGGGTCCATGAAAAGGTTTCAATCAGAAATTCAGTAGATTAAAAGTTATACTGAAAGTATGGGCAGCCAAAGTGACCAACGTGAGGAATGAATTTGAGACTAGTACACAATGATGCCTTCAAAGACCAACTACTCACAGACACCTTAAAAGCAACAAGAGAACATGAAAAATGGATCCAGCATTGCAAGATGACCCGAAGACTACCTAAGACTAACTGAAATAAGTAAACAAATCAGAAGACAAGACAAATGGCATAAAAAGCCTGTTCATAGAAATAATGTCAGAAACTTCCCAAATATAGGGAAAGAAATAAACATACATATCAGTAAGGCATATACAGTAGAGCCCCAAATAGCCACAACCAAAAGAAAACCTGTCCACACCACATTGTACTCCAGGTACCAAAAGTCCATCACAGGGATAAAATCTTAAAAACTATTAGCAAACAGCAACAAATCACGAATAAAGGAAAATCCATTAGAATTACAGCAGACTTCTCTCCACAAACCTTAAAGGCTAGAAGGGCATGGAGTGATGTGTTTCAAGCCCTAAAAGATAAGAAATTCCAACCCTGACTTCTTTATCTTTCAAAACTTTCCTTCAAAATTGAACAGGGAAATAACTTACTCAAGAAATTCATGACCAAAAGTCCAACATTATAAAAAATTATCAAGGGTATTGAGGTAGGAGATCAGGGCACTGCAAAGTGGTTGGAAATACTGGGCATGAGTTGTCAGTTGCAGAGACTTGTTAACCATGAAGACACAGGCACAAAGCAGCAGCTCCTGAGTGGTGTACCTGATACCAATCAGGAAATGCTGTCTTCAATTCTTCTGGCACGGGATCAAGCTCAGCCCTGCTCCTGATACCAAACTTCTGGGACTAGAATAGGTGGTTTTTAAATTTTATGACCTGGATCTGATCTCAGAAAGACATAAAAGATGGCCACTATTGAATTTGCTGCCACTGTCCTTTTGTTCTTAAAGGGGCCTGTCCTGAATGCAGGGCATATCTTTTTTTTTCCCTTCACAGCACTTTTTCTTCCTGAGAAAGTGCTTCTTTTTTGCCTTTCTTCTGCTCTAAATAAATGTTAAACTTCACATTTACTGATTGTTCTGCCCAATTCTTTGAATGAGACAGTGACAGCAATACCCAATAACAGATTTGGCTAAGCCAGCCAGGAGGCAACAAATGGAGCCAAGTAGGCACAGTTTTGTTTCTCTCCCACCCTGAAGTCTATGGACTCGAGCCAAGAACTGGTTTAGCTTTTTTCTTTCCCTTTCTCTCTTCCATAGGAAGACCCCAATTCTCTCCTAATTCTCTTGTTGTCCCTTCTCTCCCAAGATGGGCAGGGTGCTGGGCATGGTGGCACACACCTATAATCCCAGCACTTGGGCGGCGGAGGCAGGAGGATCACCGTGAGTTCAAGGCCAGCCTAGGCTATATAGTGAATTCAAAGCTAGCCTGAGCTACACAGCAAGACCCTGTCTCAAAGACAAACAAACAAACAAACAAACAAGTCAAGATGGGCAGAGAAGCAGAGATAGAGGGTGATAAAAATTAGTGGAAGTTGGGGACCCCTGGCACAGCCAGTGCCAGAGGAGTAATGGTATTGTGGTACAACCCCATGCAGCTGAGTCCCCTAAGGCTTGAGTTCCATGCCAGCACACTCAGGCAGGGTGGAGACCAAGAATCTCTGAGCATGAGGGCTGAGCCAGTGGCCCTTCCAGGGAAGTCCCTTGGAGACTGGGCAGGAGCCATAGTCAGCATCTCTACTTCACTTAGGGAATGAACTGCACAGAGATGCTGCACAGAACACGGTCCCGGGCCCAGGGAAATATCAGTACACAAGGTCACTAGTTGAAAACTTTCACCACCACCATCCCCAAAGCAATGATGGCAAAACTTTTAGAGACAAGTGCCCATACTAAAACCCAAAACCCACTTGTTGATCACAAAGTGCCAACACTGCCATTCAACCTGAATACTGAGGTATTGGTTTAGAAAAAAACAACTCATTTATTAACATCTTTTGTCTTAAAAAGAAAAAAACCCACACATGCCCTAAGTTTGCAGCACTGCCCCAGATGCTTCCACTTTTCCCCTTAGGGGGAGCTGTTGCCTTTCACATAATTCACTTTTTTTTTTTTTTTTTTTTTTGTCTTTTTGAAACAGGGTCTCACTATGCAGTTCAGGCTGGCCTTGAGCTCACTTTGTAGCCCAGGCAGATCTTGAACTCGCAACGATCCTCCTGCCTCAGCCTCCCGAGGGTTGGGATTACAGGTGCACACCACCACATCCAACTCATTACATAATTCACTTTAAAAACCTAAACTCTTAACCCATATAAAATTTGTTAAATACCTTTCATAGATACTTTACTTACTTGCTAAAGAGTCTATGAGAACCTGAATTTAGAAACACCTAATCCACCTCAGTTAAATGTTGACTCAGATTGACTAAGAGATTTAAGAGCTATTAGAGCAAGTATTTCATTTAGGTATTTTAAGCTTTAAAATTTAATTTGTTTACCTGCTAAAAATAGCTATAGTTACAGTATTTTCCATTGAAATGCCACCTAATTGTAAATTAGCTGCAGATAACCAGGTGCTTCTGATGAAGTAAAAATGTCTGACATGTATAGTGCATGAATGAGAGATTTCCTGTTTCTATCAGAGTAATATGTATGCTCTGATTCTTAAGCATAAGTGAACATGATGTAAGCCTTGTGAAAAGTGCTTTTAAAGCTATTCTAATTGTGTAGTTGTAAAAAGAAATTGGTTATACAGTATTATGCATACTGTCATAATCAGGTGGTTAAAGGTATTCTTAAGAACTTCCAGTACTCTAAAATTTAACCATAAGCATTCTTGTGCTTTATTAGGCAAGGTAATTAAAATTTATGGATGTGTCTGAAAAAATCTTATTCTAAGAAAGTCTTGGGTTAGTTGTTATTTTATTCTTTACTAGTGAAAGAGAGGCAAACCATTTCATAACAAGGAGCTTGAAAGACCTTGTAATTTATAGTGTGGAGAAAATCAAGGGAACTGATTCAGTTTGTGATTTATTGAGCACTTGCTAGGCATGAAGATTTATGCTTTTAGTATGCATAATCATTGAGTTCTTTTGTGGGGGGTACTGGGGATTGAACTCACAACCTCACGCTTGCCAGGCAGATGCTGTGCTATATCCCCTGTCCTCATAATCATTGAATTCTAATCCATTTAATTGTATCATTAGCCACACAAGGTCAAAAATGTTAAGGTGTATACTAGAAATGTAGACAAAAGGCAAATTATTATTCTGGACCTTTAGGATGATTTTTTTTTTTTTTCAGACAGTGTCTTGCTATGTAGTTCAGGCTGGCCTGGAACTTGCAGCAATCCTCCTGCCTCAGCCTCCCAAGTACTGGGATGACAGATGTGCACAACCATGCCCAGCTAGGTTGTTTTTTTTTTTTTTTTAAATTGTGAGATTAATCTGAACATCAAACGGTATCTTTGTAGAGCTGACAAATTTTTAACAAATTTGTATTCAGAAGTCAGCTCAAACTTCCCTTCTTCTGAGGCCTTTATTTTCCTCCCCAAGGATCTGTTTCCCTTTACTAGAGAGTAAATTTTCTGGGAGACTTTGTCGAGTTCTTTCCTTTCCTCCCAGCACCTAGAACAGTGTGGCAGAGTATGTGTTTAGTCCACATTAGTATGCAGCAAAGTCCCAGCTAGAAAAAGAGGAAAGCTATTATCCTTAGAACAAATTCAAAAGAATATTTGTCTGATGGCTTTGAGGTACAAAAGTATATTAATCCAGTTTTACTAGACTTCCAAAAGATGACTTCAAGGAGATATTTTGAATCAAGCTTGGTTTAAGTACACTGTTTAGATTTGCATGCAATAAGAATGCTAATTTAGGTTTCACTCGGTAGAACCATGCACATATATCTGCCTCTGTGTGCAGTGTAAAAATTCCTTTGTGTGTATGTACACTTGTGGGGACCTATATTTGTGACATTTTTCCCTATCTCATGAAAGTCCTTTGAATTTTAATATCAAGTCATAGAAAAAATTGTGCCTTAATGTAAATGGAAAGTCCCAGGAGACTTCAACTATTTTACAGAAGACTTATTTATGCATAGAACATTAAACAATAGCAATTTACTTTTAAAATATTGCTCTACTTTTGTGAATAATAGTATTGGTAATGCACACAGATTTAGCTCGTTCTAAGCAAGAGGGCTTAATAACATAAGGTTTTATAAACTTAATGCTGACTTTTGAGGGGCGCAGAAATACAGATCACATCAATGCAAGTTGATTTCCATGTGTCAAATACACGTGAATTCAGATATTTATCATAACATTGCGTAGAGGGACCTACCATAAATATGGCATCCTCATATTTCTCAAATCTTTGACTTGGAAGAATCTTAAAGCCTAGAAATGTTCCAAGGCAAAAGGTACAACAGTCTTTATTCTCAGGCTTAGCAGATTAAACCCACCACCCAGAACCCATGATGTGGGTACAAAAAGCCTTTTGAGTGGTATGTTTTACCAGAAACTTGGATATAGGAGCTCTTGGGAGAACTGAAGAAATCAGGAGGGATGTTTCCATTTATAACTGAACAAAAGAAGACACAACTTCCCCTAATCTGTCAGTTTCCCTAAGTAGCAGACAGAGCCTCTCAAAGTGTTTGGTCCAGGTGTCTGTGTGGTGAATCCGTGGTATTCTTCTTGGGCAAATGTGCATTTGTAGCTGACAAGGGTGCCAGTCACACAGTTAATTGAGGTAAATGCCTACCACTTGCTATTTTAAGTGCCAAATAACACTGTGTTCCCGCCCTGGCAAAGGGTCATGAGTACAAGTCAGTCCCCTAGACCTCCAATTACTACAAAAATTATTTAAAGTGAATCTCTGTTGATCAGAGCCACATATTTAAAGTCACATTCCAGTGTCTGTGGATCCAGTCCCTGACCTGGGAGCCCTATGGGTGCTGTCCTCTGATCCAGGCCTGGTCTTTGCAGAAGTGGCAGCTGAGCTCTACTGGTTAGGCCAGCCCTGATTCTCAAGCTACCTCAATGAGTACACGGTTAGGGCCTTTGCTTCCCAACTGTGTCTATGGCTCTCAGCTGCAGATCAGTGTCTGAATCCCTTGCGAAGCTTCAAGACACCGCACACCTGACCTACCTAATTCAGATGATGAGCCAGAGTATCTGAAACAAGAGCCAGATATTCTGTATATGTTCTATACATGCTCAGAGTTCTCTGAGACTCTGATGCACAGTCACACAGAGGGGAAACAGCCTTTTCTGGGTAACCCCATGGCACTAAAATTGCAGGAACCCCTGAGTAGCTATTTTGGGACCTACATTAATTATATAACAGGCCCCTTTGTTTTCAAATGAAAACTGAGGCTCAGAGCAAATGTAGCTTGTTCATCCTCTCTGGAAATTGATATTCTTGCATTTAAACTGGAAATGCCTTTTAATGTTTAAGGCAGGTTTCAAAACTGGGTAGGTTTTGATTGTTTTGTGACTTTGACTTGAGGGTTTTCATAACATAGAAATATTATGTTGGAGCAAATTCCCATTTGTAGTACTCTATATAAACTGGCTTGTGTGGCTTAGACAAGACAGTTCACGAGCTCACAATTACACATGGAGGGCAGTACATGGGACAATTAAAAATGAACATATGTCAGAAACATAAAGTTCAGAAATATGAATGTGCCAAGAGGTGAAATCTACCGTTTGCCCACACAGTGGGTTTTTTATAATGCTGAGAAAGCTTTATGTTATGATAAAACTATATACAGTACAACACAGAACCTAGAACAGAAGCAAAGAGAACTCACACTATTCAAACTAACACAGTCATACTCTTTCAGGCAACAGCCACATTTCTAACATAAATAGAGGATCTATACATGAATCAATATGCAATTCAATTCTTAGTGGCAAATTGAAATCTACGCTCAAAAATCTAAAAAATAGTTTGGTTCTAAATCAACACACAGGCCTCATGTAATGAGAGCAAAGTAATTGCTAAAGTATTTTAGTAAAGGTTATATGCTCCCTCAAAAAAAGTATATCCATATGCTAGCTATAAACCAGTAAAAATTCCAGTTTCAGATCAACCTGAGAATAAGACAACTCTTTCAAAAAAAAGAGTATCAGCTTCTCTAGGAAAGACTTTGCTCTGAATGAAAAACAGGAAAAAGCTGATAAAGATTTTCTCTTTCAATATATAAATAATAACTTCACAATAGTGAAAGCTAACAAGTCTAAAATAAAGCAGCAGTATGCAGTTGGGCTCTGTAATGGCTCAACTTATATTGAGCCTTTTAATGATTCTACTCACATTTCTCTGCAAGAAAACAAGTCTTCTGTTAGTCATTATTTATCCGAAAGAGTTTCATAAAAATAAAGGTAATATTTCAAGCATCATAGGAAACTGTTGGAAAGACTGTCAGACGAGTTGTTGCTGATTATGCTGCAGTTCCCTTGCTAGGATATGAAGTAGGGTCACTTGCAAAAAAATTTGTTATAGACTATCAGGCTTTAAATGATCCAAACTCAAACCCTTTCTTCACACCCATCCCAGTAATTAGGGGAATGACTCCTTTAGCGAATTTTACCTTTACTGCCTTAAACGAAGCACCTAAGCATAAGAAATCAGTGGGCCGTGGTATGGAGAGTTTTAAGGCTAAGGAAAGAATAATAAATAGGAAGGTACTGGCATCACCTGAAACAGAGGAGTCTGTCTAGTCATTGAGTCTCACCAAGAATGCTTTGTGAACTCATGGGTCTACCTTCTTCTGCAAGGGATGCCCTCTGAAAGCCCCAGGCTTAGTTCTCACTCTCTCGCTCCATAGGCCCCAGGATGCACCATGGGATACATCCTGAAAAGCACCCTGCAGATCCCAGCAACCTTTCTATTAAGCTGTGTCCTCCAAAACTGGGAAGAATTTGACCCTGCCAGTCTGAAGAAAGAACTTATCTACTATTGTAATATGGTTTCGGTCCAGTATGAACTAGAATATGGTGAGAAAGGAACAGCAGTCTAAATTATAATACTATTTTTTTCAGTTAGATCGTTTCTGCAAAAAGCAAAGAAGGTGGTATGAAATCCCTTATCTTGCAGCCTTTGTGGATCTTTATCTCTGGATAAGTCCAGAAACTGTGGTACTTACAGGTACTCCAAGAAAAAAAGAGCAAGCCAGTATCATTGATGACCCTGTCCTCAGACAACCACCTGTCTCTCAGGCAGGGTTATATGGAACTCTTCTACCAGGTTAATGAAAACAACTACACTGGGTGGAATCCTTAACCTCCTCTTTATAATCCTCGACCAGTAAATACTCAGGAACTCTACTAAAGACTAGCAATAGGTTTGCAGATGGCCCTCAAGATCCCTATGGCCCAACTGTTGGACATGGCCTTTTCTGTGTTCAACAATCGAGATCTAGAGGAAGATAAAAGGAGGAGGGCTGTAGAAGAGACAGGCCAAAATTATAGGTGTCATAATTGGCAATGCTTTAAACACAGGCAAGTCATCTAAGGGAAAACACAAAGACAACTAAAAAAAAGGTTCCTGCTTTAAATGCAAGGAGACTGGACACTGGGCATGTGACTGTACCAAGCCACTGCCTGTGCCCTGCTCCAAGTGTCAGGTGGCTGAGGTTCCTGACTCATGGCGCTGGAGGATTGAATGTTCCTGCTCCCAAACAGGGACTAGGCCTTGTCTCCCACTCTGATAGAGGACTAAAGTGGCCCAGGACAATATGCAATGTCCTGTCCATAAACATTTAGGAACCCTGGATGACCCTGGACATCATGGACAACTTAAATTATGCTGTTTTAACTTCCTTCTCTAGGAAATTCTCTGTAGTTGTGTAGCCATAACGAGTCAAAGGGGACCCTCGTCAAAGCTTCTTTACACCTTTCTGACATGTCACTGTGAAGGTTAAACAGTCCAAATAAGGTTTTCTGGTACTACTTGCCCACACAACAATCTGAAAAAATAAAAAGAGGGCCTTCCTAGCTACAACTCCTACGTGTAGTCTATCTTCCCAGGCAGGCCAGTGTCATTCACTGGAGGGACAACAAAGAGACATGTTTAAAGTCTGTTTGGGAAATCAAAAGGCTGATAGGCAAGAAGTACAACTTTGCAGCTCCTCAATACCCTAATCTTATTCCCAGTTTCTGAGGAACTATTCTGGTCCTTCCTCAAGGGACACAGTGACAAGCTATAAAAATCCAACATGGGAAAGGATAATTCAAATATTCACAGGACTAAGGTGGACCTATGGACGATCTGAGGCTCCTCTGCAAAGAGTAAGACTCCAGTTCTGCTTTGAGGACAGGTAAGTACAGTCACAATAAAGAGACATCAATTGCCTATCTAATATCCATTTTTGATTCCACAGGCTCTGAACAAGTTCACCAAGTTCTCTTCCATAAAACAGGCAGCTCAACAGTTCCCCAAGTACAGACAGTAACTCCTTTCTCATCATCTTCTGACAGGTTTGCTTAGGCTTAGGCAGTGAACCGTATTACCCTAAAGTAGTAAGTATATAATCCTCAAAAGGTAGGGCCTACAGTCCCTTTCAACATAAAGTAGCTATATGAAGACAAAGACCTCCACTCCTTCAGCAACCTATAAAGAATTATGGGGATTTATGTCTCCTAGGGAAATGAGGCAAAAGATTAGGGTGTGGCAAAGTGGCTGGGGCAACTGGGTGTAACCTGTCAATTGTGGAGATTTGTTAACCATAGAGATTTAGGCATAGACAAGCAGCTCCAAAGCCTTGCATCTTATACCAATCTTCTGGTAGGAGATCGGGTAGGTTTTTGATGGGACAGCCTGGACCTGATGTCAGAAAAAAGATATAAAAGATGGCAGTCATTGACTTCACCTCCTGTGCTCTTGTTCTTGCAGTAGCCCATCTTGTATGCAGAGCATATCTTCTCTTTTTCCTTCAGTGCACGTTTTCTTCTCAAGCACTTCCGTTGCCTTTTTCTCCTTCTTTTGGCCCAAATAAATGTTAAACTTTCACATTCCTTGACTGTTCTGCCCCATTCTTTGAACAGGATAGTAAGAGATAGGAAAGGATTAACTGATCACTACAACATCAGAAATGGTATCCTAGAAAGAGACAATGAAGTGAAGAATGCCAATAAGTAAAAAAGAATGAACAGCTCAGCAAAATGGAAAAAAAAGGAAAGCAACACTAGGAAAATACTGCAATGGCAGTATGTGTGGATATTATCTATTGATAAAAGTCTCCATTTCTGCCGGGTGTGGCGGTGCCCGCCTATAATCCCAGCACTTGGGAGGCTGATACAGGAGGACTGCCACAGGTTCAAGGTCAGCCTAGGTTACATAGTGAGTTCAGGGCCAGCCTAAACTACATAGCAAAACCCTGTCTCAAAAACAGTAAAAAGGGGAGGG
>NW_004955475.1:1534567-1564354 GCF_000276665.1 Chinchilla lanigera
GGGAGAGGGAGAGGGAGAGGGAGAGGGAGAGGGAGAGGGAGAGGGAACTAAAAAATATGCAGGGCTGGGAGAGGTAGTGTGTGCTTGTAATCCCAGCACTTGGTAGGCTGAGGAGGAGGATCACCTTGAATTTAAGGCCAGCCTAGGCTACATAGTGAGTCAAGGCCAGCCTGGACTACATAGTGAGACCCTGTCTGAAAAATAAATAAAACAAAAACAACAAATACATATATACACACACACAATTTAATTAAAAAAGAAACACAGATTAAAAATCAAAGAATGGAAATCAATGTTCCATATAATGGGAACCCAGAAAAAAGCAGAAGTAGCTTTCCTAATTTCAAACAACGGGGATTTCAAGCAAAGACTGATCAGAAGAGACAAAGAAGGTCATTTTATTTTGGTTATGAGAACAATTCAACAGGAAGAGGTAACAGTTATAAACACATATACACCAAGTACCTGCACATCAAACTTGTTAAAACAAACACAGATAGACAAGAAAAATCAGATAAACACCAATACAATTGTAATGGGAGACCTCAATACCTCACAAATAGGTCAGCTAGTCAAAAAGAAATTCAACAAATATCAGGAAACCAAGAATTTAAATGATCAATCAATCAATAAATAAATGATCCCTTTTTGTAGATGACATAATCCTCTACATACAATACCCCAAAAACTACACCAAAAGACTGCTAGAATTGAGTAGTATAACATGATACAAAGTCAACACTCCAAAGTCAGTAATGTTCCTGTATACCAATAACAAACTCACAAGAAAGAAATTAGGGTAACAGTACCTTTCACGGTAGCATCAAGAAAAATGAAATATTTTGGAAATAACCTAATCAAGGAAACGAAAACCCTCTGCCATAGAAACTACAGTACAGTGGACCCTTGACTTACAAACTGAATTTGTTTCCAAGGGCTAACTGTTCTCAACTGAAGGCTCAGGCTCCTCTATGCAACCTTCAAAGTCTCTCTCCAATATACAGGCAGATCTCAGTCCTTAGAGAGACACTGGCCTGGGACTTCTTAATTAACCTCATTCAGGAAAGGATGTTATAATGTCCCTTCCAGAACTCTTTAAGGGTTAAATCTGTATCAGAGATCTCCTGGAAGCACAAGTGGTCAGCATTTAAGTCATAACTCAAGACCTTGGCTTTAATATGAAACTAAATTCCGGTCATAACCCAAGTTGTTCATATGTCAGTCTGTCATAACTTGAGGGTCCACTGGTACTCTAAAAACAGAAATTGAAGAGGACATCAGAAAATGGAAAGATATCTCTTGTTCCCAGATAGGCAAAACAAATATAATCAAAATGAGCATACTTTCAAAACTGTTATACAAATTTAATGCAATCCCAATCAAAATACCAATTGCATTCTTCACAGAACTAGAGAAAACAATCCTAAAATTCATTTAGATTTAGAAGAGACCTAGAATAGTAAAAGCAATTCTGGGCAACAAGGGCAAGGCAGGGGGCATTACAATCAAGGACTTCAAGTCATACTACAAACTACAGTATGATTTGGGCAAACAAACAAACAAACCAAAAAAAACCAAACTTGTGTATCAGTGGAACAAAATAGAGGATGGAGAAATAACTACAGGAACATGCAGACACCTTATCTTGGACAAAGGAGCCAAATACTTTTGCTGTAGGAAAGACAGCTGGTACAACTACCACAGAAATCAGTAGGGAGATACCTCAAAAAACTAAAAGTAGAAATTCCATTTGACCCAGCTATTACCCTTCTAGTTATCTTCCTCAAAAATTTAAAAACATCATATCACATGATGTATGCATACTTATGTTGGTACTAGCTAAATACTGGAAGCAGCTTATATGTCCATCAATGGATGATTGGATAAAGAAAATGTGGTATTTATATAAAATGGAGTACTACTCTGACATAAAGGATAAACTTGAGACATTTGTAGGAAAATGGATACACCTTGAAACTATACAGAGATCCCTCACCTATCACAGGAGTTATGTTTCAGAGACCCCTGCAATAGGCGAAAATCCCCAAAGTAGCAGCATTATATTTATTTTATTATTTATATATATATATTTTAAGGCTTTAAAAGCCCTTCCCACACTCCTATAAACCTTTCCCACTCTCTTATTAACCTTTCCCACATTCTTTTTTTTTTTTTTTTTTTTTTTTTTTTTTTTTTTTTGGTTTTTCTCCGGTACCGGGAACCGAACTCACGACCTTGTGCTTGCCAGGCAGGCGCTTTGCCGCTGAGCTAAATCCCCAGCCCCCCCACATTCTTATAAACACTTCATATGCTCTTAAACACTTTCTACACTCTTAAACATATGTAATTTTAACAACATGTAAAATTCTACATGGGTACTTGATATGAAGTGGACAAGGAGAGATGTTGAACATATGGGCACAGTGCGAGAGAGCAAACAGACGGATGCTATGGTCACTAAACCAATCAGCATCCAGGATACAGAACACAGTGCTATGGTTGGTCACCTTCCATTCCATCAGCCAATAGTGTGCCATGTACAATCTCACATCGGCAAATTTGCATAAGTGGTAGTGGTATACTGCATTTCCATTGTTTACAGTATGGTATTCATTCACTGAAGAAATACATACAATATTTTATTTTGATTTAATATTCTTTTAAAATGTTTGAATTAACATTTTTAATATTTTTTATATTGTTTTAAATTTGGTAGGCAAAAATAATCAAAATCATAAATTTTATATAAATACCTATATACCACAAAATCCCACAATACAGTGAAAACTCCACAATACAGAATTAGATTTTTAAAAAAAACCCACAATACAGTGAAGCTGCAATAAGTGAACCATGATATAGCGAGGGACGGCTGTAATGTAAAATAACTCAGATACGGGGGCTGGAGATTTAGCTCAGCAGCAAAAGCGCCTGTCTGGCATGCGCAAGGTCGTGAGTTCGGTTCCCGGTATCGGAGAAAAACCAAAACCAAAAAAAAAAACAAAAAAAAACCCTCAGATACACAAGCTTAAATACTGCATGGTTTCTCTCTTTTTTTTTTGTACCAGGAATCGAACTCACGACTTCACATTTGCCAGGCAGATGCTGCACCACTGAGCCATATCCCTGGCTGATTTCTGTTATATTAGAAATTCAATATACAAATAAAGTACAAAATAAAATACAGAGTGATACGGCTTGTATCTAAATGTCCCCCCCAAAGCCTCATGCGATCATAGGTGGAGTTTTTCAGAGGTGGTTGGATCTAGAGTGTGTGATTCTGGGGTCAAGGTGCGAGATCACTAAATTAGTTCACTGGTTTGGCACAGTTCTGAGTGTGGATAATGAGAAGGCCCAACATGGGTTTGAATGCTATCCACCCTAAGGGCATGTAGCCTAGATAGAATATAAAGGATAAAAAGAGGACTGCTGTTATTCACTTGCTGCTTGCTTCTTTACTACTTTGCTGCGTTTTGCCTGCCATGAGCTTTTTTTCATTTCTGATGCTCCTCTGCCATGCCCCCGTGTCTGGGAGCCAGCAAACTATGAACTGAAAGCTCCACAAACTGTAACCTACAATAAACCTTTCCTTCTTTGAGTGTTGGGTATTTTGTCTCGGCAATGGAAAAAAATAACTAAGATACAGACAATAGGAAAAACAAAAGAGAAAAAAGTATTTATAATCCAACATGACCAATGTATCTAAAAGTGTGTTTTGATTTAGTATAACTGTCTTATGTGTTTTGTATGTTGTTTGGCCTGTCAGTCTGGCTGTTAATGTATATTTATGATAATTAATTTGTTAAGGACTTTCAAATAAATAAATGAATCTGATGCTCACAAAAAAAATTTAAAGGGTATGAAGGGGAAGGAGAAAAATTGAAATGTCATGTACACATGCCAATTCCCCACAATAAATACAATCTTTATATATTGCAAACATGTACTAAAAGAATGTTTTAAATTTTTGGAAGATTTTATATATATTTCCTGTTCCAGAATGGTGGTAGCCTAGAGAATTTGATCCTCACAGTTGGATTCAGAGTCCTCAGTGATCCAGGCACTCAACCTCTACAGCCAAGAGAGAGGGAAGCCTGGCTACTGCTTCAGCTGGCAGCAGACCTTAACATCATCCACGTGGTACTAGTTTTAGGTGTATGTAGAATAGGAGAATTGTGAGGTCAGGAAGGCCACCACCTAGATTTCAGAAGGCCTGGGAGGCCAGGCAGTGTGTCCCTGAGAGGGAAGTGTGTAATGTTGTGAGTGTGAAGCCAAAGGTGCAGTGGAGACCCCAGCAGTTTAGAGAAGCCAGGAACATGGATTGTCTGAAGAAAACTGCAAGGAAAGAGCACAGCAGGCCCAAGAGAGAAGCCATAGGAGCTACAACCACTGCAAGTGCCACACTCAGCCATTTGGAGTTCATATCTTGCCAGATTGCTTTGGATGCCACACATGGAATTACAGAACTTAATGTTTGCCCTGCTAGATTATGGACTTGCTTTGGTCCCATTTGTTTGTATGCCCCTGTTTGTAACTTTTGGAATGGAAATGTATATCTTGTACTATTGAATGTTGGAAATGTTTAACTTTCTTTCCATTTATACATGGGCTCACAGCTAAGAGTTTGCCATAGCTCTCAGAGGAGACTTTTGACTTGGAATTTTCAGCAATACTGAAACTTTTAGGACTTCTGCAACTCTTAGAGATGGACTAAATGCCTTTTGTGTAAGGGAATGTACATGAGTCTTTCGGGGGGCAGGGGAAAAATTTTATGGTTTGTGTCTAGACGTTCCCCCCTCCAAATTCTCCTACACTTTTAAATGGGGCTTGGTAGCTGAATCTAGTGCATAGTTGAACACTGGGATTAAGGGTGCTGGGATTAAGGGTGTGTAGCCTGGATACAATATAAGGGACAGAAAGAGGCTTATCCTCTTTATGTTTTCTTGTTGCTTTTGCCGTCTTCCACTGCCATGAACTGTTGCCTCCCTGTCATGTGCCACTCTGCCTTGGAGCCAGCTAATTATGGATGGAAACCTCTATAAAGTATAAGCTAAATAAACCTTTCCCACTTTAACTTTGGTGTTGAGTATTTTGTCCCAGCAGCAAGAGAAAGGGAACTAAGAGACCCTCCTTAGCCACAAGTCATACACTCCAAGGATGCCTGAGTTATGGATAACTCCAAACCATATGCAATGTTTATTTCTATATATCCATCCAAATGACAAAGTTTAACTTATAAATTAGGCACAGTAATAGACAAACAATAATAATAAGACAGTTATACCAATATACAGTACTATAATTAAATTGCCAGCATCAATTTGTGCTTTAGATTTGTTATGGTGCTGTTATTTTTGTGTTATGGGGTTGTTATGGTTTGGATCTGAAATGTCCCATAAAAGTTTCATGTGAGCCAGACGTGGTGGCATATGCCTGTAATTCCAGCACTTGGATTACTGAGGCAGGAGGATCGTTGTGAGTTCGAGGCCAGCCTGGGCTACAAAGTGAGCTCAAGACCAGCCTGAACTTCATAGTGAGACCCTGTCTCAAAAAGACAAAAATAAATATATATATATATATATATATATAAATAAAGTCTCATGTGTTCAGAGTAGGGATATTGGAAAGTGATCAGTTCATGAGAATGCTATACTCATTAGTGGATGAATCCATTAAGTTCATGGCTACATGTGGGTCACTGGGGCATGATTTGGCAGGGTGTCATACATTCCCTGAATCCTTCTCTCTGATTTCTGGTTCCCTGATTTCCCATTGCTAAGAATTTAGCAGCTTTCCTCTGCCATGCCCTTCCACCATGCCATTTCTGCCTTGAAGACACCCAACCCTGTATGGGCTGAACCCTCTGAAATTATGAACCACAATAAACCGCTCCTCCTTAAATTGCGAGTGTCAGGCATTTTGTCCCAGTGATGGTAAATTGACAATTTCAGGAGACATAAGTAAAATCAGAGTTACACAAACACAGGAACTGCTGTATTGTAACTATCAACCAGAAAACCAAGATGATTACTAACTAAGGAACAGTTATCTTACATTGCATACAGAAATTGGATAAAGGGACAATTTGCTTCCCCGGTTGGATAGGGCACAAATTTCATCATGTTACTCGCAGCAGTATGCAATGCTTTAAAACATTAATGTTTTATTTCTGTAATTTTCCATGTAATATTTTTGGATTGTGCTTGTCTATGGCTATACAGATGGTTAAACCACAGGGAAGGAGGGTTACTGTATGAAGTCTACAGGTCAGTGTACCTAGGGCAGAACAGGTGAGGTGAGATGGCTGTATAGAGGCTACAGATATGCTCACCTGAGGAAGAAGCCACTGGAGCCAGAAATAGGTAGAAACATTGACTTCATAGTGGTGATTAATTCCTGGAGTCTGAGTACAGTCTAATTTAAGGGTTAAAAATTCCCAGGGCTCTGATGTGGCGGGAGCCACATTTGCTTGGATTTTACCTGCAAGGTCCCCAACTGGGTCTCATGAACACAGGAGAAATATCCCTTGTTTGGCCAAGGGAGGAAGAAAAGTAGTTCTTGTGAAAAATATACAGGGCATTCTCTGCAATACATACAATTCAGCATGAGAAAAGACTACCAGAGCCTTATCCAATTATGGGGGAAAGAAGTTACCCAAGTCCAGTATACTCTAGCCTGTCTTACCTCAAGGGAGAAAAAAATCTCAGAAATATTTGTGGGGGACATAGTCCAAGGGCACAGGTTCACTGACACACTGAGTTCCTCATTATAGGATTATTGAATGATTCAGCACCTCCACACCATACCACCAAACCAGAAGGTTCTTATTTAATAATGAGCTTATAGATAAAAGAAATACAAGGTTGGCTGGGTATGGTAGTGCATGCCTGTAATCCCAGTTCTCGGGAGGCTGAGATAGGAGGATGGCCAAGAGTTCAAGGCCACCCTGAACTACACAGCAACACCCTGTCTCAAAAAAAAAAAAAAAAAAAAAAAAAAAAAAAAAAAAAAAAAAAAAAAAAAAAAAAAGAAAGAAAGAAAGAAACAAACAAACAAAGAACTGCAAGGACAAGACTCTGCTAAAGGAGCGCCTAAGGAATCCCACAGACAACAAAGGCAACAAAAACAAGGAAAATAAAGGCAAAAGGAAAATGAAGCTTCTGAAATTTGTAACTACAGCAAATAGAAATCACAGCCTAACTTCCAACCTGATAAACGCAAAACTGCCAGCAAAGTCCTACCTAATTCAAAGTACAAACAGCAAATAAATATATGAAAAAATGTTCAACATCACTGATCATTTGAGAGATGCAAATTAACACAACAAGGAGATTCCATCTCACTCCAGAAAGAATGGCTACTATCAATAAATTAACCAATAACAAATGCTGGTGAGGCTGTAGGAAAAAGGTAACCCTTCTCCACTGTTGGTGGGAGTGTAAATTGGTATAACCACTATGGAAATCAGTATGGCAATCACTAAAAAAACTAAAACTAGAGGTTCCATTTGATGTAGCTGTTCCCCTTACAGGTACCTGAAAGAGTTAAAAGCATTATACCATGGGGATATATAAATACTCATGTTTATAGGAGCACAATTTATAATAGCTAAATCTTGGAAAAAACCCATATGCCATTTGACCGATGAATGGACAAAGACAATGTGGTATTTATATGCAAAGGAGTTCTATTCTACCATAAAGGATAAACTTGAGTCATTTCTATGTAAATGGATATACCTCCAGGCCACAACTTCAAGTAAAATAAATCAGACACACAAGATTAAATATTACATTGTTTCTTTTGTGTGAGAAACCCAAAGGGTAAGTAAAGAGCAAAATGAAAGACAAATATTGAGAAGTAGGAAGAATATGTTCAAATGGAAAGGAAAATAGGAAGAGAAAAGAAGGAAGGGAAGGAAGGGAAAAGAGATTTTAAAAAAGAGAATGAAAGGAAAAAAATAGAAATAAACTCTGTATACAGGGGATGAAAAGAAGGGTTTAAGGGAGGGGAAAGGAATGGGAAAAAAGAATTAAGCTATATTACATATAGGTATAAATACTGTATGATGAATGTGATCATTATGTATGATAAATATATACTAATAATTTTTTAAAACAATTTTACATATATTCACACACATACATAATTAACAAATATTTATATAACCATTGTCATATAACCAAGAGCAACCACTGAAAAAACTATACAGCATAAATATACTTCTAACAATATAAATACTAAAAATTTGTTAGCTTTTTATCAAGTAACACATAGGCAGTCAAGAAAACAAAGGGGAAATAAGGGAAAAAAAAACACTAAGGGTGTTTTAAGGGTTAACATAACAATACTTCAAATTCAATGATCTAAATGTACTAATTTAGAGACACTGGCAGAATAGATAAAAACCAACTACAGGCTATATTTTCTGCAAGAAATTTACTTCAAGTACAATATACGTAGATTGAAATTTAGGGCTGGGGATTTAGCTCAGCGGCACAGCACCTGCCTGGCAAGTGCAAGGTAGTGAGTTTGATTCCCAGTACTGGGAAAAATAAAAATAAAAAAATAAAAGTAGTGTGCTGGGGATTTATCTCAGTGGCACAGCGCCTGCCTGGCAATCACAAGGTCATGAGTTCGATTCTCGGTTCTGGAAAAAAACAAAAATCAAAAAACAACAACAACAAGAAATTGCGAAGTGTATTTTGGGGCTGGGGATTTAGCTCAGCGGAACAGCGCCTGCCTGGCAAGCGCAAGGTTGTGAGTTCAATTGCTGGTACCAGAAAAAGAAAAAGAAATTTAGATGGAAAATTTTATCATGCTGACTTTAATTTTAAAAAGGCATAAGTAGGTACATATTATCAGATAAACTAGATACCACAGAAACCCAAATTACTAAAGATAAAAGAGGACATAAATAGTATAATGATATAAAGACCAATATATCATTTGTGAATTCACTAAATAAGATAGCTTTGAAACTGAACTAAAGGGAAAAATACATAAATCTACAATTTCATAGCCAGATATGGAGGGCATACCTGTAATGCCAGCACTCTGGAGGCTGAAGCAGGAGGACCACTTTGAATTCAAGGCCAGCCTGGACTACACAGTGAGTTCAAGGCCAGCCTTACCTAGTGAGATCCTGCCTCAAAAAACCAAAAAAGAGAACAACAACAAAAAAACCCCACTAAACTTTCACACAGAATTTCAACACCCTACTCAGCAACTGACAGAACCTCTGAAAAAGTATCAAATATACGGAGGAATTGAAGTACAGACTAATATCTCTCATTAATTTAAGATTCAAAAAAATCCTCAACAGTGTGTGCATGCCTGTAATAACAACACTCAGGAGGCTGAGGCAGTAGGACTGCTGTGAGTTTGAGGCCAGCCTGGGCAACATAGTGAGTTCAAGCCCAGCCTGAACTGAGTAGCAAAACCCTGTCTCAAAAAGACTAAATAAATAAATAAATAATAATAATAATAATAATGATAATAACAAAAACAAAAAAATCCTCAACAAAATATTAGTAAATTAAATCCAACAATGTATATGAAGAATTACATACCAAGACCAAATGAAGTTATTCTAAGAATGCAAGGGTGTTTTAATATGTGAAATCAATGTAACCCACAAATATGTCAAGAGGTTAAAAAAATCATATGGTCATATGAAGTAATGCAAAAAAAAGGCAACTGAAAAAGGCAGTATCTATTCACCATAAAAATTCTCACTGAGGATTGAGAGCTGTCACTTAGCAGTAGAGCACTCAACTAGTATGCACAAGGCCCTGATTTCAGTCCTTAAGCATCGCAAAATATAAAAGATAAAGCAAAGAAAAAAATTTTCAAAGAGTCAGGAATAGAGAGAAACTACCACAATAAAAATCATCTGTGAAAAATTTCTAACACCATACCGACTGATGAAAGACTTGATATTTGCCCCTAAGACTGAGAATAAAGAAGGATTCATTCTCACTACTCTTATCTACTCTTATTCAGTGCATAGTAGTAGACATTTTAATCAGTACAATATGAGAAAAGTAAGAAATAAAAGGCATACAAGTTAGAAAAGAAGCAATAAAGCCACACCTATAATCTCAGCAACTAAAGAGCTTTACTAAGGAGAACTGCAAGTTTGAGGCCAGAATGGATTACTTAGCAAGACTCTGTCTCAAAATAAAATTTTAGAACAGCTGGTGATGTCACAGAATTCAAGATCAGCACATGTGCACGTGCGTGCACGTGCACACACACACACACACTTCCACAGAATAACACTTTTCCACAGAATAACAAAACATAATATGAAAAGTGACATTAAAATACCATGGGCTGGGGATATAGCTCAGCGGCACAGTGCCTGCCTGGCAAGTGCAAGGTCCTGAGTTTGATTCCCAGTACCAAAAAAAAAAAAAAAAAAAAAGCCCTTTTCTTCCAAGGAAAATTAAATACTTGGGTATAAAGCTAACAGAAGATGTTCAATATCTATATACTGAAAATTATAAAATGCTGACAAAAGAAATCAAAGACAATGTAAAAATGTAAGATATATAATATTCATAGACTTAAAAATCCAACATAGGGGCTGGGAATTTAGCTCAGCGGCAAAAGCGCTTGCCTGGTAAGCGCAAGGTCGTGAGTTTGGTTCCTGGTACCGGAGAAAAACCAAAAAAAAAAAAAAAAAATCCAACATAGTAAAGATGTGAATTCTCCCCAATTTTATACATAGGATTAGTGAAATTCCTATCAAAATGCCAGCAAGGATTTCTTAGATATACACAAGCTTATTCTAAATTTTATCTGTAAAGATAGAAGTCTTAGAACAGATAGAACAATCTTTAAAAAGAACAAAGTGGGAAAAATCACTCCATACAGTATTAAAGCTGTCAGTAGAGCTACAGTGATCAAGAATTAAGAATATAAATTAAAATTCACATTAAGATCCTCAGATATACAAAAGTGTTATGGACACAGTGTATTCAATATCTTGGTTATGGTATGTATCTATCAATTACTGAACTGCATATGCTAAACATATGTAGTTTAATTTATACATATTATACGTGAATAAAGTTTTTTAAAAGTAGAAAAGAGCCAAGCATGGTAGTGTATACTTCTGGGAGACTAAGGCAGGAGGACTGTAAGTTCAAACCCAGCCTAGGAAACTAAGCACCTTGGCAACACCTTATCTGAAATTAAAAAATAAGAAAATGCTTGGAATGTAGTTAGTGTGACAGTCCCATGTTCAATCCCTGGTATTAAAGAGAAAAAAAAAGTGGAGAAGACCCACAGGTCACATCAAGTCACAGGTAGCATCTTCACTCAGGGTAGCAGCCAGCCATACTATACTTTTCTAATGAAAATATGTACTTTAGCATAATGGGTAGTCTGCTGTGTGTATCAGTAGCTGTCCTGGAAGAATACAAAAGGCAATCTTTGTGTTCACCCACTTGGTATGATAAACTGCAAGGTATATGCACATGTGTCAAAGAGTAAATTGGTGTTTCTTACCCACATTATGCACCATGTTACATTTTTGTATATTTATAATTTTTTATTAAATGTTTTCTTTTGATTTGTCTTGTAGAATTACCACAATTCAGTACAATATCACATGAAAATCTGCTTTTACAACTTTTGGAGGAGGCTGAAAATAAGGCAGCAGGTGACTTGACTACAGATGATAACATGGATCATGTATGCCAAAGAAGTTCACAAGATATGACAGAGCAGTACAGAATGAAGATCTTCATTCAGATGAGGAAGAAAACAGCAATGTAAATAAATGTCTGACTAATCAAAATGCTACAAAATGATCATGTATGCTACCTGAATGATTTAACGTTAGAACTAAGACAGAAATTGTTATTAGGTTCTTGCCAAGGGTGAAACCTATTGGGAGGAATGCCAACACTGAGATTCGATGTTGGAAATTGTTTGTAATGGACAATATGCTACAAGATGTTTTGAAATACACTAATAATGAAATACAAGTAAATCATTCTATGTGCATCAATAGTAATACAGTGGACCCTCAAATTATGACTGGCCTGACATATGAACAACTTGGATTATTACTGGAATTTTAGTTTTAACTTACAACCAAAGTCATAAGTTATGACCCAAGAGCCAGTTGCTTGTGTTCTAAGATGGTCTCAGATACAAATATAACCCTTAAAGAGTTCTGGAAGGAACATTATAACATCTTTTCCTATATGGGGTTAATTGAGAAATCCTAGGTCAAAGTCTCTCTAAGGACACTGAGATCTGCCTATATACTGGAGAGAGACTTTGCAGGTAGTGTAGAGGAGCTTGAGCCTTCAATTGACAACTTGAATTACAACTAGCACTTGGGAACAACTGAACTTGTAAGTCAAGGGTCCACTGTACTCAAAAATATATTTATCATCACACCTCACTATCTTAACTAAAAGCTTTCATAGCAGGACTTTATCATTCTAAGCAGAATCCGAAGGATTTATGGAGAAGTGACAGATGTATTGTTGAGATTTTTTTGGACAATAACAGCCCTCAAGAGATTTGGTTTCCTTCAAAACTGTCTACATTTTAATGACAGACTTACCAGGAAAGAAAAAAAATCAACAATTTGACTCATTTCTGGAAAGCTTTGTTTTGAAGTATCAAGCAAATTATACATTGTCTGAATATATGACAACTGACAACTTGTATCATTTTGTGGTTGTTGAAGCTTTTGGCAATATATGCTAAGTAAACCTCTAAATATGGTATAAAAATATATGCCCTGGTAGATGTGAAGACATTTTATGCTGTGAATTTAGAAATTTTTCTTGGAACTCAGCCACCACGTCTTTATTCATGCAGTAATAAACTGTATATTGCTGTGAACAGAACTTGTTGCACCAATTTCAAAATGTAACCCAAATGTCACATTTGATAACTGGTTCACTAGTTTACCCATTGATGTTACATTTGCTAAAAGAAGACCAGTTGACCCATATAGGAACTATTCCCATGAACAAAGCAGAGATACCTGAAAAAATGTTGTAAGTTCACGATAGAGAAATGTATAGTACAGTCTTTGGATTTCAGAAAGACAACATTGGCCCCTATAGACCGATAGTGAGGCGAGGTGTGGTAGTGCATGTCTGTAATCCCAGCACTTTGGGAGGCTGGGGCAGGGGAATCCTGTCAATTTAAAGTCACATGATACAATATAGTTCAAGGATGGCCTAGCCTAAGTATCAAGACTCTGCTCAAAACAAACAAACAAACAAATAAACAAACAATAAAAGATTGATAGTGAATCTTCAATACAAACAAATATTCACATTTTACAACAAAATAAAAGGCAGAACAGATGTTGACGAGGGATGCAGCAACTATGATGTCACTCCAAACTAAATGGCTGTATTTTACTCGATCCTAAACATGTCAGGCATAAACAGTTTCATTGTTTACAAAGAAAATAACAAGCACAAAATGTCACAGAGAAATTTTCTTACAAGATTGGGACTGGAATTGATAAATGATCAATTACAAGAAAGGAAGAATAGTATGTATCTGCCCAAAGAATTCTAGAGCAGACGAGTGAACAGATAGGTGTAATATCACAAGAACCTTCTAAGAAAACAGGAAGATCAGGGCTGGCAATACAGCTCAGAGGCACATTTGTTTTCTAGTATAAATAAATAAATAACTAAATAAGTGAGTGAGTGAGTGAGTAAGTAAGTAAGTAAGTAAGTAAATAATAACCAGGAAGACCAGCAAGATGTCAAGTATGTTCTACCAAAGAAGACAGGAAAACAAAACACATGTGCTATCAGTATAAGCGAGACCTATGTATGGAACATGCAGCTGTCATGTGTGATTGCCTTAGGTATGGTAATTGAAGGAAAGATTATTTTTGCCATAGTTTTGTTTGTATTTGTATTATAGATAGTTAAGTCAGATAGAATTTTTTTCTTTTTTTTGGTACTGGGAATTGAACTCAGGACTTTGTGCTTGCCAGGTAGGCGCTTGTGCCGCTAAGCTATATCCCCAGCTAGATAGAAATATTATAGACAGTCAGACAGGGCTGGGCCCTCAAGGGAAGTCAGCTGCAAAACAGGAGACCACATCAAAACTATGGTTGGAGGTGCATTTGAAGAAGATTAAAGTCACAGTGGCCAGATTTACATACTTCCCCAGTGTAGAACCCTTGAGATTACTGGTGCCACCCTTTTGAGGTTTCCCATGTAAATAAAGCATTATCTCATTAGCCTGGGCCATCCTTTCTCATCCACAAAGACTAAAACTAAGACTAAGACTAAAATGACTAAGACTACTAAGACTAAATCTAAAGGGAAGACTAAGGCTATAGATTACTGATGAAGGTTAATGATGTAATCCATATGCCCTTGAAACTACTGGATCAATATTACCTAAGTGACTATACTTGTAATCTTATTGATTGATCATAATTCTGTCCCACATTGTACCCACCTAGTGATTTTGCTCTATAAAACTTCCTTTGAGAAGTGAGCTCCTTCCAATCCATTCGGGACCCTTCGTCTCTCTTAGGAGCTATTCCTATTCCCCAATCCTACTTCCCACATCTTTTTCTTTTGTTTTTTTTTTTGGTACCAGGAATCAAACTCATGACCTCACGCTTGCCAGGCAGGTGCTTATGCTGCTGAGCTACTTTCCCCTTCCCCAGTTCTTTTTCCCAATAAATTTTCCTACTCTAAACCTCTACTACTCTCCTTAGAATTCATTCTTTGACTTCGGGGGACACAAACTCAGTGTATCTGATATCTAGCATTCCCCCAGTATCATTTTCATTGTAGTTCACATAGGAATTTATTTCTTCTGTTATTTTTTAGATCCTGTAAATAGTTGATGTTGAACATGTTGATGCTTAATCACTCATTACATATAAAAACTTAATATTTTATTTCCTGTTAAGTACAGTTTAATAAAATTAATAATTCATCAATAGAAATACTTCTAAAAAAGTAAATGTGGGTGTTATACATCCCCCATGATGTGCCTTTCAAAATATTTGCTGTGATGCCCCCAGCTACAGGTGAATGACTGAAAGCCTTGCCAATAAGTTCTGGTACAACACAAAGATATTTGTTCAGGCCTACTATTCACAATTATACTAGAGGTTCCAATAAGAGCAGTTAGGAAAAAAAGAAACAAATGATATCCAAATTGGAAAGACAAAATTAAAACTATCTCAAGATCCAGATCTTATTATACAAAACCTTAACAACTCTACACACAAGAAACTATTAGAGATAATACACAAATTGAGCAAATTTTGAGGATAGAAGACAACACAACAATTGTATTTCTATATTTAAGCAATAAGCAAAAAGATGGCAAGTTAAAAGCCAGCCTGGGCAACTTAGCAAGACTATCCATTAGGGCTTATCTCTAGATGTCCTCCCCAAAGTCTAATGAGGTCATAGGTGGGGCTTTTCAGAGGTGGCTGGATCTAGAGTTGTGTGATGCTGGTATTGATTTACGGTGTGATGCTAGGATTAAGGGTGCCCAACCCTGGGTGTGAGTGCTACCCATCCTAAGGGCGGGTTGCCTGGATAGAATACCAAGGATATAAAGAGGGCTGTTTTTACTTGCTGCTTGCTATTTCATTGCTTTGCTGCTTTCCTGCCTTCTGCTTGCCATGAACTGTTTTTCCTCTACAATGCTCCTCTGCTATGCCACCCTGCCTTAGAGCCAGCCAAATATGAACTGAAACTTCTACAAACTGTGACCTACAATTAGCCTTTAGTCCTTTAACTTTGGGTTTTGGGTATTTTATCTCAGCAATGATAAAAGTAACTAAGACACCATCTTAAAATAAAAAGCAACTTATTTTTTTGCCAGGCATGGTAACACACACCTGTAATTTCAGCACTTGGTTGGCTGAAGCCGATGGATTGCTGTAAGTTCGAGGCCAGCCTAGACTATATAGTGAGTTCAAGGCCAGCCTGGGCTGCACAGTAAGACCCTGTCTCCAAAGGACATTAAAATTAAAAAGAAACAAAAATATAAAACAATTTTTTAAAAAAGGGCTGAGGATATGGCTTAATGTAAAGGCCCTGGATTCAATCCCTACTACCAAAAAAAGAAAAAAGGATAGACAAAACCAAGTAAAGACATGAAAAAGTGCTTAATATCACATTGGGGAAATAAAAATTAAAAGACACAATGAGATTTCACTACACACCCATCAGAACACCTAAAATTTAAAAAGAACACCACCAAATTTCTTGTATATTGTTGGTGTTAGTATAAAACAATTTAGCCAATTTGGAAAAATGACAACTTCTTAAAAGGCTAAAAATCACATATGCTATGACCCAGCAATTCTACTCTTAGCTATTATTCAAAAGAAACGAAAATATGTCCACAAAAAGATTTATATAGGACTATTCAGACCAGTAACTTACGGTTTGAAAAAAATTAACAGTAGTTGAAAAGGCACACTCTAGGGAAGATTAAATAGAGAGGGGCACAAGGGAACTTTCTGGAGTAATAGCAATATTCTGCATCAGATAAGCAAGCTGTATCCTCAAGAACATAGCTGAGTATGCAACAGAGACGATATAAACTCCAAAAACCTAAAATCCTTACTGTCTAGCCCTTTATAACAAAGTCTGTCAACAACTATACTATATCTTGATAATAGTTTGGGTAGTACAGATAAAAGCATTTGTCATAACCTGATGAATTATCTGTGCATTTAATACAGATAAATGTAAACAAAAATACAAAGAAACACTGAGTTCTAGAAAAGGATTTGTCCACTGAACTATTTATAGATGATGAATACTGATGTTAGCAACTTTAACTTTGGTTTGGTTACTTTTTTTTTTTTTTTGGTTTTTCTCCGGTACCGGGAACCGAACTCACGACCTTGCGCTTGCCAGGCAGGCGCTTTTGCCGCTGAGCTAAATCCCCAGCCCCAGCAACTTTAACTTTGAAATACATCAGAAAAGATGGATTAATAAAGGGATAAAGGGGTTAATATTTACATATGTGATAGAACAAATTTAGCAAAAGTATGGAATCTAGGTGATAGGTATAATATAAAGGTGTTCATCCCATAATATTCTTTAACTATTCCACAGTTTGGGCATTTTTAAAAAATAAGATGTTGGGGAAAACATTAATTAGAGGTAAGGAAAATATGCAGTGCTACTGAAATGTACAATGACTGTTTAAATTTTTAAAATGTATTACAGTAAAAGACACATTGCCATTACACCCCCTCAATACTCTGCTCTCACTCCAAACCCTTATACAATTATTCTTGCCACTTTCTGAAGCAGTCCTGGAAGTCATCTTTTGTGAGTATTTTTACAAGCTGTTATCAAATATATGGTGAATGCAGCTGGCACGTGTCATCCAACAAGGCAAGCAGGTTCATAAAAACATTACAATGTGGGGCTGGGGATTTAGCTCAGCGGCAAAGCGCCTGCCTGGCAAGCGCAAGGTCGTGAGTTCGATTCCCCGTACCGGAGAAAAAAAAAAAAAAAAAAAAAAAAAAAGAAAAAAAAATTACAATGTATCTTATCTACTTTATTCACTGTATTTGGTACCATTGGACTTCTGGCTCTTCCCCAAAGTCAAAATGACCATGAAAGGTAAATGTTTTGAATTAATTTAGAACATTAAAGCAGCCACAATAGCTCAACTAAAGAATCTCACAAAAGAGAACTTTAAGAATTGCTTCAGGAAGTGGCAAGAACAATAGGGTAATTGTTTTCAAAGCAAGCAGAAGTATTCTGAGCAGGACTAATGACAATGTGTTTTTTACTATAATACAGTAAAATGACACATGCAATCCGCCCAAAGAAATGATTATTCCAAGCAAAAATGCTCTGTGAACCTCTTTATTCTAAAGAAATCAATTCTGGAACAATATACACTTGTTGAAAGAAACTTTAGCTGCAAAGATATTTACCTTTTCTCAGTCCTGTTAAGAGCTGGCATGCACAATCAAAGTTTACTATAATTTATGCCCTTTATGAAGAATTTTGTAAAACATATAATGACAAATGTAAGAGCAATTTGTTTGGAATAATAATATATCATCACTAAAGAATAACTCTTAATGGAACACATAGCTTTTATCTACAGACTTCAAAGCCAATCAATCTTTCAGATATATCTAAAGCAGAGAAGAAGAGCAAAAAAAGAGAATAAATCAGATCTTCCATTCTTCCCTTTAATTGATTCAATCAATCCTGAGTTAACTAAATCTCAATGAAGTAATCATGTCCTTTTTCTCCATTTCTGGCATGAAAGATAACTACCTTAGAAAGGGGCCAGGCAGTCTTCTATATGACATTGGGGAAGTTACTTAACCTCTCTAAACCTCCACTTTCTCACCTGTAAAGCAAAAATAATAATAGGACTTCTAGGGCTGGTATGAGGACACTACATATAATACCTTTAAAATAGTGTTTAGGGGACTGGTTATAGTTCAGTAATGGAGTCCTTGCCTAGCATGCACAAGGCACTGGGTTCAATCCTTAGCACCACATAAAAAGAAAACAGAAAAAGAAAAAGAAGAATGTTTGGCACATAAGAGTCACATGATAGTGTTACTACCTCACAAAAACAAATACTTTATTATAAACATAGATTATGGGTTCTTTTTGTTTTGTTTTGTTTGTTTGTTTTTCTTCCGGTACCAGGAATTGAACTCATGACCTTGCACTTGCCAGGCAGGCACTTTGCTGCTGAGCTAAATCCCCTATAAATGTAGACTAACAGAACCATAGATTCCTAATATTTGAGGACCAAAAGGCTTTGGAGCACTTCACAGTCCTTTTTGCTGCTCTTCAGATATGCCATACACACTCCTCCCTTAGGGTCATTATATCCATTATTCCCTTTCACTGGAATTTTTATTGCTGATTCCTTCACCTGCTTGCAGTGTTTGCTCAAATGTCACTTTACCAACAAGACCTATCCTGATGGCCACCTTCTTTAAAATTGCAACTATTTTGTTTTAATTTTGTTTTACATTCTTCCCAGAGTACTTTGTACAGTATGAAATAAATTTTTATAATTATTACTGCCTGGGTTATTGCCCAATGATGTAAGGGATTCTTGTATTAAGTTCACTGATACAGCCCAAGTAGGTACTCAAACTCTTTGGATTTTAGTTATAATCTAGCCTACTCTCTTCATTTTACAGGTAAGAAATTTTAGAAATAAGCTGAATCAAGGTTACCCATGGCTATGAAACTGAGTGAATAACAGAAATTATGCCTCTCAGTCCAGTGCTCTTTTGAGTACAGCTCACTATCTCTCTAATCCTAGAACATTACCAAAAAAAGTCATAATCACCCACATTTTCCTCCAGGATGATTTACCTTTGGAATTTCTTGTCCTTGCAAATGCTGCTGTGTCTGAAATACAGAAATGCTCTGACAAGCAGTGGAAGCTTGTACTGGAATACTAAGTGTCAGAAGATAAAGATAAGATGGCTGACTTGGAAGGGCTATCCCAGAGTTTTGATGCCAGGTCTGCTACTGTAGTTCTACTTCTGATGACCCAGAAATGGGTGCTAAGCTCAAAAACAGCTGCCACTGGGGCTGGCCAGTAGACTTGATGCATGCAAACTGGTACTGTACTATTTCTTTTTTCCTGTAGCGAAAATGTTTGACTACATCTAATGCCTGAAACCTTGAGACTGCTCTAAAAGCTGTATTACACATTGCTGTCCCATTGCCATAGGTTGCAACTGTTCTTCTAAAGGAGCTATAATCTGGAGCATGTTTGGAGAAGTCTTTTGAATATATGGTAATAGCTGAACACCACACTTATCCAGATAAGTGTGTTGTACAGAGTTGGTTAGGTGCCTGTGAAAGATTGCAGTTGATTTATGGAACCTTCCTGAGTAGACAACTGATAGGTTTTTTTGTACTTGTGTATGAGATAAATGACATCTGGTGATGCAGAATGAAAGCTGAGTGAGAAACCTGACTTGAGGTTAGATATACAGTAATTGGGAAAGCTGTGTTGAAAAATGAACAAGCTGGATCAGGGCCTGAAAATGGGCCTGCTCAGTGAAAGACAATGGCGCAGGATGCTGAAGTTGTCCTTCACTGCTCTCTGAGATCTGCTACTAGTTGACTAAGCCTGAGTTTTTAGCTCTTTGTATCCAAAACCAATGTCTACCTGGGATGGTTCCACTAAATGTTGGGTACTAAATAAAGGCTCAGTAGAATGTGTCTGTGTTAAATATATGTTTTGTTCCAGTGTTAAAGAACTGCTACCTCCAGACTATGTTAAATAAGCTTGTTTAGAAGTAGACCTTGCTACATAAGGTGGTACAGAATATAACTTCTGATCTGCAGAGTTTGTAATGGGTACTTGCTTGCTATGAAGAGGGTTTACTGTACAGTATATACTTGCTGAGTTATGAAAGTTACCTGTTCAGTTGTCTGAATAGTGTAAGCAATTTTTCCTGAGAAACATTTTTAAGAGGCAGTGTCTGACAGACTGATCCATAGATTGCACATCTTCAGCTCCCTGGTGTGGAAAAGGTGAGTGAATGGGAGATTGTACAAGATAAGCAGGGTGCCCTTGGGCCAGTGTCAAATAAGAAGACTGTACTGCAGTGGGATTGGATAAGAAGTCTGCATGGAATAGGCCGGCTGTGATCCCAGTGGTTGTATAGTGTAAAGTGGATGTTCTGGGGCTGGAAGTGAATAAATATGATGTGCTGGAGTGTGAATTGGGTAAGTTGGCTGTGGTGAATAAGAAGTTTGCTCCTGGGGTTGTATCACAAAAGGTGGCTGCTCAGGAGCCATCACTGGAGAAGGTGGTAGTTCTGTAGGTGGCCTTCGATAAGTGTGTTGTACAGAGTAACATGGCCACTCCAGGGGCTAAATTACACTTTCAATACCAGCCTTTGGCTACTAATGACTTGAAAGAGCATCAGACTCTTGAAAAATAAAATCCTGCTGAACATTTTTCTGTGAAGATGCCATAATCTTATGATGTAAAAATATAGTTAAAGGCTGCTGCTGAATAGAAGCTTGGAAACAGGGCTCTTTCAAATGTATGATCTAGCTTTGTGATGCTGAAGAAGCTAGAGTTCTAGATCTTGAGTTCTAGACTCTTGATGCTCCACGGTTAGGAAATTGTATCTTTTGTGAAGGCTGATAGGCTCATGAATGCCTCCCAATGAAATGGAAAGGACCTGAGCTGTACCAGCAGCACTATGTGCAGTGCTCATATATTAAGCAGAATAATGATCGAACAAAGCTTGGGAGTAATTAACCAGTAAGAACCTAGAACTCAGATTGGCATCTGGTGCTTTAGATAATACCTAATTCCCAATTCTAGGACCAGACTCAAGTTGTTGGATGCAGGGAACTCATCTAAGAAGCAGGAAATCTTTAAGGAGAAATTATAGAAAGGAATTATAGTGTACAATTCTAATAACTGACATGTCTAAAATCATGGGTTGGGCTGAAGTTTGCTCCAGGGACCAGCTGCAGTTCCTGGTGCTAGTGCAAGGCAAATTCACATTATGAATGCATATACCATGCCTATTTTAATAGGACTTTTTAAGAAAGATTGATAAAATAATGCTATATTCTGAAAATTTCATCAAGTTAGTAAAAAGATGCCAAATATACAGAATTAGTTTCAAAAATCCTAACATAAGTAAATATTAGCTGAATATATAAAGGGGCTAAGGCCAGTGCCAGCAATATACTGCTCATGGCTTCTCATTTATTGCGCTTACCACATAATTCACTGAAACCCGGGCAAAGATTCAGAGTAACTGAATCTGACTATCAAGGGCCATTCTATATAATTTTGGGGGAAAATTATTTCATAATTAAATTGTGATTAGGGCTTATCCGAGGTCTAGTATCTTGCCATGTGAGCTGGTTAAGCTATGCAGAAACATAACTCTGTGTGCCTCTGGTCACAGTTAAAGCCTCAATGGTCCCCAGGTGCTGTGACTCCTGGGCAAGATTACATCAGCTGAAGACATCCTGGTTTCTTGAGAACCAAGTAGTAATTTTTTAAAAAGGGCTTCACCAGGGGAAAGGCAAACTTCTTATTAACCTGCCCTCTCTCCCCACCATCCTCATCAGCTTAAGATCACTGCCACCCTCTGAGTCATCAGAAGTGATCCTCATCAACATAAGATCTACTGTCTTCTATTTCTTTGCTGAAAGAAACTGTTAATGAGTCCTTGACTGATCAATATTGCATGTCTCTATCTGTTTTCATGAGAAACCACTGTGAAGATATCAATATGTAATACAACAAGCATTAATTTCCTACCACTTTGTTTGTAACTCTGTATTGTCTGTACTGTTCTTTTGCGATTTTGTAAAAGGTTGTCTGTTAATGTTTTCCTCCTTTTATTTTTAAAATTTAAAAAAAAAAACATAAGATCTTCATTAGCATAAAACCACGGCTGCTCTCTGAGTCATCTGATAATCCCCTCATCATTTTCCTCAATGTAAATGTGATCAATAAATATCAAGGTTCCGGCTGCCTTGTGGCCTGTTGCTCCCCATAAACATCTGGCCATCCCAGATCCCTGTTGCACTGCCATTTTGCCTCCTGCTCTTTCTTTTCACCATATACCATAACACCTTGTAGGAGAAAGGGGTCCACTGCAGGGTTCCATAATATCTGATACTTTCACATACTAAATAGTGGAATTCCCAAGAGAAAAAGCAAAGGATTTCAGTATGATAGCTATCATGAGTGCAAATTCTCTCTCAAGAAGAGGAGCGAGCTGGCTGAAATAAATATGGGTTAGCTGTAACAATTTCTAGAGCTCGGGCCACCATGTTCATAAAAAAGACCCAGATAGTCAACGTGCTTGTTTATGTGGGTTCTATATAGTACATGCAAGGGCAGGCTACAAAAAATAGTATGTTTGTAATATACACATATCTATAAACAAAAATATAGATTTGTACATAGAAAAAAGACAAATCTAGAAACTGTCTTCTAAAAGTAGTTGTTCTAGATAAAGGGACAACAGGTGATTTCCAGTTTCTTCTTTATAACTTTATGGGCTCTATTTTAAGTAAGCAAACAACACTTTTATAGTAATTTTTAGAAAGTGATAGTTGTTAAGTTTGTTGATTAACTGGAAATGAATATATACCAATCTCTTAAAAGAAACACATACTGTACCAGCTATTGGCTAACTAGAGAATACCCAGGAACTTAGACTATCTTATTTCCAGAGAACAAAAGCACATAAAGGGAGTTGTGGAGATAAAGAGATAAACAGTGTGAAGGCAAAAAAAAGGCCAACCATGTGTTAAGAGTCTATAATTTAGGCAACCAGAATGTACTCTGGATATATGACCTCACACAAAGACTATTTTATTCATGGTCAGAAATGAATAATGCCGACTTTACAAGTCTAAAAGACAAAAATTCTTCTTATTTATCCTACAGAAGTAAACCTGAACCAAAAACAAGTCAAGAATGTAAATGAATGTGCTGGAAATTATTACAGACTCTGAAATACTATTTCAGATTAAGTGCAACACATATTCTTCCATATTCAAACCAGGCTGGAGAAGTTTGATACAAAGAACAAACTACTATTACCAAGAAGAGAGCAGAGTCCTAAATAAATCTTTTGTCCATAAACTCAGTTTCCTATTGCTTCTTCAGTTATATAAGTAGTGTTTCCAGATTATAACTATACAATGTTAGGCATATTCTCAAGAGAAATTTCTTGGGTAAAGGAAAACATAAACAAATTTTAGCTTTCCGTGACTTTTATCTAGACTATGATGAATTTATGAAAGAGATAAATTGCTTCTCAGAAAAATCTAGGCAGGATTAATTTGTTTGAATAAATACAGAGCCTATAAAAATGTATCCTACCTTTATCTGTGAGACCTTCTGGACAGTTAATGGGGAAACTTGGGGCTGTGAAACAACTGTAGGTCCAAGGACATGTACAGGCAAAACAGTGGACTGACCTTGAACCACAGGCAAAATCTGGGGCTGAGTCAGCTGTGGACGCAACTATTAAGATAAAAAGATTAAAGGTAAATTATCCCAGTTATGATAAATATACTTTCTTGAGACAGGGTCACGCTATACAGTTCAGGTTAGCTTTGAACTCACTATGTAACCCAGGCTGGCCTTGAACTCTCAGCAATCCTCCAGCCTCAGCCTCCTGAATGCTGGGATCACAGGCGTGTTGCCACCATGCCTGGCTAATATATGTTCTTTTTGTCTTTTTGAGACAGGGTCTCACTATGCAGTTCAAGCTGGCCTTGAGCTCACTTTGTAGCCCAGGCTGGTCTTGAACTCACAACAATCCTCCTGCCTCAGTCTTCCGTGTGCTGGGATTACAGGCGTGTGCCACCACACCCGGCTTAACATACTATTATATACTTAAAATATAATAGTTCTCCTCACCCCTGAAATTTGCTGGCAATGTCCTACTAGTTGCTGGGATGGATAAATTTGCCCTGGAACATTTATGTCGGCTTGCAGGATGTTGGAAGTCATTTGAGAGCTCATCATCTGGTTTGAGGAATAGGGTAAACTGGGCTGGCTTGAAGTATCTGAATGTATAACTGATCCAGCTTCTGCTTCGGACAAATTATCACCTATAGCAAATAAAACAAGCAACAGGTAGAAAAGAACATTTGAAGCACAATGTCTAAATTGTATAGATAACAATAAATGTTTCTTTAATGGATATTATTTTTACCCTGACAAACAAAAAGAACTTCAAAAAGCATGTACACTGAAGAGCAAATCAGAAACAATCATGTGAACTCTATATTAAGCAATGAAATATTGACAATGTAGTTCAACTAAAATTTCCTTCCCTCACTCATCCTTCCTTCCTTTTCTTTTTCTCCCCTCTTCTCTCTCTCTGCCTCCGTCTCTCTTTCTCTCCCTCCCCCACCTCAAGCCTGGTGATAGAATCCAGGGCCTCACATATGCTAAGCACACAGTCCGCTACTGAGCTACATCTTCAGTCCTATACTTTTCTTCACAAAACAAAACCTAAAAACAAAGAATCACATACAAATTAACTCTATTTGCTAACCATTTCATGTATCTCCCTAACTAAACTATACTTACCATTACAATTTCAGTAAAATGTGTCATAATCTCTTCCTCCTAGAAACTGGGTAGAAAAACTATGTATTTTAGAATAATTGCTTATTACTATGCAAATATTGTATACTTCCAGAGAAAAGAATGCATTATAGCAGGAAAAAATAGAGTACTTTTCTTGGTGATACTGGGGATTGAACCCAGGACCACTGAACTGAGCTGTACACTGCTCTTTGTTATTTTTTGAGAGAGGGTCTCACTACATCACTAAGATACCCAGGCTGGGCTTCAATTTGTGATCTATATGCCTCAGCCTCCCAGAGTTCTGGGATTACAGGTGTGTGCCTCACAAAAAATAGAGGGCTTCAAAATGATAAAGTCTTAACATCTACAAAATTCCTTCTTGAGGAATAAATGATATCTTTAGCTCTAAATTTTCTTTGCTAAAGGATTTAAATTAGACTCTTGAAAGTGTTAGTAAGGAGCTGGGGATTTAGCTCAGTGGCACAAGTGCCTGCCTGGCAAGCACAAGTTCCTGAGTTTGATTCCGGGTACCAAAAAAAAAGTGTTAGTAAGACTAGGAGCATGCCTATAATCTCAGCACTCGGAGGCTAAAGCAGGAGGATCGCCGTGAGTTTGAGGCCAGCCTGGGCTATGTAAGTGAGTTCAAGGCAAGCCTGCACTACATAGTGAGACCCTGTCTCAAAAACAAAAACCAGAAGTGTTAGTAAGGTCTGAATGTCGTGGCAAACACCTGCAATCCTAGCTATTTGGGAGGTCGAGACAGGAAGATTATGAATGATGGACTACATAGTAAGATTCCTATCTTAAGACAAAAAAATATAAAAATGGCTGGGGATGTAGTTCAGTGGTAAAGTGCCTACATAGACACTCTATTTCAACTCCCAATATCAAGTAAACTTTACTTTTTCTCTGAATAAAAATAGTGAATGCAATCCTTATGTAACTCACACCTTGGAAAAGACATTCAATGAACAATTTTTAAGTTGTTTTTTTTTTTTTTTTTTTTTTTTTTTTGAGACAGAGTCTCACTATGTTTCTTAGTCTCAAATTCCTCGAGTCAAGAAAACCTCCCACCGGGGGCTGGGGATTTAGCTCAGCGGCAAAAGCGCCTGCCTGGCAAGCGCAAGGTCGTGAGTTCGGTTCCCGGTACCGGAGAAAAACCAAAAAACAAAAAAAAAAACAAAACAAGAAAACCTCCCACCTCACCCTCCCAAGTGGCTGGGACTACAGACATACATCACTGTGTCCAGCCAGAACAATTTCTTAATTTTATTGTTGTTTTTAAAATTTTTTTTGGTTTTTTTGAGACAGGATCTCGCTATGTAGTTCAGGCTGGCCTTGAATTCACTATAGAGCCCAGGCTGGCCTCGAACTCATAGCGTTCCTCCTGCCTTGGCTTCTGGAGTACTGGGATTACAGGCATGTGCTTTTGCGCCCAGCTTTCTCGATTTGATTTGATTTCATTTCATTTTTTGGTTTTCTGAGACAGACAAACCTGGCCTTGAATGCACTATGTAGCCCAGGCAGGCCTCAAATTCACAACAATCCTCTCTGCCTTGGTGTTCCAAATGCTGGGATTCCAGGCGTGTGCCACTGCACCTGGCCCAGTTTTCTCAATTTTAAAATAAGGATACTCACCCTATTTCAGAGGTTTTATGAAGAGTTTAAAGAACTGATAGATAACAGAACACTTTGAAAAACACAGAATGCCACTTAAAGACAACTTGATTTTTCAAATTGCATCTGTTTTTACCTCTAACAGACAAACAATCCTGCTGTGGTTTTCTTTGTAGAAGCTGTTGCTTAACATGCTGATCAACTTCAGTTTCTTCACATTCAACCCTGGTGTACTGCGCAGGGGCAGGGGGCACAGTTGTAGTTTGATGCTGAGTCAATACCGTTCCCACAGACTTGCACTGTGAATCTTTGTGTTCTTCCGAACAACCAGCAGGCTTCTTCTCTCTAGACTTTTTTATCAGGGTCACCCGGTCTCTAATGGATTTAGCAACAGCTTTGGAATCACTTTCATGGAAGAATCCAGACTTGACCTGCAAACAAAATGTAATAAACAAGCTAACATTTAAAATTTTAGCCTTTTTTTTCACTACCAACATTATATTATGTCCAAAGTTCCAAATGTTATAATCAAAGACATATATATATATATGCAAGAGCCTTTAATTGACATAAGAAAACTATTAATATTACCAAGCATTACTAAAATACTTTCAGATTTTAAACAAAAATAAACAAAACATGATGCTTCAGTATGGTATGTGGAGCCTTATTACAGGTAATTTATGACTACCATTAAGTTTTGTGAAAGATTAAGCGTTTCATCATTCCACAGTGTCTGTAATGTGCTGAATACTGAGCATGAGAGAGATGCATATGACTAAATTAGTCATTTGTCCTGTATAAGCACAAAATCTGGGAATGTGAGATGGATATAAACTTAAAATGAAATGAGGTAAAAAAAAATGAGATGCTGAAAAAGCTCTGAAGAAGGAACACGTGCCTCTCTGGAGGAAACAAGAGAAAGTGTCACAGAGAAAGTAAGTTTGGACCTGGATTAAAGCCAAAAGAGGAATGAGCAAGCTATTAAGGAAATCACAAATAAAGTCTGGGAGGAAGATCAACATTCTGGGCACAGGGAAATAATTATCATAGCAAAGTATTATGTCTTACTAGACATTAGAAGAATGAGAAAAGAGGAAAGGGCTCTGCTTTGTTGTCTCAGAGGAACAGGGCTGAGAGGCAGAAATGCTTGAGGAGGTACAATGGCATATTATTCTCAGTCCTACAGTCTGCTTTTTAAAGTATATCTTGGAGCCGAACATGCTGGCACACACCTGTCATCCCAGCATTCGGGAGGCTGAGGCAGTAGGATCACTGAGAGTACAAGGCCAGCCTGGACTACATAGCAAATTTAAGGCCAGCCTGAACTATACAGCAAGACTCTGTCTAAAAAGAAAAGCCTATCTTGGGGGTTCTGCAGACTTTTGGAAATTTTATGGTAGTTGAAAAATGATTAAAATGCTAGACAAAACACATGTGCAATTTTGCTCCCTCTCAAAGCTTCAAAAGCAAAATACCTCACAGTTAGTGTATTTTAAAATTATAAACCCACAATAACAGGGAGAGTAAGAGAAAGATAAAACATGTTTAAAAGCTTGGACCATAGAAAACAGACAGACAAAAGCAAGCTAGCAGATCTGAGAAAGGTGAACTATAGAAAACTGAGAATCATTCCTATTTATACTTAAGAATACTTTAAAAATCACACGAACTAGCAACACTAGGTACTTCTACAACTGAGGGTAAAGTCAAAAGAGATGGCTAACATAAGGAAGATTAGGCTAAACAGTTCTAAAAATCAGTTACATAGGTATCTACACCCTACTCTCCATTCCACACCTTTGCATGATTGCTCCTCTTTTCTCTAAAAATCCAGAGTTTTCTTCTCTGGGGAGAGTAAAAGATAGTATCACTGGACTATGGAAGACGAAGTACAGTTGAGGATGTGACTACCATGTTAAAAACAAAACAATTACGTGAGCGTATGTAGCTGGATGTCTAATTCAGAAATGACCCTCTTCGCTACTTGCTAACAAAATGGTAACCACACCCTTAAATCCAGAAAGGACACTGAAAGATGCTTCTCTGGAGAATATGATCAACCCAAGATAAAAGACTTAGAAATGCCTTTAAAGATGTCCAGTTAATGGTCCACCCAAATATCCTACTATAGTCAAAGTTAACCAGTCCTACACAAGCAATCATCATCTAGTCAGCTTATTTGTCCTTGTGGTGAAAAACATTATGGCCCCTCAAAGATGTTCCCTCCTAATCTCCAAACCTGTCCATATGGTGAGAAAGCACTCCCATCATGGTGTTTGCTCTGTAAGGCACAGTTGACCTTAGGCTAGGGAGACTATCTGGGTGAAACTTTAACCAGTAGATGACTTGAGAAGGATTCAATATGGCCTTGCTGGCTTTTAAGATGGAGTAAGGTGTACATGAAAAACTGAAAAACAGCTTCTAGATGCTGAAAGCAATCTCTAGCTAATAACTAGGAAAGAAACAGGGAATTCAACTTTACAACTATATGGAATTGAATTCTGTCAACCACCTGGATGAGCCGAAAATCAGATTCTACCTCAGAGCTTCAGAAAACAATTAGGCCAAATATTGCCTTGATTATAGGTTGGTGAGATCCTAAGTAGAGAATCATCCAAAGCCCACCACAACTTCTGACTGATATAACTTGCAGATAATAAATATGTAGTTACTATTTTAAGTTATGAAATTTGTTATGCAACATTAGGAAACTAATATAATCAGTATTCAAAATGAGAGTCAAAACATTAAATTTACAGAGTGCTGTGATAATGTTGCATAAACAGAACAAAGAACAAGATGCTTACTCTAAAAAAGGAACATAAAAAATGAAAACAGAAGCCAAGTGTGGTGGTGCATTCCTGTAATCCCAGAACTTGGGAAACTGAGCCAAGAGGATCACTGCAAGTTCAAAGCCAGCCTACAGTACAAAGGAAAGGAAAGGAAAGGAAAGGAAAGGAAAGGAAAGGAAAGGAAAGGAAAGGAAAGGAAAGGAAAGGAAAGGAAAGGAAAGGGAAGGGGAAAGGAAAGAGGAAAGGAAAGAGGAAAGGAAAGAGGAAAGGAAAG
>NW_004955475.1:1564454-1666704 GCF_000276665.1 Chinchilla lanigera
GGAAAGGAAAGAGGAAAGGAAAGAGGAAAGGAAAGAGGAAAGGAAAGGAAAGAGGAAAGGAAAGGAAAGGAAAAAAAGAAAAGAAAATAGGCCCTTGAAATTCAAAACATGATAGTAAAATTGAAAACTCCATAGAAAAATTAGAAAATAAATGTAACAGTATCTGCCGGAGAGAATTTTTAAAAGATGGAAAACAAAACAAAAAAAAGAATATTGGAGAACCAATCCACGAGGCCCAACATCCAGATAACAGCAGTTCCAGAAAGATGGAACCATCAAATAAACACTTGAAGAAATTTCCCACAGTCAAGCATGGTGGTATACACCTGAAATTGTAGCACTTAGGAGGCTGATGGAGGAGGACCGCTGCAAGTCCCAGACCAGTCAGGGGTATATAGTGAATTCAAGGCCATCCTGAACTACTAAGCAAGACCCTGTCTCAAAAAGCTAAAAAAAAAAAAAAAATCCTAGAAACCAAAGTATACGGTTTGCCTAGTGTGGTAGCACATTCCTATAATCTCAGCAATTGAGTTCACTGGCAGCCTGAGCTACATAGTGAGTTCAGGGCCAGGCTGAATGACATAGTGAGACCCCATATTAAAAAAAAACCCAAATATAAAAAATAAAGCATATAGTCTAACAAACTGAAAGAGTTCAGAGAGTATCTAACCTAATGGGTGGAAATAGATCCAAATTGAGTTATTTCACTGTAAAATTTTAGATTGCTGAGAAGAAAAAGTAGATATTACAATCCTCCAAAGAGGAAAAAATGGGTCACAAGCATAATATTGTAAGTCAGAACAAATTGGGAATTAGCAATACCAAATGCTAAAAGAGCATGGAAAAATGACTCTAAATTAAAAACAAAAAAGCTGTCAACACCCAAAATGACTTGGCAAGCCAAAATGATAAATTAAATACATGGACAAAAAGGCATTTTCATACATGTAAGTCTCAAATAATGTACCTACCATGTACTCCTAAGAAGCTAGGAGAAAATTTAAAACATTGTATATACTAGAGTGCAGACAGGATGTATTATGATTTTTGTACCTGTACATGTTGGGAAAATTGAAGAAATTGTTTATTCCTTTTTAGTCCTATACATTTTAAAATTGAAATCACTTTACATTAGTTTCATTCATTCTGATATAATGCATATTTACTGCACAAATTAAAGCACTATAAAAGTATATAAGATATATTTTTTAAAATAAGCTAGCGGAGAAGTACGCCACTAAAACAAAACAGTAAGTCAGGAGAGAAAAAACACAGGATTTAGTGAACATAAAGCCCAATACAGAAGTGAGGCTAAGAAAATCTAGGAAGACAGTAAAAGTAAATATCCAGATAATCGTTGTGTACCAGATGTCCAAGAAAATCACTGCGGATTAAAATAGTGTGACTAGAAAGAGGGTCATGTAAGGTCTATCATCTCATCCCAAAGATCCCCACCATCACTGTCCCATCCTTTTTTTTTAACCTGAGGCCAGAATAACCATGTGAGGCTGGCTCAGACAGGCTGTACACGGCTGGTCATGACCAGTCTTGATCATGTGCTGCCACAGGTCTGGCATGCCTCTCCCACCAGCACTGCAGCGGCCTGGAGCAGGTGTGGACATGCTTTTCATCTCAGAGTAGTTAGCTGCAATGATCTACTGAGAGTGGGGGATGATCATGGGGAGATTAGAAACAGAAAAATCAGGGCAGCCCACACTTCATCCAACCCTATGGTTATCAGACAGCTAACTGCGGGTCCACACAACAGCCTTGCTGAAGCCTTGACTGTGCTGAGCTATGGGCTTATTTCTCTGGACTCATTCATGACCCTGTGTTCTGATTTCCTTAGAAGCAGCTTTTGTATACTCTAAGGAAGCCAAAAACAAGACAGTGACCCAGAGACTCACTTCAGCTTATCCTCCCCATCAGATTCTGCATCTGTTCTCATCAGTAGTCCCTGAGTAACCAGCTAGGGGTATATTGGCAACTTAGGTCTTCAAAATGATACAATATTTTAACTGTATAAACAAATATGAAAAAAATAAAGGAATGAGTTAACAGGAAAGTCAGGATAGATTTTGCCTATTGTGTTCAGGGAGGGGAATGCAGTTGGAAGGGACACATGGGTGGCTTCAAAGACAATGATAATGTTCTATTTCTTTTAAAAAGTAGCACTTTATTATTTTTTATATTGTACACATAAATTTACTATGTTGAGTTACATTTCACAATAACACAATTTAAGTAAAGAGTAAAGGAGAAAATAAGAGGAAAGAAAGCACTGAGAATGAGGAAAGAATCGACCCTCATACCACTAAGGGATGGCAGAAAGAGTAGCTAAGATTTACTTACCATTTCATATGCTACTTCCTCAGGTGTATCTGTTTCTAAATTGAAACTGAATTCAATAGCTTCATTGTCTTTGTGTTTTCCTTTCAATTTTTTAGGATCTTCAACCCAGAGTCTCAAAGCCAGGGATGAATTTGAGCAATCATCTTCCTCTGCTAACTCCACTCTCAGTCCTGTATCCTCAGCAAAAAATGCGTGGTTTAGTAGGTCCCTGATAGACAACCTAATAAGATATAAACCTTGTTATTAGTTTTTCCAATCATAAGCAAGATGCAAATCCTTTAATTAGTAATAATTGTATCAAACAAACAACCTTATTTTAAATCTGTCTTATTATAAAAACTAAATCTTATATCCAACTTACTACTAGGGATACCAAGAAATCCCAATGAGGGCTGGGGATATAGCTCAGCAGCGCCTGCCTGGCAAGCGTGAGGCTGTGAGTTCTATTCCTGGTATCAAAAAAAAAGGGAAGGGAGAGGGAGAAGGGGAGAGGGAGAACGGGAGCAGAAAGGGGAGGGGGACGGGAGGGAAGAAAAGAAAGGAAGAAATCTCAATGAAGTAATTCATCTAGATAATGAAATTTAACATATATAAAAGTATACCTAAAGAGACCTGGAGAAGTACTATCATACATATCAGGTACACTGGTTAAGTTTCTCTAAGCCACTTAAGTTAGTAATACTCAAAAGATTCCCAGCAAAGGAAAGTAAAAACTGTCCCAGATATAAAAACTAAATTAGAAATTCAAACTCTTTTACAAATATTTTAAATATGTCACTGACTTTGCTAACAATAATCCAGTCAATGTACTTCACTCATTAGAAGGATGGCACAGGTGAAGCTAAGGTGGTTCAGCAAAGTACAGTTGTTTTCTTAAAGTATTTAACATTGGTTTTAGGCCATAGTAAACATATAATGAATACAACCCTAGCTTCATATCAGAGATTAATCATCTCTGAAGAAAAAAGTACAAGAGGTCATAAGAATCTTTTATAAGCTAATGCAGTTAATTTATTTTTCTTTTATAAGACATGTAATATGTATCTGTATTACAGACCAGTGGAGCTGAAATTGTTATTTTCCATTATGTCTATGTAGAGAGCCCCTCCTATGCTACTTAAAACAGAAAAAGCACGTGTATAGCATGATGTCCTGTAAGTGGAGGATATTCAGTCCTTGACATTTTTAGTGATCAAAAGGTACATACTTAACTAAGGCAGTTATTAAAAATAAGCTTGTTTGAAGTAATTATTTTAATACTAAAGTAAAATGTGTTTAGCCCTGTGGCTTTCAATGAAAATTTTGTCTAAGCATTTTCAGTCAGGAATACAGAGTGTGATCAAAATATATGGGGAATGTGTAATTTTTAAATTGTATTAAAGTAAAAGACATATTGCCATTAATCCCACTCAAAATACTCCCTCCCACTTCAAACACATTTATCCTGTCACTCTTGCCACTTTTTGAAGCAGTTCTGAATGGCCTCTTTTGTGTCTTCAGAAGGTGTCACAAAAATATGGCAACACTTGCTAAGTGCCATTCAATGGAAAGGCAGGCTCATAACAATCTTACCTTATTCATTGAATCTGGCACTGTGCAACTTCTGGCTCTTCCTCAGTGTCAAAAATGACTATGAAACATTTTGAATCAATTTATGACATCAAGGCAACTAAACGAACTAAAGGCACTTGTGAAAGACTTCCAGAATTACTTAACAAGGGGCAGGAATGATGAGATAAGTGTGTTCAAAGTATACTCTGAGGGGGGGGTTAATGATAATATGTCTTTTACTATAAATTTTTTTAAAAATTTAAACATTCATTATATTATCTGATCACAATATATAAGTATGGCAGTAGTAGCAGAAAATGTAATTTACTGAAAAATTCTTACTGTTAGGTATATGTATATATCCTTTTAGTCATCAAAATATTACTTATTGTAAGGAACAACTGAGTAACTTGCTCAAGCTAAAAGTGAGTCTACATTTGAATCTTAAGTCTGGCATTGAGGACTATGCTTTTTCAATACATTAATAATGTTATTTAGTAACACATCATAATTATCAAGTAATATAGACAACAATCAGAATCTAAATGAAACAGCTACTTCAACACAGTACTTTTAGCCTCAATTTAAAAAGCAAGTCCATAGCTCAGTGGCACAAGCACAAGGTCCTGAGTTTGATTCCTGGTACCAAAAAACAAAAAAAAAAGCATCTGAGAGTGTAGCTCAATGGTAGTGTACACTCTTAGCATATGCCGTGCCCTGGGTTCAATCCCCAGTACCAAAAAGAAAAAAAGCATGTTTAAAGTCTTATGACTTGAGCCAGGTGTAATGGCACATGCCTGTAATCCAAAAATTGGGAAGCTAAGACAGGAGGATTGCTGCAAGTTTGAGATCAGCCTGGGCTACAAAGTGAGTTCAAGTCCAGCTTGAACTACATAATGAAACCCTGTCTCAAAAAGACCAAAAAAAAATCTCATAATTCAATGACAACAACAACAACAAAAAGAACCCACTTAACAATCGGCAGCAGTAAGGGCTAAAGATATAGCTCAGTAGTAGAGGAATTGCCTAGCACATGCAAGGCCATGGATTTGATCCCTACTATAGGGGAAAAAATTACAAAAATGGGCAAAGCACTTAAAGATTTCTCCCTAGATACATAAATGGCCAATAAGCACATAAAAACATACTCTATATAAATAGTTATTAGAGAAACGTAAATCAAAACCACAAGGAGATATACTATTACACCCATTAGGATGGCTATTATCAAAAATCAGAAAATAGCAAGTGTTGAAGCTGGAAGCAATGGAGCACATCTGTAGTCCCAGGTATTTCAGAGGCAGGGGCAGGAAGATACCAAATCCAAGGACAGCCTAGGCAACTTAGTGAGATCCTTATTAAAAAGAAAAAAATTAAAAGGGTTTGGGCCAGGGATATAGCTCAGCAGCAGAGTGCCTGCCCAGCAAGCACAAGGTCCTGAGTTTGATTCCCTATACAAAAAAAGGGGGGCCTGTAACTCAGTGGTAGACTACTTGCCTAGCACATGTGAGGTCCTGGGTTCAATCTCCAATATAGTAAAAAGGAAAAACAAAACAAGTGTTGATGAAAATGTTGAGATAGTACAATCTTCACACATTGCTGGTGGGAATGGAAAATGTTACATATATCTGTGGTAGAACATTCGGTGGTTCTTCAAAAAGTTAAACATCAGAAAATGGAAAGATATTTCATTTTCCTTGATAGGGAGAACCAATACTGTCAAAATAGGCATGCTTCTGAAACTGATATACAGACTTAATGCAATGCCAATCAAAATACCAACAACATTCTTTACAGAACTGAGAAAACAATCCTAAAATTCATAAATAACGAAAATAGATAGCAAAAGCAATCCTGGGTAACAAGGCAAAGCAGGAGGCATCACAATCCTGGAGCTGAAGTTATATTACAAAGCTACAGTGACAAAAACAGCATGGTACTGGCATAAAAACAGACATGAAGATCAATGGAACAGAAAAGATGATACAAAACAATCTCAAACACATTAAACTATTGATCTTTGGCAAAGAGGCCAAAAGCATATACTGGAGGAAAGATAGCCTCTTTAATAGTGTTGGGAAATCTTGCCACCCACTTGCACAAAATTGAATCTATACCTATCTCATTCACCATGTACTGCATCAAAGAAGTAAATATTAAAACAGAAACATTTTAGTCTCCTAGAAGATAAAACAGATAAAACTCTTGAGGTCACAGACATAGGAAAGAACTTTCTGAACAGAACCCTACTTGCTCAGAAAACCAAAATAAAAGATGGAATAAAAAAATGGGCAAGTTAAATGAATAGATACTTCACAGGAGAATTACAAATGGCTAAAAAATACATGGATAAATGCTCAACATCACTACCCGTTAGAGGAATGAAAATTAAAACACTGACTTTCCATCTTACACCATAAAGAATGGCTATCATCAAGAAATCAAATAATAACCAATGTGAGGCTGCAGGGAAGAAGGAACCTTCTACATTGTTGGTTGGAATGTAAACTAGTACAACCACTATGGAAATTAGTAAGAGATTGCTCAAAAAACTAAAACTAGAAATTCTATTTGAGCCAGCAGGTCCCCCTCTAGGTTCCCAAAAGAGTTCCAGGTATTTTCCCAAATGAGTTAAACACATCATATTATGGTGACACATGCTTATAGCAGCACAGTTTATAATAGCTAAATACTGGATGCAGTCTATAGGTCAATCAAGGAATGGATGATTGGATAAAGAAAATGTGGTATTTACATAATATACAGTATTATTCTGCCACAAAGAAGGATAAATTTGAGTCTTCCATAGAAAAATGGATACACCTTGAAACTACAATGTTAAGTTAAATAAACTAGATACACAGGTTTAAACATTACATGGTTTCTGTTGTATGAGAAACCTATATTATAAATAAAAATAAAAGAAAAGATAGATAATAACAAGTAGGGAGATAGATCTTTCTCAAATGGGAAAGGGATCAAGAGATGGATAAGGGAAGAAAAGGGGATAAAAGGAAGCAGGATGTGCTATACATATGTACTAAGTCAACACAAGGAATTGTAAACATTACATACTACAAACTTGTACTAATAAAAAAAAGTTAAACATAGTATTTTTATATGGTCCCATAATTCTATCCTTAGGTATATACCCAAAAGATCTGAGAGCAGAGACTCAAACAGATAGATACTCATAACAAAACTCATGCAGCATTTATCACAATAGCCAAAAGATGAAAGTAACCTAAGTGTACATCAACAATGAATGTATGAACAAAATGTGGTAGATACATACAATGAGATACTATTCAACCTGAAATAGGAAAGAAAACTAGCTGGGTGTGGTGGTGCACACCTATAATCCCATCACTCAGGAGGCTGAGGCAGAAGAGTCACAGTGAGTTCAAGGCAAACCTGGGTTACATAAGCAATTTCAAGGACAGCCTGCACTACATAGCAAGGCCCAGTCTCAAACAAAACAAAACATTAGTAACAGCAATGCCATGAAGAGTGGCCCAGCAGCCTAACATCGTCACTGGTGCATGTGGGAGCAGTCCAAGCAGTGGTGGTACACTGTTTCCCAAGGGGCCCCACAGAGCCAGTAGGTAAAATCAATCTACTAAGGGAAAAGTCACTGTATACAAGTTCATAGTATATTTTGTTTTTTTTTGTTTGTTTGTTTTTTTCCGGTACCGGGAATCAAACTCACGACCTTGCGCTTGCCAGGCAGGCGCTGTGCCACTGAGCTACATCCCCAGCCCCTTGTAGTATATTTTGGACTGTGTGATATAACTGTACAGCTTTCTCCTATGGTTACAGGTACCAAATTAATAGTTACCACAGTTGCTATGCTCTGCTTGATGCTCTAGTTATGGCAAGCTATACTACATTAGCCAGGATATCATACATATTGTAATCATTTCTTCTCCCTTGTATGACAACATGGTGATTGTCTGCGGGAATAACCATCACCATAGTCCAGTACCAAAGAACTGGGTGCAGAGCCAAATAGATAGCAAGCTCTCATCCTGAATAAACTGGAAAAGTAAGTTCTTAGGACAGCCACAAAGACCAAGAACCATCTACACCTAGAAGACATCTTTGAGGCTAAGACATTTCCTAGGGAAGCTTCAATGCTAATGATAAAGCTATCTACCATAAGACATGTACAAGCACCAACATAGAAAATAAAAGAAAACAGAAAATGACAAGATGCAGAACCAAAATGCAACCCTAGACCTTGAGCCCACCCAGGACAAGTTCAGAGCACAATAAAATAAAACAAATTACAGGCCACACAATGGAACTTTCTGAAGTGATAGCAGGAGAAGTGGAAAAAACAACTGGATGTGGCTATTGAAAAAATAATATCTCAAGTAAAAAAAAAAAAAAAAGAAATGATGCTCAAAATGAAAAACATGCCCAAAGAATCTAGAGTAGACACATAAAAAAATAGAGAAGCTTACGAAAACAACGGAAACCATGAATGCCCAACACAGGAAAGAAATGGAAGCCATGAAACAGATCCAAACAGATACCCAGAAGATTAAAAATTCCATTTACAGTATACACAATAGACTGAACAAAAGCAAAGATAGAAAATAACATCTAGAACACATGATTGTGGCTAGCACCCATGAAAAGAAAGATGCCTTAAAAATAGCAAAGGACCATGAAAAATCAATCCAACAGCTGCAAGATGAAGCAAAGAAGAACAACATAAAATTGACCAGAGTCAGTGAGGAAGTGGGACATTGTGCAAACTATAAAGAAGCTATTTGCACATAAGTAATTGCAGAAAACTCCCCCAACAGGCATAAAGAACTTGACATAAAATAAGCAAGGTATATATAACTCCAAATAGCCACAACCAAAATGAACCTACACAAAGCCATATAATAATCAATATTCCAGAAATTTAGCACAAGAAGAGAATAATAAAAGTGGTTAGAGAAAACAAGCAAGTCACGTATAAAGGAAAAACCATTAGAATCACAGCAGACTTCTCAACACCAACCAGAAAGTCAAGGAGAGATTGAGATGAAGTATTTCAAGCCCTAAAAGAAAACAACATCCAACCCAGGTTGATTTAACCTGCACAATTATATTTCAAAATCAATGAAGAAATAATATACTCCCATGACAAAGAACAACTGAAGTAATCCATGACAACCAAGCCAGCTCTCCAAACTGCTCTTAAGGACATTCTAGAAAGAGATAAGAATGACCATATTTCCAAGAACACTAATGGAAAGAAGCTAGCAGATAGGGCAAGCAATTAAATGGAAGGGAATGACAGGGTACCACCAATAAGAAAATAATATGAGAAAGATGAGCTAATACATATTAGTTATAACCATCAATGTAAATGGTCTCAAATCATCAATCAAAAGAAACAGACTGGCAAAATGGATCAATAAGCAAGATCCAGCAATATGCTGCACATAACAAACACACTTAACCCAAAAGAAAAAGACTGGGCTGGGACTATAGATCGGTGGTAGAGTGCTTCCCTAGGATGCAAAAGTCCTGAGTTCAATCTCCAGTACCACCAAAAAAAAAAAAAAATTCGTAGACTGAAAGTCAAAGGATGGAAAACAATACTCAGGTGAGAGGAACTCAGAATAAATCAACAGTGGCTATTCTATTTACAGAAAATATGAACTTCAAGGCAAGACTAATCAAAAGACACAAAGAAGGTCACTACATACTTGTTAAGGGAACACTCCAAAAAGAAGTAATAATAATCATAAATATATGTGCACCAAATACCAGTGCACCCAACTACATAAAACAAACATTAATGTACAAATTCTCTATGATGAATGTGATCATTATGTATATCTAAAATGTACCAATAAAACTTGATTGGACAAATAAATAAATAAAAGGAGTTGTCATAAGAAAAACACAAATGATGATACAAAAATATAAATTCCTACTTAAAAATATCCATATTAGCTTTACCACTACTGTGATACACAAATACATGGTCAAATAAAATACATCTACTTTAAACTCTTAACAATCAAGTTAGGGCTGGGGATTTAGTTCAGTGGCACAAGTGCCTGCCTGGCAAGCACAAGGTCCTGAGTTCAATTCCTGGTAGCAAAAGAAATAATAAAAAAAAAACGATCGTTACCTAGTAGGGTTCAACTGACTGTTAAATTGATGGTTAAAGGTGATAAAAGCTTGTCACGACATACACCCCCCCTACCCGCTGCCACACACACACCCTGTAAATGTCACCATAAGGAAAATTCAGCACATGGTATCACCATCTAAATGGCAAACAACATACACGGATACACTTCATTCTAGACTGTATGATTTGCCTTCTACTCAAGTCATACCCAGCATGACTAAAATGTCAGAAAATGACCCAGTGTGGGACTGGGGGTTTAGCTCAGTGGTTCAGTGCCTGCCTGGCAAGTATGAGCTCCTGAGTTTGATTCCCAGTACACCCTCAACAATAGGAAAAAAAAAAGACCCAGTGTGAGATAAGAGGAAAAATGCATCTATCAATTATGCCATTTAACTTTGTTTGCACCCACCTTTCAGATTTATTTTGACGAATACATCCTTCAATGATTTCTTTTACTTCAGGATCAGTGACTTTATTGAAGCTGGCTGGTTTTATGCCCTAGGAAAAGAAAAATGGTTTCTTGCTACAAATTAAACAATTAAAAGCCCAGATCAACATGACACTCATTAAATACTTTTTTTAATCCCCAAACCACATTGAAGTTTTGTACATACAGTATAACTTTAGTAACACTGTGAAAGATTTTTTTGTCATAGCCCTACAGATAAAAGTGAAAAATTATAATGTAAACCTACAAGGCGAACTTATACATTATGTTTTTATGTAAATAGAATCTAAAAATGTTCTCAAAGTAATTAATGACATGGGGGAATTCTCAGAATATAATATCAAGTAGGGAAAAAGTAGGATCCTAACATATACATACAGTAAAATCTCAACTAGAAAAATAATATCCCAATACAATATATTCCACTCTTCTAAAATGGTTAGAAGCAAAGAACAAGCATACCTATATATCTACATATGCATGTATAAAAAAATATACACATAATGAAAACATTTGAAAAATCCATATTATTTTATCCTTAAATAATACTAACATATCAAAAGAACCTACCTCATGCTAATTACCAGGTTCTAGAAATTTAATAACAAATTAATGCAGTTCAGACAATTCATAATGTTCCTATGATAACTGAGTTACCTGCCTAAATCTGCTTGTTTTACACTGTTTTACCTTTTAGTTTGAGTGTTAGATTTTAAAAAAGAATCAATTATTATTATAATCATTTAATAGAAAATTCCTAATTAAGCTGGAAGCGGAAAGGTATACTACAATACTTGTCATGGATTGAGGCAATCTAAGATCCACTTCTAGGCCTGTCACACTACCTAAGTGTAGACAGAATTGAAAAGTTCAGTATCATATGTTAGATAGAGAAGCTGTAAGAGCAAAGGAAATGTGAATTGTGATATGGCATTTTTGTCATTTTAACATAAAATAATATCATCATTGAAGAATGGAGTTATATAATTGTATTTATAGGAAAAGTTTGCTTTGAAATGTAGAATAAAATCTGATTGGAGAAAAAAAAACCCAGAAAGCTCTCTTTGACCTTTCTACTGACCTTGTACCCATTTTTGACCACTGTGTGCCTTTTTCTGCTGCTAAATGAAAATAACTAGAGAATTATAACTTACAAATTACATACAAAATACCATTCTATTTAGAGCTATTCAAAATATAAACCCAAACTTAAAAAGACATTTTAGCTCTTTTTTCTGCACTCATTTACTCATTCATTCATTCATTTCGGTGGTACTGGTGATTGAACTCATGGTCTTCACACTGAGCTACATCCTCATCTCCTTTACAGTTTTTTATTTTGAGATGGAGGGGTCTCAATAAATTGCTGAATTCCCCAAGCAAGGCTTTAACTCGCAACCCTCCTGCCTCAGCATCCCACAGTACTGGCATGGACAACTAATTTCAAATTTTTTCCTGAGCTTTTATAGCAATTTGAAAATATACAGTACTAAAAAGTAGAATAATAAGCTACGTGCAGTGGCACACTCTGGGAGGCTGAGGCGAGAGGGTCACAATTTCACTCAACCAGGGTAACGTAAGGAGATCCTATCTTGAAATAAAAATTAAAAAGAAAAGGTGGGCTAAGCGTGTGGTCCATTGCAAAGGCCCTAGGTTCAATCCTCAGTGCCGCAAAAAAAGTAGAATAGTATAATTAAGCCTAACATAAACACCACCATCTTCAGTGATAAAGATTAGGGTGTCAATCTTGTTTCAGCTATCTATCTGCAGGTCTTTTGTATTCTGGGGTATTTTAAGGCAAATCTAAGGTATTGTGTCCCTTCATCCATAAATTTTTCAGTTTTACATCTCTAATAAATAAGGACCTTTTTAAACAGAATCATGTAATTATCCCACCTAAAATGATCATGAGTAGTCTCTTAATATCTCATATACAATCCACACTCAAATTTTCAAAACTGCTTAAATGATATCTTTTTATAATTGGTTTGTTCAAAATCAGGATCCTAACAAGGTCCATGTGCTAGGGTGGCTCATAGTAACTCATAAGAGATTAAATTTTCAGGAACTTTAAAAGCCAATCATTAAACACAATCACTTCTTAAAAACTGAATTATGTAAACCTACAACTAAATAAATTATACTAAACGACAAGGCAAGCTGGGCACGGTGTTGCACACCTGTAATCCCAGCACTTGGGAGGCTGAAGCAGGAGGATCATTGTGAGTTTAAGACCAGCCTGGGCTACAAAGTGAGCTCAAGGCTAGCCTGAACTGCATAGCAATACCCTGTCTCAAAAAGACAAAAAAAAAAAGACAAGGCAATAAATACTGAAAACATCACTTCTTATTTTACCATTATTCATGCATTTGAGGTTATTTACAACTATTATACATGTGTGGTGGAAATAGCATATAAAGAGTGCCACTGCACATCCCTTCCCAACTCTGCTGTGTGGTCACACCAGTAACTTGACATCAACCATAGCAGGAGTATTTACACCACAAAAAAAATCACTAAATACTAAGAATCAGTGCTTTATTTTTCAGAGATTCGGCTGTTAAACATTTAGCAGCTCAAAAATACTTCTTAGTCTCATAATGTATAAAAGACCCCCTGCCCTTTTGCAAGAAATTATTTTGTTAGAGAACTAGGTCATCTGTCCGACATAATGTCCCACATTATGGATCCTGTTATACCTCATTGTCTTTCTTTACAAACCACTAGAATCAGACGGCTTTAACGTCAAAATCCACCATTATGAATAACTTTGGGAAGTTGGCCAAATCACAATGTCTGATTGTGACTTATCATTTATAAACTAAAGATTATACCTTTCTTGGAGGGATTAAAGACTCATGTATGTGGTTTACCCCATGCATTAAAAATGGCACTCCTGCTGGGTGTGGTGGTGCACACCTGTAATCTCATCACTAGGGAGGCTGGGGCAGGAGGATCACTACAAGCTTGAGATCAGCTTCAGCTACATAGTGAGCTCAAGACCAACCTGAACTACACAGTGAGATCCTACCTCACAAAAAAGGTACCCCTTCATACCTGTTATAATGTCTATTATAAAAAAAGATAAAAGGTAAGTATTGGTGAGGGTGTAAAGAAAAGGGAATGAACCCTTGATGAGACACAGTGATAGAGCAACTGCCTCAAAAATGGAACACTTATACACTGTTGGTGGAAACATAAATTAATATAATTATTAGGATAAGGTATGGGGAGTCCTCAAAAACAAACAAAAATCCCCCCATTGAAAACAGAACTACTGATACAAAACAACTACTGTATATATATCCAAAGGAACTGAAATCCACATGTTGAAGAGATATCTAATTCCCATGAAGTTTATGGCAGCACCATTCACAACAGTCAGATACAGGAACAACTTAAGTATCCATCAATGGATTAATGGAGAAAAAAATATGGCATTTGGCATACAGTACTATTCAGCCTTTAAAAAGAAGAAATTCTGTAATTTGCAACTACATGGATGAACTTAAGAGGATATTATGCTATGGAAAAGGAGCAGGCACAAGAAGATAGATATCATAGGATCTCACTTCTATGTAAAATCTAAAAAAGAATCAAACTCAGCAGTAGAAAAGAGAATGATGGTTACCAGAGGCAGGGGAGGGATACGTGCAATAGGAAATCATTAGTCAAAGGGTACAAGTTGTAATTAGACGAGAAATAAGTTTAGTATGTATTGTACAACAGAGTGACTATAGTCAATATTAATATAATCTATATTCAACACAACTTAGAAAGCAACTTTCTAACGTCTCAAAACAAAAGATGATTAGTAAATGAGGTGATGGATGTTAACTAGCTTGATTTAATCATTCCACATTGTGTGTGCAGATCAAAATATCACCTTGTATCCCATAAATTTTTACAGTTTTAATTGGTATATTTAAAGTAATATTAATTTTAAAGAGATTTTTAAAACATTACCTATTAATGATAGCCACCTAAAATGCTAACAATTTCTTTCATGGCATATCTTTGACCATTAAACTCTATATGACATAGTCCTTTAAACAAAAATAATGCTCTACTTCTACAGTTTGTACTCATTTATAAATTTATGTCATTTCTCTACTAGCAATGTAAGCTCTACTTCTTATTCATCTTTGCATTCCTTATAATTTCTTCGATTTTTATTTTTATTTTTTAATTGATTTAAAAAATTTTTTTGGTATTTCTGAGATGGGGTCTCTTACTATACAGTCCAAGTTGGCCTTGAACTCACTATGTAGCCCAGGCTGGCACTAAACTTGAGGTGATCCTCATGTTTCAACCTCCTGGGTGCTGGGATTATAGGTGTGCACCACCAGGCCCAGCTAATTTTTATTAGTACATGTTCGCAGTATATAATGATTACATTCATCATAGGAAGTCGGTACATGTACATAACACATCTTAATTCGTTCTACTTCCCTTTGCCCTCCTCCCACCACTCCTCCCCCCATCTCTTGGTCCCCTGCCCATCTAAAAAAGGTCTATCTCCCTCCTTGTAACTTCTAACACACAAAAAAAAAACTCTTAGCAGTGGCTCAAATATAAGGTATAATCAAAATATACAGTTAATGTTTAAAACTTTTAAAAAATATCGTAGGAAAAGAGACATTTGAATTAATCCCCCTCAAAATACTCTTGCTTTGAACATACTTATCCTATCATTAATGTCACTTTTTGAAGCAGTTCTAGACGTCCTCATTCCTGAGCATATTTATGAGTATGATAAAAAATTCAGTGAATACTGTTGCCAAGTACCATTCAATGAAAATGAACATTTGTAAAAACACTATTTACTGTGTGTCTTTATCTGTCTTACTTACCAGATCTAGTACAGTGCAACATCTAGCTCTTCCCAAAAGTCAAAATGACCATGAAACATAAATATTTTAATTGATTCAGGATAGTGAGGCAGCCACAATGCAACTAACTAAAGGCACTCATGAAAGAGGACTTCCAGAATTGCTTCAGAAAGTGGTAAGGATGATGGGATAAGCATATTCAAAGCAATGGGAAATATTGTGAGAGAGATTAATAGCAATGTATCCTTTACTGTAATAACTTTTTAAAGTATTCACTGTAGTTTTCAATTGTGTGTGTATACAGAATTATATTTTGAATGACCTCTCATAATCAGGATTTTAGACCTATTAGAAACCTTCAAAGCCTTTAAGTCAATCCCTAGTATTCAGCTTTGAAAAATAAGGATAGTCAACTAAATATCTAAAAATTCACTAGAAATAAATACAGATGGTATATCTGTATGTTTTCCCCAAAACACTAATACGGAGCATTTTAAATGACCCACCACAGGGCAGGTAATATAGTATAAAGCTTGTCTCATTACAAATGTTAAATCGTTACTGTTATATAAAATTAAACCAAAATTAAGGGGATTTTGTGGGGTTTTTTTCTTCTTTCTTCCCTTTCTTTGCAGCCTTACACATGATAGACAAGGTACCACTTAACAAGTCCCCAAATTAGGTTTTACTAAATCAGTTTTACCAACTTCAACAAGAAATGTGGCCATTTGTGAAGTAAAAACAATAAAATTATACCTACACTGGTTACTTTACGGTATATTTGAGCTGCATTCTGGCACTCAGAATAAGGGTACTCTGAAGTAGCCATTTCTAGCATACACATTCCAAAAGCATAGACATCAACGGATTCATCGTAGTGCTCTTCATACATCTCTGGAGCCATAAACTCAGGAGTTCCTATAAAATAATTTCATTAGAGAGAGACATACATCCACCAAGATTCTTTTCCCACACAATACCTGTGTTAATTTCTAAGTATAAAATTTGTATTATTTATACAAAACACTTAAAGAATTTCCATAACTCTCATATTAATGAAGTACAATTTGTAATGCTCAATATAAGGTTACAAATGTTTTCACTTCTATCAATTTTAGTTCACATTTTTCTGAATTAATTTAGTAAATTCTCCTCCTTAAATCCTTAGAACTTTTCAGTAACCCTAAATATATCCCTCAAAACAAATACACTAACATGTCTCTGAAATAAGTGAATACAAGGTATTTCCAAACATATTCAGTCTAGGCCAGGGGTTCATAGATTTTTCTGTGAAGAAATAAAGTAAATATTTTGTACTCCACAGTCCACAATATCTTTGTCACAGAACTATTCAACTCTATAGTGCAAAAGCAGTCATAGACAATCCATAAATGAGTGGATATGGCTGTGTTCCAGTAAAACTTGATTTACAGAAATAGGCATTGGGCTAAATTTGACCCAAGAGCCATAGTTAACTGATTCCTGTTCTAGAACTATACAACAGATATACCCAAGCAGTAAACTATAAAGTGTTAATCACCAATGACACTCTTAGCAAATGACGTGCGCATTAAGGTGGCCAGTCCTAGATCACCAATCTTCACAGATCCAGTGGGTCCTGTGATGAAAATATTGTCACACTTCAGATCTCGGTGAATAATAGGAGGAGTCCTAGTGTGCAGGAACTGCAATCCCTTTAAAATTTGCCTGCACCAGCTCCTTAAGACCTTTGGTTTCATGACTTTAAATCGTTTTAAGTACCTATACAAAGAAACAGAAGACCATATATAAACAAATATTTCCATCTTATTGTATGAACATTATTAGGGAAAATCACATATGCAAGCTGAAATTTTACATACTATGATTACCAGCCCTAAGTTTTCTATTGTCTATTATGGCAAAAAAAATTTTAAACTTAACACCCCATTCTCAGATAAACGTCCAAATTTTTTGTGACAGGGAGGCTCAACTTCAGTCTAACATATCTCAAGCTCTTAATAAAGTAGTCTGACCTTTCCCAAAAAAGACATGCTATCAAGTATAGCCCTTTGTTTGTTTTTGGTAGTTCTGGGGATGAACTCAGGACCTCATGTATATTAGGCAAGTATATCACTCCACTGAGTTAGATCCCCACCCTATTTTTTAAAAAACTTCCAGTACTGGGGGAATCAAACTCAGGAGCACTCTATTACCAAGCAATATCCACAGCCTTTTTAATTTATTTCTTAATTTTAAGATAGGGTATCACTAAGTTGCCTGGGATGGCCTCAAACTTGCAATCTTCCTGGCACACCAGCCTGAGCAGCTGAGATTACAGATGTGTGAGCCACTGTACCTGGGAAATACAGCATTTTTAATCCATACCAGTGACCTTTTGGAATAAAAGTACAATTTAAAAGGGAAAGTCCTGGGCTGGGGATATAGCTGAGCAGCACAAGTGCCTGCCTAGCAAGCACAGGATTCTAAGTTTGATTCCCAGTACCAAAAAAAAAAAGTCCTGATTTACTTCCTAATAATTACCCATATATAGTCATGACAGGGGCTTACTATATAAAATGTAGCACAAAACTGCTAGGAAACAAAAAGTATATCCCATAGTCAATTATTTACAACTCACTATACTATCAAATGAGGAATTGTGACCAGAAGCAAAAGACTACAATTATATAGTATTGCTTACTAGATCTGCGAATTTGGACAACCTCTACCTATTCATTTCTTTTATGAGATGAAACTACAATGATTTCCAATTCTTTTTTTTTTTTTTTTTTGGTTTTTCTCCGGTACCAGGAACCGAACTCACGACCTTGTGCTTGCCAGGCAGACGCTTTGCCGCCGAGCTAAATCCCCAGCCCCCCCCCCTTTTTTTTTTTGGTTTTTCTCCGGTACCAGGAACCGAACCCACGACCTTGTGCTTGCCAGGCAGGTGCTTTGCCGCTGAGCTAAATCCCCAGCCCTATGATTTCCAATTCTGAAATTCAATGGTATGTCACAGATATTAAAGTTTTAGTACTATAACAAATTTCATTAACATCCTTTTTTGTGGTACTAGGGCAATGGTGGTGAACCTATGGCACATGTGTCACAGCCGGCTGTATCACTGAAAGCTCTAAAAGGTTCACCATCACTGTTTTAGAGGCCTTTTCAATACGCTACATCCCCGTTCCCATCCCCTTTTTATATTTCTGAGAAAGGGTCTTGCTACATTGCCAAGTTTTTCAAGCTAGACTTGAGCTTGTGATCTTACCACCTCAGCCTCCCAGAGTGCTGGGATTACAGAGTGTACCACTTCAGCCAGTTAGCACTCTAAATTTTTAACCTACCCTGAAATAAATTCTATAAATTCTTTAATCAAGTATTAGTTTATAAATAACTTTTATGACTCCTGAAAATTATTTCCAAATAAAACTTCATTGGCACTAACATGATCAACTTACGTCTTCAAGGTTCCTGACGTCATTAGTTCAGTCACTAATACAATGCATTTTTTTCCTTTTAAGATAGACTCCCAAGAATCATAAAATCGAACTATATTGGGATGCTGGAGACCTTTCAACATCTCTGCTTCTTCCTTGAACCTTTGCTGCTCAGCTTTGGTTAACTTTCGGTCCTAAAAATGGGAAGAATAAGTTTCAAATTAAAGTTTTACAAATTTTCATACACATTTCTAACACCAGTCAACTGAGTGCTTTATTGTATATATGCATGCATTTTCATTTGTCATTTCTTTCTTTGGAATCTAGGCAATGACTGGTATCCTTTATTAGATAGTTACTTTGACTCTCCCTACCAGGCAACGCAGCAGGTTAACACTTCATTAAGTATGTTATAAACCTTCCTACACAATACATCAGTACACTTCAGGAGTGGGGGATGTACCTCTTGCCTAGCATTGTCAGGCTGTGGGATCAATCCTCAGATCATAAAAGAAAAAATCAATACCTCAAAAAACATCTCAAAATGAATTGAGAAAAAGTAATAAAACAGGTAACAGGGATCCTTCCCTAAGGAATCTCCAAGTTTCATATATAAGAGATCTATAAAGTCAGGGCAAGGATAATCAAAATGTAAGACACCTGAACATTTATTCTGGTTTACTTTCAGAACTGCCAAAATAAAAGGGCTCTAGCTTTCCAGACAGAAATATCAGGCTAGTAATCAATGAAAGACCTTCAAATACGCACTGGACCCCTAACATACTATATTAAATGCTAGAAGTCAAAGGAGAAATGTCTACAGAACTCTGAGGAAGGACTGTGACCTAAAATTCTGAATTCAGACAAGCTATCAATAAAGTTCAAAGGGGAAAAACACCTATATTTCCAGATAATAGGGACAGAGAAAAGTATACCAATCCCATATACTGCCTGAAAATTACTCAAAGAAGTTCAATAACCATATAGCATTAGAAAACACAGACATTAGGGATATAGCTCAGCAGCATAAGCGCTTGCCTGGCAAGCACAAGGTCCCGAGTTCGATTCCTCGTACAGAAAATACAGTCATCTCTGCTTCCCATCACCATGACATGAGCTGTTTCACCTCTGCAGTGCCCCTCTACCATGCTGATCTGCCTTGGAACAAGCCAACTATGGACTGAAACTTCTACAAAATAAACCTTTCCTCTTTAGGAAAAAAAATATATAAACATTAGAAAAATAAGATGTTAGGCTGGGCATGGTGATGGTAACCTACAGCCCCTACTACTTAGGAGGCTAAGGCAGGAAGATCATTTCAGCCCATGAGTGTGAACCACACTAGGCAACACAACAAAATCATATCTCAAGAGAACTGGGATGAGGGAAAGAAGAAAAGAAAGGAAGAAAGAAGGAAGGGAAATATATATAAACACACACACAAGATAGCTAAGATAATTGTACTACTAATTTCTATTGGTTTATTGAAAGGAATATTTAATGTTTAATTGTTTGATCAATCTTGTATACTTATATCTGGTAATCTGAGCAACTACTTTGAAGATAATAAGTAATACAACAACCATTGTAGGTTTTCTATTATCTTGTTTTGAAATTCTGTATTCTTTTTATAGTTTTTGTGTTGTTTTGTTTTTGTCTTTGTTTTTGTTATTTTGTTTTTGTTCTTTTCTCTTTAAAATGAAATATAAAAGGAAAAAAAAAGAAAAAAGTGACACAGATCAGAAATTGAGAAATTATCAGTAACATTTAAGAGTTAAACCTAAGTAATAACGGCTAAAATACTATAATTGGTATGACTGAATGAGTCTTCTCTGCATTAATTTATAAAGAACACATACAGCACTCTAGATGGTTAGGCAGAAGGACAGAAAAGCTCAGCTGACAAACTTAGCAAGACCCTGTCTCAAAATAAAAAAGTGGGGAGGGGAGCTAGGGATGAAGCTCAGGGCAAAGGCCCTAGTTTCAATACCTACTACTTGGAGATAGATAGATAGACAGACAAACAGATTTCATAAAAAAATATAGTCTATGTGTACTAATGTAGGTGGATCTCTCAAACATACCACTGAGTGACAAAAGCAATGAAAACGTTGGCACTCTGTATATAAAAAAGAACTCTCCTGAACAACACTATAATTTTTATATATATTTAAATGCATTTTAAAAAGACTAGATGAATAAACAATGTGTGACTATAGTTGTTTCTTGAAAACTAGGGAAAGACTGACATGGAAAAGTCTTTTTTATTTTAAAGAGAGTAGTAAAAGGGAAAAAAAGAACAATAGCAGCATACCAACATCACAAATATAAAGAAAACAAAGCAAGAACATTAAAAGTAATACAGGGTTTCAAAACAAAATCATAGGAATTAACAGTGGTTTGTTATATTACAAATTGTTATCTTCAACTACGTTGCTCAGATTACCAGATGTAAGAATGGAAGATTGTTTAAACCATTAAAGAGAATAAAAAAATAATTATTAGATAAAACATTAGAGATAATACAGAGTTTCACTAGAAAGATGGTAGGAATTCACCAATGGTTGTTCCATTCTCTATTGTTGTCTTCAAATCAGTTGCTCAGATTACCAGATACAAGCATGTAAAATTGGTCAGAATATAAAAGAATTTAAGCATTAACTGTTCCTTTCAATATACCATCAGACATCAGCAGTACAGTTATCCCAGCTATACATATATTTTTGGGGGGCGGGGGAGCTGGAAAAGTCTTTTCCTCAGATGACAATCATAGTTCTTCCGCAATAGGCAAGATCTAAGATTTGGTTTCCTAAGACTTTATTGTTTCTGTCGGACTTTTTCATTCATCTGGAACTAAATGTTGTAGCTGAAGTACTTTTTTTCTGGGATTCAGGAATGCCCAACCTGTGGGATGCCTGGCTTGCCTGGGCCGCGCTGAGTAAAGAAGAATTGTCTTGGTCCACATATAAAACATATAATAATTAAATGCAAGTAACAAAACTTCTTTTAAATATACTTTTCTTATAACACAAGCCCGTCCCACACAGTGTTGTATACATTATATAACATTAAGTTTCTATTTGTACTGGGTTCTGTGCCAATCTATTCCTACGTCACAGTTACCACAATGTTTGAAAAAAGGTGATTCCAGTATGTTTAATAATGTGAGGCATATCACGTTCTTATTCCTATTTTCTTCTTACCTATTCACATTCTATACAGACGTTAAGATTACATTTCCAATTAAACTTAGAAAAGAATCACTGGAGGTCAGGTGTAGGTCCTTTTCCTAGCAGTGTCTTTCATAGAGTAAAATATTTTAATTTTGATGAGGTCAAATTTACCATTTTTTCCAGTTATGGACCATGCTTTTGTTGATACATCTAAAAACACATCCCCAAACAAACGTCACAATGATTTTGTTTTTTTCTAGAAATGTAAGGTTTTACTTTTAGAACTATGATCCATTTTGAGTTAATTTTCATATAACGTATGAGATTCAGGTTGAGGTTCTTTTGTAAAAATACACACGCCCAATTATTCCAGGAGCTTTTGTTGAAAAGGCCATACTTTCTATGTTCAATTGCCATTAAACTTTTTTAAGAAAATCATTTGATCGTATTTGGTACGTCTGTTTCTGAATGCTGCTGTATTCCACTGATCCCTGCTGTGTTCCACTGGTTCTTCGCCAATATCACAAATGTTTTAATTTTGATACCTTGGGAGTAAAGCCAAAATTAGTTAACACAAATCCTCCCTACCTTGTTCTCCTTTATCAAAATTATACTGGGTCTTCTGGAGTTTTTTCTGCCATTCCCTAATAATTTTATATAGTTAGTTTATGGTCTGGGAATTAAACACATACTTTACCACTGAGCTACTTTCCTAGTGTGTTTCCTTGTAACAAATGCCTTTATTTGCTTTTGGGATCACATGGTTGGGGGATTCCGAGTTGACCCTTGCTCTGCTGCCCTGAGGCAATCATTGCTCTGAAAAAGTTACTGTCATCCTGTATCAGAGAAGAAATTAGAAACTCGTATTTTCCAGGAATACAAACAGCAGCAGGAGGAGATGAAGTTATCTCTCCCACATTTGTATTGCTGTTTTCTTATCTTACTGATTTTGCTAAAACAGCCAAAATATTGAAAACAATATTGTAATAGTAATCACTGTCTTACACTGGACTTTCTTTGAAAGTTCTATTATCTCATAGCATAGACTTGTGTTTTTGTTTTCAGAAATGGTGAAACGAAATAATTTCTGCAGGGTGTGGTGATGCATGCCATAATCCCAGTACCCAGGATGCTGAGGCACGAAGATCACTGTGAGTTCAAGACTAGCCTGAATTATACTGTGAGACGTAAGGAAGTAATTTCCTTATATCCCTATCTTGCTTTTATTTTTAAATTAGAAATGGTTGCTGAATTTTATCAAACATTTTCTCATCACCTACTTATATGATTATATGGTTTGCTGACAGGTTTCCTGATGCAGGACTGTTCTTAAATTCTGGGGTTTTGTTTTGTGTTTTTTTATATGCTGAAAGCAGGGCCACATATATGCTAGGCAATCTCACTGTGCTAGACCTCAAGCATTATTTTTAAATTCTTAAAACAAAATATAGGACTGGTGATATGGGTCATAATAGGCAAGCACTCTACTTTTGAGCTACACCACCAGGCCCTCTGATTTTTCTTTTTAAGGTTCATGAATCATTTTTCATAGAACCCAAAACAGTGTAACTTCTTTACCCTACTAGTTTTATGTCCATTTTCTTATTTCTTCCTTAAAAATGTTTTTAAGTTCCCCCAACTCCCTTTTGCTGTTATTTTCCTAGTATCTTTTTTTTTTAATTTTAGAAATAAAAGGAGGAAAATACTAACAGATCGACAACGTTTTACAAAATAGCAAAGGATCAGTACAGACATTACAGAGTTACAAACAGAGTGGTAGGGAATTAACAATGCTTATTGTATTACATATTGATATCTTCAATGTAGTTTCTCATGAAAACACATATAGACATACAAAGCTAATCAACCAATGCCTCACTGACAGTTTCTTTCAGCAAGGAAATACAGGACAGTAGAACACCTGTGTTAACTATCCTGCATATACATATATACAAACTTTCTCCTTCTTTCCCTTCTCTTTTCCCATATTCCAGTTATCCTTTACCTATGAGTGCTTTCCTATCAGTTCCCAATGTCTGTCATATCTCCTAGTTTAAATTAACTCTTTCAGGCTTTACACTAGAGAAACAATGCGGTGCTTGCACATGTATGTTTGATTTATTTCACTTATGAGTATGGTCTCTAGTTGTGACCATTTGCCTATAAAAGCCTCGAGTTTATCTTTCTTTACAGCTGAGTAATATTCCATTAAATAAAAGTACCACAATTTTCTTATCCAATTCTCGGTGGATGGACATTTGGGTTGCTTCCACATTTTAGCAATTACAAATTGTGCTGCTACGAACGTAGGTGCACATATATTACTGTGATATGATGTTTTTAGATCTTCTGGGAAAATACCCAGCAGCGGGATAGCTGGATTGAATGGGACCTCTAGACCTAGTTTTCTGAGGACTCTCCAAACTGATTTCCACAGTGGTTTCACCAGTCTGCATTCCCACCAGCAGTGGAGAAGGGTTCCTATTTCTCCACAGCCTCGCCAGCATTTGTTATTGGCTGATTTCTTAATGCTAGCCATTCTTACTGGGTTAAGGTGGAATCTCAGTGTTGTTTTAATTTGCATTTCTCGAATGACTAATGATGTTGAACATTTTCTCATATATTTATAGTTTGGGCTGGACGCATACCACCTTTCCTAGTATCTTAAAACTTCAATTCCTGGCAGTGATGCACACCTGTAATCTCAACTACTCAGCAGGCTGAGACACAAGGAATGAAAGTCTGAGGCCAGCTTGGGTAACTTAGTAATACCTTATCCAAAAAGGGTATAAAGACAGGAGGGCTGAGCATGTAGCCCAGTAGTAGAATATCCCTAGGTTATAAGTTCCTGTTTGAAGTGTTTTATCCCTGTGTTAAAACTTTTATCCCTGGGTTAAAAGTTCTTGTTTGAAGGATATATCCTATATAGTCCTATATCCCCATCAAATGGAGTTTATAGATTATAGTATTCAGTTGCTCTGTATTTTTTTGGTTTTTTTTTTTTTTTTTGGTTTTTCTCCAGTACCAGGAACCGAACTCACGACCTTGCGCTTGCCAGGCAGGCGCTTTTGCCGCTGAGCTAAATCCCCAGCCCCAGTTGCTCTGTATTTACTCACATTTTCTATACTATTTATGTCCTATTCTGAAAAAAAATGCATGTGAACTTTTTCCACTACACCTATATATTTATTCTTTTTTTTTTTTTCCGGTAGCAGGAATCGAACTCATGACCTCGTGCTTGCCAGGCAAGCACTGTGCCGCTGAGCTAAATCCCCAGTCCCTATTTATTCTTTTTAAAATCAATTAGATGTTGTCTTACTTTTCTCATTGCTGAGATAAAATACCCAACACCCAAGGGGGCAAGGTTTATTTACTTCATAGTTTGTAAAGGTTTCAGTCCATAATCAGCTGGCTCCAAGGCAGCTCAGTGCATGGCAGAGGGACAACAGTTCATGGCAGAAGACAGCAAAAGCAAGGAGAATGTAGAAGGTTGTTATGGTTTGTGTCTATATGTCACCCCAAAGCCTCATGCAGTCATGGGGATGAGAGTTTTAGAGTTCAGAATTGATTCATGGTCCAATGCTGGGATTATAGGTGTGAGTGCTACACCCAGGGCAGGTAGCCTGCATACAATATAAGGGAGGGAAAGAGGCTCACTGGTGCTCCTCCCCCTTTGCTCTTGTTGCTTTTTCTGTTTTCTGCCATCACGAACTACTGCCCTTCGCTACGTGCCACTCTGCCTTGGAGCCAGCTGAGTATGAACTGAAACCTCTACAAACTGTGAGCAAAATAAACCCTTCCTCCTTTAACCTTGGGTATCCCGTATTTTGTCTCAGCAATGAGAGAAATGTAACCAAGACAAGGGTAGAGGGTAGAGGGGAAAGGGGAGAGAGGAGAGACAGAGACAAGGAGAGGGAGAGGAGGAGAAGGGGAGGGAGAGGGACTGACGGGGAGAGGGTATGATGGGGAGAGAGAGGGCAGGGGAAGAGACAGAGAGGGAGAGGGAGAGACAGAGGGAGGGAAGAAGGTGAGAAAGAGGGAGATGGAGAGATGGAGAGGGACAGGGAGGGGAGGAGAGGGAGGAGTGGGAGAGACAGAGAAGGAGGGAGGGAGGGAAGGGAAGAGAGGAGGGAGGGGGGAGGGGAGAGAGAAAGGGGGATAGGAAGGAGTGAGATATTTCTGTCCCTTATACTTTATGGAGGCTACCTGCCCTAGGGTTAGTGTAGCACTCACACCATTAATCCCAGCACTGGACCATGAATCAGTCACAAGCTCTAGATTCAGCAGCCTTCGAAAAGCCAGCCCCCCCATGACTGCATGAAGCTTTGGGGGGACATCCAGACACAAACCATAACAGATGTTCTGAGTTTATTAGCCAAATGATTTTTGGTCTCTATAGGTTTTATTTATTTGTTTTTGAGACAGGGTCTTGCTATGTAGTTCAGCCTGGCCTTTAACTCACTATGTAGTCCAGGCTAGCCTCAAACTCATGGTGATCCTGTCTCAGCCTTCCCAGTGCTGAGATTATAGGCATTTGCCACCACATTCAGTTTAGTTTTAGTTTTCAAAGGAATCTTTATACTGATTTCCCTAATAGATGTATTAATTTACATTCTGACCACCAATGTAGGAGGGTTCCTTTTCCACTACAGCCTCAAAAGCACTTATTGTTTTTTGATTTCTTGACGATTACTACTCTTTCTGGAGTAAGATGAATCTCAGTGTTGTCTTCACTTGCATTTCTCTAATGACCAATGAAGCTGAACCCTTTTTCATGTATTTATGGGCCTTTTATATTTATTCTCCTGAGAAGTATCTGTTCATTTCAATTGCCCATTTTGTTACTGGGTCTTTCATTTTGGGAGTGTATAATTTTTAAAATTCTTTATATATTCTAGATATTCATCCCCTGCCCAAGGTGTAGCTTGCAAAAATTGTTTTCTAATTCTGTAAGTTCTCTCTTCACACTTGCTTGTTTCCTTTGCTGTGCCGAATAAACTCACCAAGAAAGAAATTAGGAAAACAATATTCAGAATACCATAAACAAAAATTAAATACTTAGGAATTAACCTAATCAAGAAAGTAAAAGACCTCCATGATGAAAACTACAGAACTCTGAAAAAGGAGATGAGAGAGGGTATTACAAAATATAAAGATATGCCCTGTTCATAGATTGGCAAAACCAATGTTGTCAAAATGGTCATACTTCCAAAACTATTATAGATTTAATGTAATCTCAATCAAAATACCAAAAACAACATGGTACTGGCACAAAAACAGACATGTGGATCAGTGGAACAGAATAGACAATGCAGAAAAATAACAGCTGGCACATTCAGCTATTTGATCTTTGACAAAGGGGCCAAAACCATGCACTGAAAGAATGATAGCCTCTTTAACAAATGGTCTTGGGAAAACTGCCAATCCACATGTGGAAGATTGGAGCTATACCCATATCTCTTACTATGAACTAAAATACACTCAACGTAGATCAAAGATTTAAGTGTTAAAACAGAAACACTTAATCTTCTGGAAGATAAAAAAGGTAAAACTCTAAACACATAGCTGTAGGCAAGGACTTTCCAAACAGAACCCCGGTTGAATAAGAAATAACATCAAGAATCAATAAATGGGATCACATCAAATTAAAAAGCTTCTATACAGCAAAGTAAACAACAGAGTGAAGAGACAACCTATGGAATGGAAAAAAAAATTTTGCCAGTCATTCCTCTGAGGACTATATGTAGAATATATAAAGAACCAAAAAACGTTAGACCCCCAAAAATACAAGACCCAATCAAAAAATGGACAACTGGAATGAATAAAAACTCTTCCAAAGAAGTACAAATGGTCAATAAATACTTGAAAAAATGTTCAACATCTCTGGTTAACAAGAAATAGCTATTATCAAGAAGCCACATAATAATAAATGCTGGCAAGGCTGTGGGGGATGAGGGGAGGAACTCTTCTAAACTGTCAGTCGGAATATAAACTAGCACAACTACCATGGAAATCACTGTGGAGATTCCTCAAAAAACTAAAACAAGAAATCTATTGCACCCACCTATTCCACTTCTAGGTATCTTTCCAAGAGTTTAAAGATATATTACAGTGACAAATGCATACCTATATTTAGAGCAGCACAACTCACAATAGCTAAATTTTATTTGTTTAAATGAGATCCTGATAATATTTATTTATTTATTTATTTTGGTCTTTTTGAAACAGGGTCTCCCTGTGCAGTTCAGGCTGGCCTTGAATTCACTTTGTAGCCCAGGCTGGTCTCGAACTTGCAACGATCCTCCTGCCTCAGCCTCCTGAGTGCTGAGATTACAGGCATGCACCACTATACCCAGCTATAGCTAAATATTAGAAGCAGGTTGTAAATCCATCAACAGGAATGGATAAAGAAAATACGGTATTCATACACAATGAAGTACTACTCTGCTATAAAGAGCGATAAATTTGTGCCTTTTGTGGGAAAATGGATGCATCTTGAGACCATAATGTTATGTAAAATAGACATACAAGCTTAAATATCACATGGTTTCTTTCATATGAAAATCCCAAAGTATCAATAAATTATAGAGCACATAAGGTAACATCCCAACAAACCAGATGGACATAATTGTGGGAGACTGCTATTCAATTCCACACAGTCTTCCCTATGTCCACCAAATGGAGCTTTCTACAGTAAGTCCCCAACTAACAAACATTTGAGTTTTGAACTTTCACAGGTATACTATACAAGAGTCATAGATACATTGTATAAGACTCAGTTTGGGGCTGGGGATTTAGCTCAGTGGCAAAGCGCCTGCCTGGCAAGCGCAAGGTCGTGAGTTCGGTTCCTGGTACCGGAGAAAAACCAAATTAAAAAAACGAAAACAAAGACTCAGTTTGTTGGGCCAGGCATGGTGGCACATGCCTATAATCCCAGCACACAGGAGGCTGAGGCAGGAGGATTACCGAGTTTGAGGCCAGCCTGGGCTACAAAGTGAGTTGTAGGCCAGCTCAAATTGCATAGTGAAAACCTGCCTCAAAAGACAAAACAAAAAAAAAAAATCCCACTCACTTTGTTGGATTATGAATGAATCCAACTTACGAATGTTCTCCCAGAATGGAACTTGTTTGTAAGTTGGGGACTTCATGTATACTTACAATTTCAATAGCTCCCAATGAGTTGACCTTTTTATCATTATAAAATGTCTCTATCTCTAGTATATTTCTGTTTTAAAATTTAATTTAGCTGGGCATAGTGGCACACACTTGTAATCACAGCACTCAAGAGTCTGAGGCAGAAAGATCACGAGTTTGAGGTCAGCCTGGGATAGGAAGAAAGTTCAAGGTCAGCCTGAACTATATGGAGAGATCCTGTGTCAAAAAAAAAAACAAAACAAAATAAAAGTTTGGTTTATCTGATATTAATATACCCACTGCAGCTTTCTTATATTTGCTGTTTATGTGACATATCTTTTCCCATACTTATATTTACAATCTAGTTTTGGTCTTTAAATTCAACATGTGTATCCTCTGAGTATCATATAATTAGATCTTGGTTTTTAACTTGTCTGATAATCTCTGGCTTTGGCTAGATGGATCTTTTAATAATTCACATTTAATGTTACTGATATAATTGGATTTACATTTGCCATTTTACTTTTTCTTTCCAATATGTTTCATATCTTTATTATTAATTACTACTTGCTTTGCATTAAATGAACTCTGCTCGCATAATAAAGACACATATCACTTCCAAAAAGTAAACTATTGCTTTATCAGCTATGTCTCTTAATGCAAACACTAACAGTGACCTATACAACCAGATCAGAGGCTTTGTGAATCTGTTTCTACAAATGTAAAGCAAGAGCCGGGCATGGTGGCGCACGCCTGTAATCCCAGCACTCCGGAGGCTGAGGCAGGAGGATCGTTGTGAGTTCAAGACCAGCCTGGGCTACAAAGTGAGCTCAAGGCCAGCCTGAACTGCATAGCGAGACCCTGTCTCAAAAAGACAAAAATAAATAAATTAATTAAAATGTAAAGCAAGAAATCATCAACAACGATGTAAAAGCCATATTATAAAATAACTTTTTCAAATATGGGTGAATACTACAAAAACTTTAAATGATGCTTAGCTGACAACTAACCCTATCAATGAATATTTTTCTTTATTAGTACAGGTTTGCAGTGCTAATCTGTACTTCCAACCTTAGGTCCTATTCCCATCAATCAATATTCTTCATGAATGTGAGGTTGCTTATTATTTTATCACTATCACTTGTACTGCTTTATCACAAGCTATATGGCTTGCCCAACATACGTAACTGGCACTGGTAACATTGGAATCCATGTATGCTAAACTCTGAGTACTTTTTTTGTTTTGGTACTGGGGATTGAGCCCCCAGGGCTCATGCATGCCATGCTTCGTAGGTGTTCCATACTAATATCAGCCCTACCAAGCTGTTACGGCTTGTAGGTAGATGTCCCCACCAAAGCCTCATGAACTCATAGGTGGGGCTTTGTAGAGGTGGCTGGACCTAAGGCATGTGATACTGAGATTAAGGGTGTATGGTACTAAATTATTCCACTGATTAGAATTAGCATATTTCTGGTGTAGATAATGGAAGTCACCACCCTGGGTGTGGGTGGCATCAATCAATAGGCTTATAGCCTGGATGGAATATAAAAGGAAAGAAGGAAGCCAAACTTACTGGTGCTGTTTACCACCTGCTGCTTTCTGACTGCCATACCATGAACTGTTTCGCCCCTGTGCTATGCTGCCGTGCTTGGAGCTAGGTGACTCTATGGCATGAAAGCCCTACTATCTGTGAACTGAAATAAACCTTTCCTCTTTTAACTTTGTCTCAAGTATTTTGTCCCAGCAAGAAGAAAAGTAACTAAGACACCAACACTTTTAATTCATCCCTCTGCATCTCAGAAACAGAATTCATAGTAATGACTACAGCTGCTTCACTCACAAAACACCACTTTCCATGGATCAATGGTGTAACCTAGAAGTAAAGCACAATAAAATAAACACACCCTGGCGTAATAATAACTTGTAAATGTGGACATCAAAATATCAGTTAAGAAACCAGGGTATAATATAGCCCAGCCATATTAGCATATTAAAGTTTTGAGACATGTTCACCAATGGTCGACAAGATATAAAAATAGACAGACCTCAAAGAACTGGGCATGGTGGCACACACCTGTAATACCAGCACTCTGTGAGGTTGAAGCAGAAGGATTCCAAGTTTGAGCCCAGCCTGGGCAATGTAGTAAGATCCTGCTCAAAATTTTAAAAAAAATTAAAAGGACTGGGAATGTGGCTCAGCACTGAGTTTAATTCCCAGTAACTGAAAAAAAAAAAAAAAGACATACATTACAGGGCTGGGGATATATATCTCAGGGATATAGTAGCTACCTCACATACATGAGGCACTAGGTTCCATTCCCAGCACTGCTCTGCCAAAAAAAGATATATTTTGAAAGGGGAATAAACTGCATATAAAATTGGGTTCACTTGTCTTCCAAAACCTTTGAATAAGAAGGATATCTTCATCCAGTAGGGACTTAAGCATCCAGTTCATTTGGTCAGTCTACTGCCTTTGTTGCGACCATATTCACCAAATCAGCTTCAGATTATAATTTGGCTTTCCATGTATCTAACATACACATGACAAAACCATTTTATCTAACAACCATATTTCTCATTCTAAATTAATAAATGTGTATCCTACATGTAGAAGTTTGAATAAGGACAAGTCGGTCCCTTCACATGTCTGACCACATTTGTGCACTGACAAAAGGTGATCCATGACATATGAAATTGTTTGTTCAAGACCCCCGTGCCCAGGAATGACATCACTAATATGCCTAGGAATGACAACTCTAATGTATATCCCTTGAGCTTCAGGAGTTTAATGTTAAAGGTTTGGTTTTAAATACAACCCACTTCATTCACGTACTCTAATTACAACAAATATAAAGTATATAATATCCATTACTACTAAATATAGTGGTACCTCAGTTCACAAATCCTTTTGTTTGCGAACAGTTTGGCTCTCAAACAGAAGCACTTGTTTTTCTTTTTGAAATCTGCATCAGGTGATTAACATGACCATGGCCATCTTTCCCTCATGAACATAATTTCTATAATTGTGGAATGAATTAAGTTTGTGAACTAAGGTACCACTGCACACTTAAGCATGTCAACCAAAAATATCCCTATTGTTGAATTTTCAAAACTTAATAGCCGGGGGCTGGGGATTTAGCTCAGCGGCAAAAGCGCCTGCCTGGCAAGCGCAAGGTCATGAGTTCGGTTCCCGGTACCGGAGAAAAACCAAAAAAAAAAAAAAAAAAAAGAGGCAATTCCAATTAATAAATGCAGAAAGAACATAGGAAACAAAATCACTGTTAGAACATCAAATTCATAATCATTATAGGTAGAATATACCTAAGGATATCAAAATCAGTGGGTGAAAAGTTTTAGAATAGTATATTCTCTTAGTCTCAAAGTTTTGACCCCAAGATATTTACTAATCTACAAATGGAAAAACAATAATTTTACAATGGTGAAAATACAGTAAACAGCACCTTAAATGAAATGACTAGTGTTGTTATCACCAATAACGAATATCAGGATCATGTACCCTCTGTTACAATGCACTAAGAGTATATCACTTCTGTACTACTCTTGTGAAGAATGCATAACTGACATCTAATCATTGAAAAACATAGCAAACTCAAATTGAGGGGCAGTCTACAAACAACTGGTGATAACCTTCGAAAGTTCAAGGAAAGATGAAAACCTTCTGTAGATTAGAGAAGACTAGGTGAATATAACAAGCAAATGAGATTTCAGATGACTGCCAGGATCACAGAACTAAAAGGAGGAGATCAGTTGAAAAACTGGTAAATTCCAAATTAAATTCTATACTTAACAGTATTGTACTAAAATTAATTTCTTTTGAGCAATGTTCTCCATTTAAGGTGTTAACACAAGGGAGACTCGGTGAAGGACATACAGAACTTTATTTTTTTTTCTTGGGAAGTTTATTTTCAGCTCACAGTTTCAGTGGGTTTAGTCCACTGCTGGCACGTTTCAAGACAGAAATGGCACGAAGGAAGGCTTGGAGGAGTAAAGCTGCTCACTCTACAGCAGCCAGAAAACAGAGAGCCAAAACTTTCTATACTATATTTCAACTCTTCTGGAAGCAGAAAACTAGCTCAAAATAAATTGTTAAAAAAGGAAACTATGTAGTAAAGGAGTGGTATGCCTGTTCCTTATTATCAATCCTACAACTTCATTTAAATAAACCTATTTTTAACAGCCCTTTCATCTTTTTACGAACTCCAATGTAAAAGTCTCCTATTACTAACTATAAATTCCTTCTCCATAAGCTTTATGAAACTAGGACCTATATCTGTTGTTTCTCGCCATTGTGTCCTAAGCTCATAGCATAAGTCTAGCACACTGCAGGGACTATTTACGTGGTGAACGAAGAAATGAATGCCAGCTGTAGTGTACTATATTCACTTTCTATTGCTGCATAAGACCAGCCTAAACTACATAAAAAGACCCCGTCTCAAAAAAAATTTTTTTAAAAACTCAGTGGCTTAACACAAATGTATTCTCTTCTAGCTGTGGGGATCAGAAGTCCACAAAGACTCTCACCAGACTAAAACTACTGTCAGTACACCTATTTCTTCGGGAGACTCTCTAGGCAACAATCTGTCTCTTTGTGTGTTTTAGCTTTTAGAAACTGACTACATTCCTTGGTTTATTGACACTGTCTAGCAATAGCGTCCCTCCAACATTTACTTCAATACTTCCATCCTTAGATCTTTCTATATAGCCATCCTGCTTCCCTCTTATAAGGACCACTGTAATTATACTAGGTCTACCCAGATACTTCAGGATAATATCCTATTCTCCAGCACTTTAATTTAATCTCATCTGCAAATTATTTATAAGGTTTCTTCACAAGTTTGAGGGTTCAGGATATGAACTGCTATGGAATGTCATTATTCAATCTACTACCTCTACCAGTTTACTTTCTTTAAAAAAAAAATCTAACCAGAAAATAGTTCAAAAGTAACTCACTGAACAGGGAAAATTAACACCATTTTCCAAACCCAAATTGTCTCCTGCCATTTCTATCCTTTGCCTCTTTGGTAGAATCTCCCCTCACTTGCTCTGTGCGAGATTGAACAGTCTTATGCAAAAACTCTATCACTCAGCTACATGCCCAGTCCCCTGTGCCACTTTGTTTATTTCTGTGGTGCTGGGGATAGAACCCAGGGCCTTGTGCATGCAAGGCAAGAACTCTACAACTGAGCCACATCCTCCACCCACCCCCATGCCACTTTGTAAAACCATTTCACTTTGGTTTAGATTGAATAAAGTTATGTGACTACACTTTAAAGATATTAAAACATACAAATTTAGGCCAGGCATGGTAGCACATGCCTGTAATCCCAGTACTCAGGAAGCTGAGGTAGGAGAGTCGCTTCAAGTATGTGTATACAACACTGGGCTACAAAGTGAGTTCAAGGCCACCCTGAACTGCACAGTGAAACCCTGTCATAAAAAAGACACATATAAATAAATAAATAAATAAATAAAATTTAAGCATGGTTTTCTCTTTCCTCCTTTCAGTGTTATTACTCTGCCTATGGCCCTGAACTCTCAGTGATCCTCCTGGCTCAGCCTTCTGAATGCTAGGGTTACATGCATGAGCCATGATAATTCGCTTTCTGGTATCCATCTTTAAAATTTTTAACTGGGCATGGGGTTGCACAGCTGTAATCTCAGGACTTGGGGAGGCTCAGGCAGGAAGATCACTAGGAATGCAAGGTCAACCTGGGATACATAGTAATTTCAAAGACATCCTCAATGAGACACTGTCTCAAACAAAAAAACAAAAAAAGCCCTATTTTTCCTGTCTGATTATCTAATTTTCAAACTTAATTCTAATTTCAAAATTAAATATAGGGCTATGTCTAAAAATATAATTTTTGCTGGACTTCTACGAAGATCGCAGAGTGGTACATAAGCAGCAGAGAAACAGCCTCTGTAAGAGTTGCTGTCAGAATATAGCAACACAAGGAAGAGAAGAAGGAAAGTTGGTCCCCTAGACCTTGGAAAGATATCAAGTAAGAATTGAAGCCCACAGGGAGAGTAGGAGAGACACTTCAACTAATAAAAAGGAGGTGTAGGGCAGCACCTACTCCCTGAATAGGGATTCCCAGCAAGGGAGGAACAGTTCAACACTGTGGACACACAGTGAGTGCTAGCAACCCGAGTCTTCCACAGAGCGATGCAGCAGTATAAAGGAGGAATGGATGCCATAGACTATACTGGATGGTGAGTGGAATAGATTTGACTGTGTGGCAGGAGAGGGCAATTGGCTGGGAACCATCTTGGAGAAAAATCAGACCCCCAAAATTTAAAGAAGCAATCAAAAAATGGGACTCTGAGATGAATACATAATTCTCAGATGAAGTAGAGCCAGCAAATACATGACAAAATGTTCAACATTACTGGTCATTCTAGAGATGCAAATTAAAACAGTGCTGAGATTCCATCTCACTCCAGAAAGAACGGTATTATCAAGAACTCAACCAATATCACATGCTGGCAAGGTTGTGGGTGTAAAGGAACCATTCTCCACTGTTAGAGTGTAGACTGGTGTAACCACTGTGGAAATCAGCATGGAAATTCCTCCATAAACTAGGACTAAAGATTCCATTTGACCCAGCTATTCCCCTTCTTAGTATCTTCCTAAAAGAATTAAAAGCATCATACCACAGCAATATATGCACACCCATGTTTATAGTGACACAGTTTGTAATAGTCAAATCCTGGAAACAGCCCAAATGCCCATCAACCAAGGAATGGATAAAAAGGATGTGGGTTTTTTATACAATGGAATAGTACTCTGCCATAAAGATGGATAAGCTCGATCCAATTCTAGGTAAATGGATGGACCTCAAGAGCATATTCCTAAGTGAAATAAATTGGACACACATGTAAATACCACGTTGTTTCTCTGGTGTGAGAAACTGAACATGTAAATAAGAACCAAAATGTATAATAGGTATTGTGAAATGGGGAGAAAATGTTCAAATAGGGAGGGGAACAAAAGGGGGAGAGGGAATAGAAAGAAGAGAACAGTAAAAAAATGAGAAAAGAAGGAAAAAAACGGAAACAAAGCTTTTGTAAATGAGGAAGGGAGGAGGACTTGAAGGGAGGGTACAGGAATGGGCCAAAAATGAAACAAGTTGTATCATGTACAGGTACAAATTCTCTATAATGAATGTGATCATTATGTATATCTAAAATCTACCAATAAAATCTGACTGGAAGGAAAAACAAAGAATGAGAAAAATATATATATATATAAAATTTTTGCCAGGTACTTTTTCCTAGATGATGAATGAAAATAAAATAGAAACCAGTTTCTCCAGAATTCTGACCCAAAGTTTTGAGTGAAGCATGGATTTTTATGCTACTAATTCTACTACATTGCTTTGAATATATTCACGGCTTTAATGAAAGTGTATTATGATGCTTATTCAACATGTTAACCTGCTACAGTCTGTTGTGCTTTTTCCCCCTTTTTTTGGTGTGTTTTTTGTTTTTTGGTTTTTTTTTAGTGCCATCTTTGACATAGTCCACAGACTAAATTTACAGTTATTAGATGTCTAGGTACTATTTAAAGGAGCTCTCTTCACATTCACAACTACACCATCATATACTTGATCCTACAGTGAAGCTCATGACAAGCACACACAAATACAGGCTTGTTTGTAATCCCAGTACACTGGGAGACTAAGGCAAGAGGAATCCCGAGTTTGAGCCCAGCCTGGGCAATTTGGGGACTTAGCAAAACTCTGTCCCAAAATAAAAATGAAAAAAAGGTGGGGGGATATAGCTCAGTGTGAAGGCCCTCGGATTAATCTTCAGTACCACAAAAAAAAAAAAAAAATTCAGGTATCTACGAATTTCCTTCATTTCTAAAATAGCCCCATTAATATGAAAATTCAGTTTTAACAAAAAATGATAAATGTGCTAGTTACAATAAAGCAAAACCTTTTTTCATCTGCAAAAGCAGAGTGTTATCAATTCTCAAGTTGTATGTGGAGGAAGAAACTATTACAAACTCCAATTATTAACTCCTAAGAGTTATCTAACCAAGTTTTCAACATTATGAACTAAAATAAGTTTGCTAATTAGTGCTGGGTACAGTGGCTCCTTCCTGTAGTCTGAGCTATAGTACTTGGGAGATTGAGGGAGGAGGATCATTTGAACTCTGGAATTTGTGGTTAGACATAGTAAGACCCTACCTTAAAGATAATAAAAGTAATAAAAGTCTTCTAAATTGCACTCATGACTGATATTCTTTGCTCAAAGTAATTTACTGATTTTCTAAGTAACCACTAAATAATTTTAACAAGTTTTTTTTTCTTTGTGGTGATTGGGATGGAATCCAGGGCCTTTCACATGCTAGGCAAGTACTCTACTACTGAGCTACATGCTACACCCTCCAGCCTCCAAGTTCTCTACAAAGAACAAAGGCCAGAGTCTTTCCACAATGCAAAAACGTCAAGTTAGAGAAACCATAAAGTACAATACATCATTATTGAGTGGTAGCATATGCCTGTAATTACAAATACTGAGGCTGAGTCAGGAGGATTTCCAGTTTACGGCTGGCCTGGGAAATTAGCAATACTTTTTCTCAAAATAAAAACTAAAATTTCTTGAGATGTGGTTCAGTGGGAGAGCACCCCTGGGTTTAATCCCCAGTAATAGTTCCCTCCCCCAAAACAAACTACTGAAGGTTTACAGGCAATATTATAGAATATAATATCCTAATAGTATAGAGAGCTAATATTGACAGCTAAGTTAGGTAGAAGCATTATAGGCAGGCAGACAGGGCTAGGCCCTAGAAGGAGTCAGCGCAGAAAATGAGAACACATTACAACTGTGGGTAGAGGTGTATTCCTTGAAGGAGAAGCCTCGAGACAAAGATGAAGTAACTACATCTATTTCCCCAGGGACAAACAATAACGACTGAGATTTTAAATAGACATCAATCACCTGGGTAGGGGACCAAGACCTTGACCCATTGCTTCCAGGAAAGGTCCTTGTTATTTCCATGCACACTTGCTATGTGATTTGCTTCCTCTTTCAATCAATATTACCTAAGCAACTATACTTGTAATCTGATTGGTTGATCATAGCTTTGTCCTACCTTCCAACTACCTTGGGATGTGACTTGCTTCCTCATTGAATCAATATTACCTAAGAGACTACAGTTATAATCTTATTGGTTGCTTATAGTTTTGTCCCACCTTACAGCTACTTCACGAATTTGTACCCACCTCGTAATTTTGCTCTATAAAACTTCCTCTGAGAAGTGGGCTCATGGAAAACCCACTTCCCAGGTACCCTTCTGTCTCTCTCAGACAGAAGCTATCTTTCCCTCAATAAATATTTCCTGTTCTTAACCTCCACTGTGCATTAAAATTTATTCTTCGATTTCTGAGAACACAAACTTGGCATGTCAGGCATCTAGTAGGTTGGGAGTTATAATATTTCCCTTATATTATTTAGATTATTTCGAGGTTCTATATCATCTCTATGTCATTACCATCAAAGCTTGTTTTTAATACTGTATTCTCAAACTCAAATATCTCTCCTGGTTCTTTGCATTGTCAAAGTTCAATGTTTTCTAAACAAAATGGGTGTAGATTGTTAAAATACGAAGGCAGGATTCAAATGTCCACGAGGAGGAGAAATGGCATGAAGGGAAGATATTAAAACCTGTTGTTGGGAAGTTAGGTATGGTGGTACATGCCTGTATTCCCAAGCAAGAGGATCGCCCCAGCCTGGGCTACATAGTGAGCTCAATGCCAGCCTGACTATATAGCAACACCCTGTCTCAAAAAACAAAAACAAAAACATATTGTTGGACTGGAGGTATAGCAAAAAATATTGTTGGACTGGAGGTATAGCAGAAGTTTAGCATGGGAGAGGCCCTAGGCTTAATCCCTAGTACTAAAAATAAATAAATAAGTCCATCCTATATTTGGCTGTGAATTTCAAACCCAAAATGCAAAATTAAAAACTGATAGAACTGCCTAATATTGGTGAAAATATTAAGCAAAAGATAGTGTGAATAAAACACATATTTTATATGTGTACAATAAATTAGTATATTTTAATAATGATAAATACAAAATATATATCAAATTGATAAGACAAAAGTAAGGAATAAATATATACTATAAAGACTGAAAATCTATAACAATTTATACTGCTCATAGGCATTTTTATACAAAATTACTTATATAATAAATAAAACTTCAATGAAAACTGATAAATTATACATCATAAACTGCATAACAGTCAAGAAAATAATCAAAAATGATGTCTCTTATTCCTTGGAATTCAAAATAGGACCAGTCTTTAATTTGAAATATTCAGAGTATTAAGCCATATCCAAACACTGATCAAATAAGTGCATTAATTCTGACATTCCTTTCAGAACAGAAAATTGCAATTGCTATTCTCTTTCATGGGGGGTAAGGGGATTCTTGTTGTTTTGCAATACTAGGGATTGAACCCAGGACTTCACATATGCTGCGCAAGCACTCTACCATTAACCTATATCCATAGCCCTTTTTTAAAATTTTGAGACAGTGTCTCACTAAGTTATCAGGCTAGGTTCAAAGTTATGATCCTCCTGTCTCATTCTCCTCACTTGCTAGGCTTACAAGTGTGCACCACAATGTCTTGCTCAATTGTTGTTCTATATATAAATGAAAATGTACTTTATAAATTTATTATATTTGCTCCACACAAAAATTCCCAAATCTGGGTATGTATCCAATCACCTGGGGAACTTTTAAAGTATAAATTTTTAGAATCTATCTCCTAAAGATTCCAGTTTGAGATGTCTGGACTGGAAGACAGGAAAAATTTAAATGTATGTATGTATGTATGTATGTATAAAGTTCACATGAATCAGTATATATAAATACAAAGTTCAGGTTATTAAGGAATGTTTACTCTGATCCAGCTAGCTCTTCAGATTGGGTTCATATTTCAGGGCTTTCCAAAGTCTTACTCCACATGCAAATCACCTGCAGGTGCTACAAGGAAATAGATTCTGATTCAGTAGGTCTGAAATGGGACCTAGGAATCTGCAGTTCTAACAAGCTTCCAGGTGATGTACACACTGCTCATCCAAGGACCACAATTTAAGTAAGACATTATGAGCTGGGCATGGTGGCACAAACCTGTAATCCCAGCACTCAGGAGGCTGAGGCAGGAGGATCATCAGAAGTCTGAGGCCACCCTGGGCTACATAGTAAGTTCAAGGCCAGTCTGGACTACATAGCAAGACTCTGACTCCAAAAAAAAAAAAAAAAAAAAAAAACCTTATGGAGGGGCTGGGGATTTAGCTCAGCGGCAAAAGCGCCTGCCTGGCAAGCGCAAGGTCGTGAGTTCGGTTCCCGGTACCGGAGAAAAACCAAAACCAAAAAAAAAGACCTTATGGGATATTTGAGTGTTTCCACTAGTGAATGATACCAGACCTTCTCCTAGGCAATTTCTAGCACCGGAATATTTCCTTTAAATTTTACTTATTGTACTCCTCCTTTAGCATAGCTAGAGTACATAATTAGCAAAATATTTTATCTTATCTTTACCCTACTACCAAGTGATTGGAAATTATTTCTTCCATGTACAGAATATCACTGAACAATGAATGCTATATCAGAATGCAGATACAAAATTTACATAATTAAGTTAAGGTAAGAAGACCATAAGTTCAAGCTCAGCCTACGTAAATTTTCAACTCAGTGAGACCCTGTCTCAAAAACAATGGGGGGTGCGTAAGGATATAGCTTGGGGCAAAGGCCCTGAATTCAATGGGTTTACTCCTCAGTATTGTTAAGAAAGAAAGAAAGAAAGAAAGAAAGAAAGAAAGAAAGAAAGAAAGAAAGAAAGAAAGAAGAAAAAAGAAAAAGACAAACTCTTATAAAAAGTTATATATCAGAAAGAAAAAACATAGATAGATGGTGTTATGGTTTGTATCTAGATGTCCCCCCCAAAGCCTCATGCAGCCATGGGGCAAGCTTCTAGAGTGTATGATTGATTCATGGGTGTGGTTGCTACACCTGCCCCTGGACAGGTAGTTTGCATATAACATAAGGGAGGGAAAGAGGCTGCTTGCTGCTGCCCCTCCCTTTGTTTTCTTGTTGCTTTTGCTGTCTTCCACTGCCATGAACATTTGCCCTGTGCCATGTGCCACTCTGCCCTGGAGCCAGCCAAGTATAGACTGAAACCTCCATAAACTGTGAGCTAAATAAACCTTTCCTCTCTTAATGTTGGGTATTACATATTTTGTCTCAGCAATGAGAGAATAGTAACCAAAACAGATGGATAGACAAACACACTAAAATGTTTAAAATACTATACTTGACATGGAGGTATAGCTCAATGGTAGAGCACTGAGTTAATGTGTGAGACCTTGATTTCAATCCCCAGCTCTTTAGGGGGATGCAGAAAATGGAGAAGAAAAGGGGAGGAGGAAAAGAGGGGAGGAAGAATGCAGGGAGAGAGATAATAGAATCCAGGCAGCATCTAGAATAAGTTCTGACCTATATGAATGGCAAACTACAAGCAAACTCAGAATAGGTAGAGTCATTGTATTTTATACATGCATACCCACAGTGACAGAGACCAGTAAAATTTGAACAATAAAAATCTGTACTAGCAATTTGCTTTATCTTAATTTTAAGCATTTCATGTGAACACTGACCATATCTCATAAGATGACTGAGGTCGCAAAGGTTCTTATATTACAGTAGTTGCCTGTAAATATTCTCATTATAATCCTTTCTATGATGCTCTATCTCCACTTAGTCCTTCATTAATTAAAAGTACTGCATATACATCATCAAAGTGTAAATAAGGACCAAAATGGGTGATAGATATGGGAAATAGGAAGAAAATGTTCAAAAGGGAAGGGGAGAAAAGGAAAAGGAAAAAAGACAGAATGGAAGGAAAAAAATAGAAACAATGCTTTTGTAAATGGGGAGGGGAGGAGGAGCTGAAGAGTGGGGAAGGGAACGGGGAAAAGATATATTAGATATATAAGATATATTATGTACAGGTACAAATTCACTATGATGAATGTGATCAATATGTATGACAAATATGTGCTAATAAAAAATAAGTATTAAAGAAAGAAAAAAAAATCTCATCAAACCAAATATCTAAGTATCTTAGTCATTCTCCCGTTGCTTTCTTTTCTCCTTCTTTAAACACATTCCTGCTGACTAATGTCAGTAGATTGTGGTAATTATTTCACATTAAAGTACACTCAAAGGCATGGAGAACATGTATCAGTAGAGTTCCTAAAGAATCAAGGAAACTTTTCCTATTCTGAATAACACCACATGATCTTCCCAAATTTTGTTGTAAGAAAAAAAAAACCAGTTAGATATCACACCGACTATATCCCTAGGTACTCTCAAGTATTTAATATAAAAATCAACCAGTGAGACATACAGTTTTAAAACGTATTCAAAATGAGATGTTAACAAGAATTTTGGCAATTTTCTGAGGCTAACAGATCAAGAGAATTTTTCAAAAGAAAGCCACCATTGGTTTATCACTTTCAAAACACAAGAGAGGGGTTGGAGATATAGTTAGCGCTTGTGGAAAGCCCTGCGTAAATCACTGGCACTACCAAAAAAAAAAAAAAAAAACCAACACAAAAAACACGTAAGGGAAAGACCACAACTTCTGGAAAGTAGGAGATTAAACCTTTCATTTTTAAAAAATTCAAAATACATTTTAATCCTGGATCACTCAGAAGGCCAGGTCCCCTAAAATTGGGATTTACTAAAACCAAGATTATATACTCACCTGCAGCTCACACCAAGCAACCTCAACCCACGTTTCAGTGTCCAGCCCTTTATATACTGTTTTAAACGCTCCTCTTCCCAGTTCTATGTCAAATTTCAGGAACCTGCCACTAGGAGAAGTCGCTACAGCTTTCATTTCTGCTTCTTCTTCCATTTCCTTTTCATTTTTCTCCTTGAAGCAATCTTTTGAGGTTTCCAAAGTTGCCTTTGAACACCGCTCATGTTTACTTTCTTGTCCACCTCTCAATATACTTGTAGGGAGTTTATCTACTCTTGGAATATTTGTTGCAGCCTTTACTCTTTCATCTTTGGAGGAAGATTCCGCAACTTTGTCATCTTCTGTCATCTCAATGCTCTTTCGGAAAAATCTCTTCCTTTCTACCATTTCCCCAGAAGCAGTGAAGGTGCCATTTTTTCCCTTTAATCTAACATCCACTGTCGAAGTTGAAGCAATCTGGGGAACTCTGTTTTCAAAGGAAACTCCATCAGGTTTCTCAGAGTCTTCAGTGCTAGCTGGCTCCCCTGGATCCGTGGCCATTGTTACTAAAGTTGGCACTAAAATTTTTCCTGTTCCACTCCTCAGTCCAATTACATCTCAGGTATCAGAATTATCAGAACAGACTTGCGTTTATGTGGTCATATGTTTCCATAGCAACCTAAAAGGGGGAAAGGATATTTAAAATTTACCTCACAAAGGAAATCATTAAGGAGAAAATAAGTCACCTGATTTTTAATCCTTTTTTTTCTTAATAAGTTTATTCTTTTTTCTATCCAATCTTAGCAACCAGTAGACTCCAGGGATTGTGTCTTATCTTGTTTACCACTGTAGCCTACAGTGCGCAGCAGACCATTCAATCTATAGCTCAATAATAAATCTTCACATTATGTGAATATTGGTTAGGACTTCAGTTTTAAAAGTGCCCACACTCTAAGTTCACTTGGCTAGCAGCTAATACGCACAGTAAATAAAACAACTATGTGATTTATAGGTGGTTTTGGTCTAAGATTCAGAACTCATCCAATAGTGGTATCTTTTTTATTGTAGTAAAAATATATGTAACATCATGAGCCAGGCATGGCAGCACTCAGAAGGCTGAGGGAGGAGGATCATGACTTTGAAACCAGCCTGAGCCACATAGAATGAGCGTGTGTGTGTATTTTACCATTTTAACCATTTTTAACTATAAAAGTCAGTAGAATTAATACATTCAGTGTTGTGCAATCATCACTTCTATCCATTCCCAGAACTTGTTCAGCATCCCAAACTAAAACTATGCCCCATTAAAGAAAAATTCCCCATCTAGTCTGTAGACCCAGATGCTTGAGGAGCTAAGGCAGGAGGAACACTTATGCCCAGGGGTTCAAGGCCAGGCTGGGTGACACAATGAGACTTTTTTCCTAAAATAAAGAAAAGTACTTCTAAGGGGTTAAATGTGTAGCTCAGTGGTATAGCACATGCTTAGCATACATGAGACACTGTGTTCAATCCCCAGCACCACAAAAAAATTCCCTATCCACACCTACCCATGGAAACCTCTATTCTATTATCACTCTGACTTTGCTTATTCTTGGTAATTCATGTATGTTTGTTTTTTTTTGTTTTTTGTTTTTTTTGTTTGTTTGTCTTTTTGAGACATGGTCCCGCTACGCAGTTTAGGCTGGCCTCTAGCTCACTTTGTAGCCCAGGCTGGTCTCAAATTCACAATGATCCTCCTGCCTCAGTCTCCCAAGCGCTAGAATTACAGGCATGTGCCATCACGCCTGGCATGCTAATTTCATGTAAATGGAAGCACAGGACATTTATCATTTTGTGTCTGGTTTATTTGTTTTGACACAATGTTTTCAAGATTCATCTCTGCTGTAGCATGTTATCAGGATTTAATTCCTTTTTAAAGTTTGACAATATTCCGTATTATATACCATATTTTATTTATCTATTCATTTATCAATGGAATGGGTTGTTCCCACCTTTTGACTAATGCTGCTATGAACATTCAATAGCAGCCTTAAATAATGCAAATACTTGTTTATAGGCTACCCTTCATATTTTTAACAGAAACAACTATCAAATATTAATATACTATACTAAATAGCAAGAAAAGGCCAGGCATACTGGTGCACGCCTATAATCCCAGAACTCAAGAAGCTATAGCAAAAGGACAGCATGCACAACTCAGTGAGACCCTATTATCAAAATAAAGTTTAAGACACTGGGCATGGTGGCACAGGCCTGTAACCCCGGCACTAGAGCGACTAAGGTAGTAGGATCGCCATGAGTTCAAGGCCAGCCTGGGCTATATGAGCGAGTTCAAGGCCAGCCTGCACTATGTAGCGAGACCCTGTCTCAAATCTCTGCCTAAAAAAATAATAATTTTAAAAATTACATTTAAATAAAGGACTGGGAACTTAGCTAAGTTGTAGAGTGCTTGCCTAGCATGCACCAGGTCCTCAGTTCAATCCAAATACTAGGGCTGGGGATATAGCTCAGTGGTACAGCGCCTGCCTGGCCGGCATGAGGTCCTGAGTTCAATTCTTGGTAGAAAAAAAAGTCCCAAGTACTAATAAAAACAAAACACTAAGAATCTGTGCTAAAATTTAACAAAAAGATGTTCATTTTAACAGTTAAAATTTGGAAAAAAATTATACCTAAACATTAAGTCTAATATGGGTTTAAGTAAATGTCTCTAAGTATGATATAGCATTAAAATAACTCAAAAGGCCTATCTCCCTGTGAAGGGCCTGCATTAGACTTCTTTGAGTGTGTATTTTTAAAATGCTGCCTAATAAATCCCTTTATGTCTCTTACTTAGGCCTCCCGAAAATTCTTTTTCTGTGATAGAAGTCGGTGAACCTAAAGCATGCCCCATAGGTCAAGATTTAACATTTCTTTTGGCAAGTCAGTGGCAGGAGACAAATGAGGCATTGAGACTATGACTCTGGAATACAACTTCTAAAAGACAACCTCGACAGTATGTGAAGATGGTAGGCCATCAACTATAGAACAGATAGGACACTTGACTTCTAATACTAATGCTGATCATAATTAATGAAAGAAGTCACTCAGGTCACATCTTATATTTCAAAGTGCCCTGATATCCAGATAGGACAATGATAGCTAAGATTAAGAACAAATGCTCCCATTTCAAGACTGACCTTCTGGGTGTTCAACAAGTGAGGCTTGGTGACCAAAGCTAAAGAAGATAACTGACCTATGCTGGGGATATAGCTCAGCAGCACAAGTGCCTGCCTGGCAAGCATAAGGTCCTCCTGAGTTCAATTCCTGGTACCAAAAAAAGAGAAAAAGACAATAAAAGACCTAAGCCAATATTTTGGCCCTTGTCCTCCAAGATCAGTCAGGACCCATGGCATGACAAGACCCATGTGGAAAATGTCCTGCAACTCTGGTGAGTCACCTGAATTCCTAAGCAGGGTGCTGTTTAGACCCAGAAGACAGAAATCAACCAAAGTATATTCTGCAAAAGGAGGGTCACTAAAGAGGGAAATGTTCCCCATGCTTCCAACGGAGGCCATGTGGTTAGGCAAGACTGGGACCCATCCTGTCAGAGGACACAAGTGGTACAGGAAAAAACTACACGAACTAAGAGGCTTCTCATATGGCCCCAAAAGTAACTCCTGAGGAGCCTTAACTATCTTGACAAAGATACATACATAAACTTTGATTTATGATCTTACTTTGACTTGGTCTTAAACACCTAGCAGAAAAGTGTAATTGAAAAGGGAGTAATTAATAGCAATATTTAAAAAAGAAAGCTAAGCTAAATATAAAAAAAGGCTCCAAAGCTAGGAGTGGTGGTGCATGCCTCCTGAGCACCACTCAGGAGGCTGAGGCAGGAGGATCACAAGTTCGAGGCCAGCCTGGGCTACATAGTGAGTTCAAGGCAGTGACCCTATCTCAAAAAAACAAAATGTGGGTGGGCGGACTCCAAACATTACACTAGTCTCTACTGGCAGTTTGTAGCTGTATCTATAACATCTTAATCTACAGCTATAAGACGTCATGATCCTAGTTCCAGCAGCCCTTCCAAAAATGTTCCCTTCAGCCTCACTTAGTGTATTGTCTTTATGTTATTTTGATGTACATTAAAGTATCCCTCATGAAAAAATCTGGCCTCTTATATAGGTCTCCCTATAGGATAAAAATGTCAATATAAATGTTCTAGCTATTATTATTACTTCTGTGGTATAAATTAATTTTCTGTTATCTACTTCAGGCCTTTTATGTTTATGTTATCTAGAGCCAGTTACTAGAAGGATCTTTGGATCTTCAAAGTAGAGACCAAACCCTAGGTTCTAAACCCTACCATAAGGTTTTAATGGCTTAAATATATTTATTTAGTTTATTTCTTGGTTATTGCTATAAGTAAAATAAAAATTAGCCAGGCATAGTGGTACACTCTGTAATCCCAGCACTCAGGAGGTTCAGGCAGAAAGATAGCCACAGGTTCAAGGCCAGCTTGGGCTACACAGTGAGTTCAAGGGAAGCCTGAACAATGTAGTGAGACCTCGTCTCAAAAACAAACAAAAAGACCAGCCTACAGAGTGAGACCTTGTCACAAAGGGAGGGATTGAAAGAATTTTACATTTCTCACTAACAAAATAGGAAGGATTCTATAATACTCTTATACTTCATCTACTGTACTTTAGTAAACATCTCAAGGCAAATAGAGGGGAGGGAGGAGAAACAAGAAATGAAAAGCAGTAAATGTGTTATGTGCATGTAACAACTCCACACAATGAATGTGATCATTTTGTACTGCAAACATGTACTAATAAAAATTTGAAAAAAGAAAAACAGGCAGGCTAATATAAAAGTTAATTCACCATTATTCTACTTTTAAATTTGGGGCCTTGCTTGTTTAACATACTTGCAACATTTGTATCTTCCAGACTTCTACAGCTCCTACTCCAGCTGATGCTCACCTGTGCTATTATTAAAACACTATTGTTTATATTTCCAACAACTCTAGAAATTGTCTTCTGCATTACAAAACACAATTCACAAATTACATGTCAGATACTCCCTTAAGTCTCAATGACATGCTGATAACAAACCTTATGTCACCTTTAAATCAGTCAGATTAAGAATTTTGATCTCAGGCAACACATTCGGGACCCCTCCTGTCTCAAGAGCTATTCCTGTTCCCCATTCCTTTTCTCCAATAAATTTTTCTACTCTTTTTTTTAAAAAAAGAATCAACTGATACACAGGGCCTGAAGACCTCCTTGATTCACATGACAAAGAAAGCAGCAATGTGAGTATATAACTGACTACTCAAATTGTTGCAAAACTGTCACCCAACCAAATGGAACAATCCAATGTGAGAAGTAAGTCTGAAAATATAGTGAGGGTCTTGGCAGGGGTGAAACATATTGGACAGAATGCCAGCACTGCCATTCAAAGTTGGAAACTGTAACAGATGAAATGCTGCAAGATGCTATGAAATACACAGAAGCTGAAATACAAGTAAAATGTTCTCTATGTACCAATAGCCTTATTCAAAAATGTATTTATTATGACACCTCACTAGCTGAAATGGAAACATTCATAGGTCTGATAAACTTAGCAGGGATTTCTCATGGTAAGTGCAAGAATGTAAAAGATTTATAGAAAAGCAACAGGTCAAAATATGGCATAAAAATTTATGGCCTTGTACATGTGAAGACTAATTTTGCTTTCATGTTAGAAATTTATCCTAGAACTCAGCCATCAGATCCTTATTCATATAATAATAAACCAAATGATATTGTGAACAAATTTTTTGCTCCCTTCTCCCAAACTAATCTGAATGTGACATTCGACAATTGGTTCACCAGTTTCTAATTGATGTTACACTTGCTAACAGAGTTCATGTTGACCAGCACCGGAACTGTACACAGGAACAAAGTAGAAATCCCAAATAAATGTTGCAATTTCAAAACAGAGAACTGTATAATATAATCTTCGGATTTCAGAAAGATATAACACTGCCCTTGTATATGGAAAAGAAAAACAAACTGGTACTGCTGATGTCAACACTGCACCATGATGGAAGTACTGATAGGGAAACCTCAACAAAATAGAAGCCTGAGATGGAAACGTTCTATAACACAACCAAAGGCAGAGTAGATGTTGTTGACGAGTTATGCAGCAACAATGATGTCACTCAAAACACAAAACATTGGCAAATGATTGTGTTTTACTCAATCCTAAACATATGTGGCATAAATAGTTTGACAGTTTACAAAGAAAACAACAAGTGAAATTTGCTTAAAGGATTGGGACTTGAACTCATAAGAGATCATTTACAGCAGAGGAAAAACAAAATGTTTTTGCCTGGGAACTACAGAAAAAAATTGTAGACCATCCTGGTGAGCTGACAGGTAACAGGTAGGTACAGCATCCCAAAGACCTACTACAACAACAGCAAAACCAAAATGATGTCAATTGTACCTGCAAGAAAGGACACAAAAATGTGTGCTATCTGTGTGATATTTGTATATGGAACATGTAATTTCATGTATGAGGACTGCCTTGGGTGTGGCAGTTGAAACAAAGATTATTTTTGTTGTAGGTCTCATAGGTTTTTATTTCTCATGTTATTTCTTAGGTTTTGTAAGCAAGTAAACAGCTGATGTGAAAATGTTGATGTCTAACCTAAGCACTGGTTGGATATCTGGCATTTTATTTCACTGCTATCTTATTTTCCTGGTAAGTGCACATTGTACAACATAGTAGGAGGTTCCTGAGAAAACAGGAAGAGAAGAGAGGTAACAAGAATGGCCTGCCACATAGGAAAGGAAACTAAGAACTGTTGCTGTCAGTGAAAGTGAGACATGTGCATGGAACATCCAGTTGTCATGTGTGAAGACTGCCTTGGGTGTGACAGTTGAAGCAAAGATTCTTTCCATGGTGGACTTTTGTTTGTGTTTACAATGTAGCTCACATAGGTTTTTATTTCTCGATTTATCTCTTAGGTTTTGTAAGCAAGTACACAGATGATGTGAACATGTTGATGTTTATTCTAAATGTGCAATACATACTAGGAAATTAATATTTTATTGATATTTTATGCCCCTGTTAACTACACATTGCAAAATGTAAAACCTCCTGACAAAACAGCAAGACCAGCAAGATGTCAAGTATGTCCTACAAAAAGGCTAGGAAAGCAAAACATATGCGCTATCAGTGTAAGCAATACATGTATATAGAATGTGCTGCTACCATGTATGAAGACTGCCTTATATGTGATAAGTGAAGTAAAGATTTTTTTTTGGTCGAGTGCTAAAACAGAGAGAATTTTGATCTCTGGCTATGCAGGGTCAATGCCCCCCCAAACCTGAAGCAGCCATAAGATGGACCTTTAGGCACCTCTTCATCCCTTAAGAATAAAGGATCACTAGATATCTTCCCAAAAGAATTAAAGACCTCATATTACAGTGATACATGCATTCCTATGTTTATAGCAGCACAAATCATAATACTTAAAACTTGGAAGCAGCCTATATGTCTACCAACAGATGAATGGATAAATGTGGTGTTGCAATGAAGTACTACATTGCTATAAAGAAGAATAAATTTAAGTCATTTACAGGAAAATGGATGCACTTTGAGACCATAATGTTAGGTGAAATAAATCAGACACACAAGTTTAAATATTACAGTTTCTCTTCTATTGGAAACCCAAAGTATAAATACAGAGTGAAGTAAAAGATAAATAATAGGAAACAGATAGAACTTTTGCAATGGGGAAGGAAACCAAGAAATGGAGGGAGAGGTAAGGAAAAAGAGGGGAAAGGAATAAAAAAGTGAATTAAGATATGTTATGTACATGTACTAACCACAATGAATGTAACATTATGTACTGCAAACATGTACTAATAAAAATGTTAAGAAAAAAAATAAGAGATCAAAGTGGAGGATTGATGAGGAAGGATAGGAGAAATAGGACAGGTAGAAAGGATACAAGGAAAATGAACATTTTTTTTTGGAGACAAGGTTTCACTATGTAGTTCAGACTGGCCTTAAACTCACTATGGAGCCCAGGCTGACCTCCAACTTGTGGCAATCCTCCTGCCATAGCCTCCTGAGTGCTGCAATTACAGACATGCAACACCAGGCCTGGCCCACAATTTTTAAAATGTACTTTTAATAAAGGCTGTAGGTTCAGGACACAAACCCAGTAAAAAATTCCTAAGGTCCTTAAAGACACAATAAACCTGGGTCATTCCCTTTTACCTCTAAATGAGCCTTGGCTATTCCCTTTTGTCTGTACGTAGGCCTTTTCTTTGTTGTTGTTTTTGAGACAGGGCCTCACTAAATAGTTCAGGATGGCCTTGAAGTGATCCTCCTGCCGCGGCTCCCAGAATGTTGGGATTACAAGCAGGCACCACCATGGGGGGAAGGCTTTCCCTTTTTAGTATATGTGCTGTCAAAGTGAGCATAGACTTTTCCCTTTTAGATAGGCTACAGCTCTATCACCTGTGATGGTTGTCACCTATAAATGGGCCATCCCTCTATCCTTGCAGAAAGAGCTTCACTTTTCATCTGTAAATTGAGTCATAAACTCTAAAGACTCCCACCCTCAAATCCCCCATGAATATAGAGAGCTGAGAACCATAAGCACCTCTCTCCCTCTGGAGGGCTTGCACTCTCTGAGTGTATACTTATTTTTTCTTTTTGAGATAGGAGTTCACTGTATACTACAGACTGGCTTTGAACTCACTATGGAGACCAGGCTGGACTCAAACTCATGATCCTCCTGTCTCTGTCTCTTAAGTGCTGGGATTACAGACAGGTACCACCATGCATGGCTTGAGTATACCTTTAAAATGCTACCTAATAAATCTCTTTATGTTTCTTTTTAATTAAAAAGACACTGAAAACAGGGTGCAGTAGCCCACACCTTTAATTCTAGCTACTGGAAAGGCTGAGGAAAGAGGATTACAAGTTTGAGTCCAACCTGGGCAAATTAGTGACTTAGCAAGAACCTGTCTAAATACAGTGGTACCAGCCAGGCATGGTGGTACATGCCTGTAATTCCAGCACTCAGGAGGCTGAGGCAGGAGGATCATTGCAACTTCGAGACCAGTCTGGGCTACAAGTGAGCTCAAGGCCAGCCTGAACTACACAGTGAGACCCTACCTCAAGAATACAAAAATAAATACATACATACATACAGTGGTACCTTGGTTCACAAATGCTTCTGTTCGCAAAAAATTCAGTTTGCAAACAGAAGCATTTGACAGCCAGACATGGTGGGGAATGCCTGTAATCCCAGCACTACAGAGGCTTAGACAGGGGGAGCGCCATGAGCTCAACACCAGCCTGGGCTACATAAGGGAGTTCAGGACCAGCCTACACTACACAGTGAGACTCCATCTCAAAAACAAAAGCGTTTAGCAAAATTTTATTTCCATTTTGTAACTCTGCATTAGGTGAGGAACACCATTGTGGCCATATTTCTCCCTAACACAAACACAGCCATCTTCCTCAGAATGATGGAATGAATTAAGTTCATGAACCAAGGTACCACTGTATAAAACATAAAAAAGGGCTGGGGATGTCACTCAGTGCAAAGGCCTTGGGTTCAATCTCTAGTACTACAATAAATAGTCTACTACAAACATACAATAAAAATATGGTAGTGACATAATGGCAGATATACAGATTAACAATATAACATAAACAACCCATATACATATTGATAATCAACTGATTTTTAACAAGGGTTCCAAGACAAATCAATAAGGAAAAAACAGTCTTTCCAACAACTGACACTGAACAACTGGATATCTCAATGCAAAAGATGAAGTTAGCATGGTGGCACACACCTGTAATCCCGACACTTGAGAGGCTAAGGCAGAAGGATCTTCGTAAGTTTAAGGCCAACCTGTACTATACAGTGAGTTCAAGGACAGCCTGAACTACATAGCAAGACCCTGTCCCTTCCCCTTAAAAACAGATGAAGTTGGATCCTCAAGCAAGTTTTCCTGGAAAAGATGCCTGAGCTGAGTCCCAAAGAAAATTACCTTGTCTAGGCAGAGGGTAAATCACAAGCAAAGGCATGAAACAACATGAAGTAAGTGTATGATTCGTACTGTAACCAGCACTGCAAAATGGACTTTAAAAGTTAGATTTTTTTTAAATTGTAGAGATAAACAATTTCTCTAAACCTCATCTTGCTGAGCCCATAACCAATACTTCCTCCTCCTCTCTGCCCAGATGAAGCAGCACAATGTTCAGACGCTAGCACCAGGAGGCAAGAACTGTTTCCTTTCCACCTAAAGGAGACAATGAGCTGAAGATTGCTGGAAATGCTAAAGCAAGTAGAGAGATCTGCATTCTCTCTGTGTTTCCCCTCCTATTCCTCACTATAAAAGATTCTTACCCACCTGTACATGGTGAGATGGTGATTTAAGGCAAATAGACCCCTCCATCTCCTTGCAGCTAGCCTTGAATAAATCCTTTTTCCTCTTTTCCCAAAATATACAGCCTCCTTTGATTTGGTCAGCAGGAACAGACGAACCTGAGCATATGAACCTAAGTGGCAGGTACAGTACCATGAGCAGTTTACTTGCATATTATAAGCAGGTAGCTGAGGACAGAAAAGCAAAGAGTCACTAAGGAACTTCTACCCATACAATAAAAAACAAGACTAATTAAAAAGCTACTACAATAATCCAGGAAGAAGATGATGAGGCTTGAATAAAAATAGTGGCAGGAAGGATGCACTCAGGATACATTAAGGAAGCATTAAATGAAAGATTTACTACTTTAATGAGTATAGCTGTGAGGAAAAATTAAGACTTCCACAAAAATTCCTAGAAATTTGCCAACCAGATAGTGCTACTAGAATATATCTGTGTTAACATCAAAATCAAAAGTTGTACTGGAACAGAATAGAGGATGTGGAAACAACCCCCAAAACATTCAACTATCTCAACTTTGACAAAGGAACCAAAAGGATACACTAGAGGAAATATAGCCTCTTTTTAATAAAGGATGCTGGGAAAACTGGCTAACCACATGCAAAACATTGAATCCAGACCCATTGCACTCACCATGTACAAAACTAAAATTAAAATTAATCAAAGAACTAAATGTTAAAACAGAAACACTTAACCTGCTAAAAAATAAAGTACGTAAAACTCTTAAAGTCATAGGCATAGACAAGGATTTTCTAAATAGAACCATGATTGCATAAGAAGTAACAGCAAGAATCTACAAATGGAATCATATCAAATTAAAAAGTTTCTGCACAAAAAAAAGTTTCTGCACACCAAAGGAAACACCCAACAGTCAAAAGACAACCTATAGAATGGGAAAAAATATTGCCAGGTATTACTTAGACAGAGGACTAATATCTAGAATATATAAAGAACTCAATGCTGTGGGATTCACACCCTCCGCTGGATTCTTTGGGTCTCTAGTGTGTGGACAGATTTCCTGCACTCTTCTGCATTTGACTGTTTGGGTGAATACTATAAAAGAATCCTATAAAAAAGGAATTCAAAAAAATTAGGCCCCCAAAATAAACTCAATGAAAAAAATAGTCAAGGGGGCTGGGGATTTAGCTCAGCAGCAAAGCGCCTGCCTGGCAAGCACAAGGTCGTGAGTTCAATTCCCGATACCAGAAAAAAAAAAAACAAAAAAAAGAAAAAAAAAAATAGTCAAGTCATGCCAGGTGTGGTGGCACATGCCTATAATGCCAGCACTAGGGAGGCTAAAGCAGGAGGATCATCACAAGTTCAGGGCCAGCCTGAACTACATAGTGGGACCATATCTCAAAACAAAACAAAACAGAGACAGAGACAGAGACAGAGACAGAGACAGAGACAGAGATTGAGACAGACTGAGACTGAGACTTTCAAAGGAAAGAAAAAAGACAACTCATGAATTGTAAGAAAAACTGTACAAATCAGATAAATAAGGGACTGGTAAATGGTGTGGTGTTGCATGCCTGTAATCCCAGCACTCAGTAGGCTGATGCAGGAAGGATCGCTACAAATTTGCAGCTAACCTGGGCTACAAGGTGAGTTCAAGGCCAGCCTGAACTGCATAGTGAGACCATGTCTCCAAAAAGATAAAAAAAGGGGGGGAGGTGGTGACTGGTAACAAGAATATATAAAGACATAAGCCACACATGGTGGTGCACACTGGTAATCCCAGCATTTGGGAGGCTGAGGTAAAAGGATCACTGTGAGTTCTAGGCCAGCCTGGGCTATATAGCCTGAACTACATAGTGAAATCCTATCTCAAAAAAAAAAAAAAAAGAAAGAAAGAGAAGGAGGAGGAAGAAGAAGAAGAAGAAACTACCACTTCCAATTTTCTGTACTATACATTACTCAAAGTCAACCAGTTCATAATATTAAATGGAAAATTCCAGGAAGAGAAAGACCATATTCACATAACCTTTTTTTATATTACTGTTATAACTGTACTACTTTATTTTTAGTTATGTTGTTAATCTCTTAATGTGTCTAATTTGTAAGTTAAATTTTATATGTACAGGAAAAATACAGTATGTATATATAGGATTTGGTACTATCCTTGGTTTAAGGTATCCACTGAATCCTGGAATGTATCCTCTGTTGATAAAGGAAGGAACTAGTGTATATAAATAGCCAGTAAGCATAAGAAAAATTCATTAAGGAAATTTGGAAAAATTTGGAAAATTCATTTGGAAACCAAAACCAAAATGAGACAGGTGTGGTGGCATAGGCAATTCAGTAATTTAACGAGACCCTGTCTCAAAAAAAAAAGACTGGGAACATAGTTTGGTGTGAAGGCCGCGGACAAACTATTGTCCCCAGTATAATAATAATAATAATAATAACAATAATAATAATAATTTTTAAAAGCTAGTTAAACAGTCTAAAAAGCTTGGGTGTAGTACTGTACATGTGTAATCTCACCCCATAATTCCAGCTACTCAGGAGGTTGATCCAGGAGGAACACAAATTCAAGGCTAGCCTGGCAATTTAGAGAGACCCTGTCTCAAAATAAGACAAAAAAAAAAACCAGTGCTGAGGGTATAGGTCAGCTGTAGAGAGCTTGCCTAGCATGTGCTAGACCCTGGTTCAATCCCCAATATCAGGTAGTTCAAAACGAGGAAAAACACTGATATGGATGTAGAGAAAGTAGAACCTTCATACACTGCTGATGAGAATATAAAATTGTGCACTGTGGTCAGGCATGGTGTTGCACACCTGTAATCCCAGCACTTGGGGGGCTGAGAGAGGAGGATCACCACAAATTCAAAGCCAGCCTGGGCTACATAGTGAGTTCAAGGACAGCCTGGACTACATAGCAACTCTGTTTCAAAAAATAAATAAAATAAACTGAATTGATACACCTACTTTGGAACAGTCTGGCAGTTCTAAAGCAAGTTAAACAACTACCATATGATAGCTGTTTACCCAGTGAAATGAAAACATGTCTAATTTATGCATGATGGTGCACATCTGTAATCCCAGCACTGTGGGAGGTTAAAGCAAGAGTAAGTAAAGTAAGTTTGAGCCCAGCCTGGGCAATTTATGGAGACCCTGTCTGAAAAATAAAAAAATAAAAAAAGGGCTGGGGATGTAGCTCAATGCAAAGGTCCTGGATTTAATCCCCAGTACCACACACAAGTGTGTGCACACACACAAAATCTACACAAAATCTTGTACACAAACCATGCTTGATGGTGCATGCCTGTAATCCCACAACTTGCCTGTAGTCCTAGCACTTGGAAAACTGAGGTAGGAAGACCTCTGCTAGTTTAAGGCTGACCTAGACTACATAGTGAGTTCAAGGTCATCTTGGAATGTACAGCAAAACGCTGTCTCAAAACACCACAAACAAAAGAAAACAAAACTTGTACACAAGTGTTCATAGCAGCAGTATCCAACATATTTAAAAGGTAGAAGTGATCCAAATGTGTATAAATGATGTAAGGATTTGAAAAATAAGTTGTTTACATGCAGTGGAGTATTACTCAGCATGATGAGGCAAGGTGCCACATGCCTGTGTTCCTAGCACTCAGGAGGCTGAGGCAGAAGGATCGCTGTGAGTTTGAAGCCAGCCTGGGCTATAAAGTGAGTTCAAGGCCAGCCTGAACTGCATAGAGAAATCCTCTCTCAAAAAGACCAAAAAAAATTACTCAGCAATAAAAAAGAATGGAAAATTAATACATACGACAAAGATGAAACTTGATAATGTTATGCTAAATGAAAGAAACCAGAAGAAAAAGCCACACATGCTGTATGATACAATTTATATGAAATGTCCAGAAAATACAAATCTATAGAGATGAAAAAGAGATTATTGCTTGACTGGGGCTGGGGTACAAGAAAAGAACTGACTACAAATGGGCATGAAAGATCTTTTGGGGATGACTGTAATATTCTAAAATAAGATGATAGGGATAAGATGTGGCTCAGTGGTAGAGCACAGGCTTAGCATGATCTGGGCCTTGGGTTCAAGTCCAAGGACCACAAAAAACACTTTAAAAATAAAATTTAAAAATAAGTAAATTGGACTGTCATCAAAGTTGCACAATTCTATAAATTTACTAAAAATCACTGACTTTTAATTTGAATTGCTGATTTTTTTTACAGGGTCTCGGTGGGGCATGGTGACACACACCTATAATCCCAGTACTTGGAGGTTGAGGCAGGAGGATTGCTGGAGTTCTCGGCTATCCTGGGCTACACAGTGAGTTCAAAGCCAGCCTGCACTGCATAGCGAAACTCTGTCTTAAAAAAACAAAACAAAACCAGGGACTCACTATCTTGCCCAGACTGACCTTGAATGCCTAGACTGAAGCAGTCCTCTTGCCTCAGTCTCCCAAGAAGATGGGACTCTGGGGTGTATGTAAATTATATCTCAATATAAAACTTGACAGCCCTCTTCAAGAACCTTAAACACAGCCGGGTGTGGTGGTACATACCTGGAATACCAGCACTCCTGAGGCTGAGGCAGGAGGATCACTAGAAATTCAAGAACAGCCTGGACTACATAGCGAGACCCTGTCTTCCAACAAAAAGAATCTTAAGCACTTTTAATAAAATCAAAATTAAAATCAAATGAAATCAGGAGCTCGGTGTGGTGTCCCATGCCTGTAATCTCACCACTTGGGAGACTGAGGTAGAAGGACTGTCATGAATTCAAAGCCAGCCTGGACTACACAGTGAAACCCTGCCTCAAAAAAAACAAAAAGCCGGTGTGCACACCTGTAATCCCAGCACTTGAGAGGCTGAGGCAGGAGAATCGTTGCAGGTTCGAGGCCAGCCAGCATGGGCTACAAAGTGAGCTCAAGGCCAGCCTGAACTGCGTAGAGAGGCCCTGTCTCAAAAAGAAAAATAAAAAAATAAAACGAAATAAAAATCAAATTAAAAACTATTGCTGTCTCACTCCGCATTCTGTCCATTCATTTTTAGCCTGACCTGCCATCATTGTTGTGGTATTGTCTCTCCATCTATGTCTACTTTTAATAAAGTATTTCTTTAGTCAAAAAAAAAAAACCAAGAACCTTTGTTTTAGAGGGAAAATTCCTGTAACAATAAGATGTGCTAGGTGTGATAGCACACACCTGTAATGCCAGCAGTTGGGAGGCTGAGGTGAGAGGATCCCCTGTAATAGAAAGACAGAGAGAGAGACAGACAGACACAGACAGAGAGAATAAATAAAATAACATAATTTAAGGGTAAACAAATAAGAAAAATAAATTTGAGGCTGGGATATATAGCTCAGTGGTACAGCATTTGCCTAGCATGTGCAAGGTCATGGTTCTATCCCCAGTATCACAAAAATAGCAATAATAATTATAATGATGAATTTTAATAACCAGGTCAAGAGTTTCCCTATTATTTATCTAGAACCTTTTCATTATGGATCAAATAGTTTCCTAACCATAAAAGAGTTCAGGAACATAGTCTATGGGGTAAAGAAAACTGGAATCATATCTTGGTTCTGCCTTGGGGCAAAGAATTTTTTAATTTATTTTAAAGAAAAAGAAACAAAAAAAGCAAAATTCCAAAACAATATGATAGAGTGTAACAATGGTTAATACACTGCATATAGTTATCTTTAAATCAGTTACTCAGAGTATGAGATATCAGCATTTAATTGTTCAAACAATATTAGCACAGACCTATCTTTTCAATGAACTGAGAGAAATTAGTTGTATAACTATCTTAACTAAGAATTTTTTTTGTAAAGAGGCTTGAATGAAGGTCTTTGTACTGAGCTACATCCCCAGTCCTTTCTTATCTTTTATTTTAAGACAAGGTCTCGCAAAATTGCTAAATTTCCCAGGCTAGACTCTAATTTGCAATCTTCCTGCCTCAACCTCCCAGAGTGCTAGGATTACAGGCATGTGCCATCACGCCTAGCTAGGACAAATAATTTAACCTTACTAGTTTTTTATTTTATTTGTGAAGTCTCACAGGACTGATAAAATATACATAAAGAAACTTAGCACAGTTCCTGATAGATTATAATAATCAATAAATCAAAGCTTTTATTTTCTACCTCTTAATACCCTATGGGGCAACACTATTAAAGCACTATTCAACAGAAAATATTAAATGATTTCAGGAGACTATTTAGAAGGGCAGAAGATTATATAATTCATTTTTAAAAACATTCCAGTAAAAAATGTTGGCAATGCTAATGAAATATACTCCAGTGACCAGAATAATATCTCTTCTACATCCAGCAGTGTAGAAGCCGGGCATGGTGGCACATGCTTATAATTCCAGCACTTGGGAGGCTGAGACAGGAGGATCATTGCAAGTTCGAGACCAGCCCAGGCTACAGAGTGAGCTCAAGGCCAGCCTGAACTACATAGCAAGACCTTGTCTCAAAAAGAAAAAAAAAAAAAAAAAAAACAGACAAACAAATTCAGCAACGTAGAAACATGGCTCAGTGAAAAGTGTGCAAAAGTCAGACTTTAAGAAAAACAGACATGTGAATCAACAGAACAGAAGAGAGGATACAGGAACAACCCCAGGCATATTCAGCCATGTGATCTTTGACAAATGGGCCAAAAGCATATGCTGGAGGAAAGACAGCCTCTTAAACAAATGATGCCGGGAAAACTGGCTATCTATGTGAAGAAGATTGAAGCTAGACCCATTTCTCTCACTATGTACTAAACTAAAATAAAAATTGATCAAAGAGCTAAATGTTTAAAAAAAAGAACCAGATGTTAAAATAGAAAGATTTAATCTGCTAAAAGATAAAACAGGTAAAATCTTGAAGGCATAGGCATAGGCAAGGACTTTATGAACAGAACCCCAACTACACAAGAAATAACATCAAGAATCAACAAATAGGATTATATCAAATTAAAGTTTCTGCACAGCAAAGGAAACAACCAACAGAATGAAGAGACAACCTAAAAAATGGGAAAAAAATTTTGTCAACCATTCCTCAGACAGAGAACTAGTATATAGAATATCGAAAGTAATCAAAAATATTAGATCTCTCAAAACAAAAGACCCAATCAAAAAATGGGCGAGTGAAATGAATAGATACTGTACAAACCAAGAAGTACAAATGACCAATAAATACACGAAGAAATGTTCAACATCACTGGTCATTAAAGAAATGAAAATTAAACAACACTGAGAGCTGGGCATGGTGGCACACACTTCTAATCCCAGCACTTGTGAGGCTAAGACAGAAGAATCTCTGCAAGTCAGAGGCCAGCCTAGGCTATGTAGTGAGTTCAAGGTCAGCTTGAACTACATAGCAAGACCCTGTAGAAAGGATGATGAGGATGTGGGTGGGGGGAAGGAACTCTTCTACATTGCTGGGAATATAAACTCGTGCAACCACTACAGAAATCATCATGGAGACTCCTCAAAAAAATAAAACTAGCATTTCATTTGACCCAGCTTTTTTCCTTCTAGGTATCTTCTTGAAAGAGTTAAAGACAACATATTAAAGTGATACACGCACACCCATGTTTATAGCAGCACAACTCATAATAGCCAAATCTTGGAAATGGCTTATATGTCCATCAGTAGATGAATGGATAAAAAAAATGTGGTATTTATACACAATGCAGTACTACTCTGCTATAAATAAGGATAAATGAGTCACTTGTAGGAAAATGGGACCATGTTACGTGAAATAAATAAGACATGCAAGCTTAAATATTGCACAGTTTCTCTTCTATGAGAAATCTAAAATATAAATAAATTAAAGAGCAAAATAAAAGACAGGCAATAAATCTTTTGCAGAAGGGAAGGTAACCAAGAGATGGAGGGAGAGGGGCTGTAGGGAAGAGGAAGGGGATGAAAAAAGAATTAAGATATGTTATGCACATACTGGCTCCCCATAAGGATTGTCATGTACTGCAAACATTTAAAAAAGAAAGGTCAGGACTCAGACATAGAGTGTCCTATCAAATTCACAGCTATATATCACAACCTATGTGTGATCATTTTTCCTTCATAAAATGGTAAATACATTGATTTAAGCCCTAGAAATATGTATAAAGACAACTACAGACTGAATTTATTTGCTTGCTTGTTTGTTGGAACCGGGAATCCAACTCAGGACCTTGCACTTGCCAGGCAGGCGCTGTGCCACTGAGCTATATATACCCCTGGCCTAAAATTTTAAACAGGAATGGGGATGTTGCTCAGGAGTGAGGACTTGCCCAGCAAGCACAAGGCCCTGGGTTCAATCCTCAGTATTAAAAAAGAAAAACATACAAACAAGAACAAAAAACAGTATCTTGTCAACAGTGGCTCAAAGAATTTCTTTACCTTTTTATAATAAGCAATTAAAAGAATATATAAAGTCAAAATTACACAGTAAATTTTCCACTAACAATTTTGTCATATATATATATATATATATATATATATATATATATATATATTCATGCCAATAAACATTTACCAGGTACTAATTTACAAGACTGTTTCAAGATCCAAGAATCAAAGAACAAAATAAGTTCTTGTCATCAAGGAGCCTACAATTTATCCAAGGTTAAGCTATATTACTGAGGGCTGGGAGTACAGCTCAATGTAGTTTTATAGCATGTTCAAGGCCTTGGGTTCAATCCCCAACAATGGGGGAAAAAAGATGTACTACTGTAGACCTCTACTTTGAGAAAGTAAACTGAACATCTATATCACTTGTCCTTTCCATGAATCGAGAAAAGTGATGGTAAAGGACCACAAAAATATAAATCACAAATCAGTGATACAAATGGAAAACAGTATGGCAGATAAAACACTTTAACAATTTCTGGCAGAGAGAAGACAGAAACTGCTAGCTGGTAACACAAATCAAAAGATACTACAACTTAAAATATGTAGTGGAAATAGATGAGGTTCTAACACAGGAGGGAACAGATTTGCAGAGTAGAATCCTGGAGTCTAAAGCCTGATCCCTCAGAGGGGCAGAGGAAAACAAAAACAAAAAAAAACAAACAAAAAAAAACAACGGCTGAAAGCAAGGATAGACTGAGGATCTGAATTTTTTCCCCTAGTACTGGGCACTAATCCCAGGGCTTTTACCCTGAGCTACATGCCAATCTATTTTTCTTTAATTTTTTTTTTGGAGACAAGTCTTACTAATTCACTAAATTGCCCAGGCTGGCCTTGAATTTGTAATCCCACTGCCTCAGGCTTCCAAAGTACTGAGATCAGACCTGTGCACCACTACACCAGGCTGAGGATCTGAATTACGGTACAACTGATGAACACTTCAGCCAAAAGAAATAAATCCTCAGATACAGAACTCAAAATTCAAAAAACCAGGAAGAATCAGAGAACCTTAGAGCAAAGGTCTCTGCCCTTTGGCATTCGAACTCTCCAAGTATATTACCAGTCAGCAGTCCACCCATGAACCCCAAAATAAAGCCTGCCCAAGTGGACAGAACTTTCAGTCAGCCCTACCACTAGCTCATTCTTAAATATCATATGAACCAGCTCAGCAGTTAGTCATTTCAAGAACACCATGGGCATAGTGGCACAAACCTGTAATCCTAGCATTTGGGAGGCTGAGACAGGAGTATTGTTATAAGTTTGAAACTATCCTGGGCTGTATATATGGTAATAAGTTCAAGGACAGCCTACACTACATAGAAAAACCCTGTCTCAAAAAAATAAAAAGAAGGAAAGATCAAGAAAAAGAAGAAACTACCCTTGAAGGAGCTAAATAATTTCAGAAACAATTCTTAATTTAATTTTTAAAAAATATAACATATGGAGCTGGATTGTAACTCAGTGGTAGAATACTTGCCTAGCATCCAGAAGGCCCTAGGTTCCATCCCCAGCTCCACAAAAATAAGTAAATAAACAAAAATATAATATATAGCTCAAAAATCAAAGAAAGAGAAATATAAATGGGCAGGCTCACTCCCAATCCTGTCTCACCTCCATTTAGTTCCTATCCCTTCCCTTAGGTGTTTGCTTTTTTGTTGTTTTTATTGCACTTCTGGGAAGCTAACCTAGGGTCTCCTGCATAGTAGGCAAGCACTCTACCATGAAGCTATATCCCCAGGCCCTCTTCTAATGTTTTTTTTTTTTTTTTAAGAACCAAGGTCTCTCTGTGTTCCCCAGACAAATTAAGCCCAAATTCCTGGGCTTACCTAATTCTCCTGCTTCAGCCTCTTGAGTAATAGTCCAATAGATGGAACTACAGTCACATGCCACCATGCCATACACCAATTTTTAATATTACTAAATATTGCTGAATTTATCTTCATTGTGACTATACTTATTCACAGTCCCACCAATAATATCTGAGTTTCTTTTTCTTTATGTTCTTAGCAATACTTGTTACAGTATTACTAGGCAATTGATTTTTTTTTTTTTTTTTTTTGTCTTTTTGAGACAGGGTTTCACTACGGAGATCAGGCTGGCCTTGAAATCACTTTCTAACCCAGGCTGGCCTCGACACTTGAGGCAATCCTCCTGCCTAAGCCTCCAGAGTGCTGCTGAGATTATAGACATGCACCACCATACCAGCGGCAATTGATTTTTTAAATATAATTAATTTTGTCAATATGTTAGGTATGAAATACTACCAATATGATTGCATATAAATGGAAATTAAACTAATCTCCTTTGCTCAGTGTCACTCTTAATTTTTTTGATAACTAGTAATAGTTAGGTTTTTTTCATGTTTTTTGGCTCTTTTGTATCTCGTCCTATGTGAATTATTTGTTCATAGCATTTTCCTCTTTTTAATTTTTTTTCAGTGCCGGGGAGGGTTTCTTGCATGCTAGGCAACTGATCTTCCAATGAACTATATATCCTAGATCCCTTCAGAGTCTCTTTAAGCAAATATATGCTCTCTCTTTCCCTTTCTCCACAAAAAATATAACTGGCTGGGTGTGGTGGTACATGCCTATAATCCCAGCACTCTGGGAGGCTGAGGAGGGAGGTTCACAAATTCAAGCCCAGCCTAGACAATTTAGCAATTTAACAAGGCCCCGTCTCAAAATAAAAAACAAAAAGGGCTAGGGACTTAGCTCAGCAGGAAGGCCCTGAGTTCAACCCTAGTACCACAAAAGAAGTTATAGTATATACTAAGCTCTTAACTATTTTTGTTTGTGTTAGATGGGGTCTTCCTATATTGCCCACGGTAGCCATGAACTCTTGGGTGCAAGCAATCATCCTGCCTGAGTTTTTTTTTTGTTTTCTCTTTTTTTGCAGTACTGGGGGATGGAACCCACAGCCTCATGTATGCTAGGAAAGTGCCCTACAAATGAGCTACATCACCAGCTCATTAAGCTTTATATAACCATAACATAAGATACTGTTTTTCCTTTTTACTGCATTGTTTCTCATTCTTACTTTGTAGCAAATTGCTGACTATTACAAATAATATTGCATATTTTATCATCTATATTTAAATCCCTGAAGTAAGATTGCTAGAACAAAGGAAATTTGCAGTTTAAAGCTTTTATTCAAGTAATATTAATACATCCAGAAGAGGGCATATAATACATTTGTACTTTTATACGATGCTACCAAACTATCTTCTATGTGCAGTTAAACTCCACAGAAGGCAATTCCAATTTAAAATCTGACCTACAGTATGTGAGAGTAACTTTTTCTCCATGGCCTTGAAAATAAAAATCGCCTTAAAACATTTTGATCTTAAAGACTATGATAGAACCGAGTGTGGTAACGCAGATCTATAATCCTTAGCACATTGGGAAGTTGAGGCAGGATTGCAAATTTGAGCACAGCCTGAGAAAGTAAGACCCCGTCTCAAAAAAGAGCTGGCTATGGTGGCACATGCCTATAATCCCAGCACTTAGGAAGGCTGAGGCAGGAGGATTATCTAAAAAAGAGGCCAACCTGGGCTACACAGTGAGCCCAAGGCCAGTCTGAACTACATAGTGAGACCCTATCTCAAAAACCAGAGCAAAAATAAAATTTAAAAAAACATAGGCTATTGTGATTTTCCTCATGATAGTCCACCCAGTGCTTTCCAGGATGTACTAACACCTTGCTTTTTCCTTTTACTCAGCAGAACCACTCTCTGCAGAGCCAGTTTCTCCCTCATTTTTCACTCTTACTTTTTCAAATACTCTGTCACTGTTCATAATAAAAAATTAGAAAACAAAAAGGGGCTAGGGATATAGCTCAGTATAAAAGTCCTGCGTTCAATCAATCCCCATTACTGCAAAAAAGATAGATGGATATGTAATATAAATAATTTTAAGGAACATATATTTCTTAACATATATTCAAATGAATATCATTAAGTTACTGAGTGCTATATGCCAAACATTTGTAAACTCTCCTTTCTTGCATTTCACCACAAGAACCTTGAGATAAGTAATACTGTTATTTTCATTTTATAAATGAGGAAACTTAGGCCCCCCAAAATTACATAATTTCCAGATAAGGTGCCACTGCCTGTAGTCCCAGCTTCTAAGGAGGCTGAAGCAGGAGGATCCATAGAGGATGAAATTCTGGGGTTACTCTGGAAAAAACAGCAAAATCTTGTCTCTTGCCAGGCATTGTGTCCTACATCTATAATCTCAGCTATTAGGAGGATGAAGCAGGAGCACTGACAAGTTCAAGGCCAGCCTGGGCAACTTAGATCCTGTTCCAAAATAAAAATTTTTAAAAGGCTGTGGATAAAATTTGGTGGTAAAGTGTCTCTGGGTTTGATCCCTAGCACCAAAAATAGAAAAGAAAGTAAAAGAAAAAGCAATTTGACTATGTGAGCACAGCTAGTATTATTTTTTTTAAAAAGAGAGAGCCAGGGCTGGGACTATAGCTGGGGGAGGAGGGTGGCAGGTAGAGGCCGTATCTAGCATGTGAGGCCCTGGGCTCAATCCTCAGCACTAGGGAATAAAAAACACAATTCAATCTAGGCATCTCACTCCCAAACCCATTTCTACCTATTCCTGATAATGTGCCACATAACATGAAGTCATATGAACATACTATTTACAGCCCTGAAATGCATATCTCTCTCTCTCTCTCTCTCTCTCTCTCTCTCTCTCTCTCTCTCTCTCTCTCTATTTCACAACCACATCATATTCCTTGGGAATTCATAACCTAAAACTACCTTTTTTCCTTGCTTATCTTCCTGTTTTACTTTAGCAAAATCACTTCTTCAATTAAAGATGCCCATTTTATGTGATAAAGTTCTGTATCAAAATCTTCTCCAGGCTGGGTATGGTAGCGCATGCCGGTGATCCCAGCACTCAGGAGGCTAAGGCAAAAAGATCGCCATAAATTTGAGTCCAGCTTGGGCTACATAGTGAGTTCAAGGTCTGCCTGGTCTACATAGCTGAGACCTTGCCTCAGCAACACCAAAAAAGGTCGGGCACACACCTGTAATCCCAGCACTCAGTTCAAGGTCTGCCTGGTCTACATAGCTGAGACCTTGCCTCAGCAACACCAAAAAAGGTGGCACACACCTGTAATCCCAGCACTCAGGAGGCTGAGGCAGGAAGACCACTGGGCTCAAGGCCAGCCTGAACCGCACAGTGAGACCTTGTATCAAAAAGACCAAAACAAACAAACAAACACCAAAAAAAAAAAAAAACAAAAAATCCTCATCCCCATCTCCTTTGTCATCAAAATTAAGTAATTTCTATGTGTCAATCACCTACCCTCTCATCCTCAATTAACACTTTATTCTGCCTATCCTTTTATAGCAGCAGCATCCAAAGTACATACTGCCCTCAGGCCAACCCCACCATACTGCTTTAGTGTAGCCTGTAAGAAACAGAAGTTTTTTAAACATTTTTAAGTGGTTGAAAAAAACTAAAAAGTCTTTCACAACCCATAAAAATTATTTGAAATTCATAGTTCAGTGCTCAAAAATAAAGTTTTATAGGAACATAGCCATAATTTATTCATTTATATATCATCCATAACTTCTACAATAGCTGAGTTGAGTAATCTCAAAAGATACTTCATGGCTCACAAAGCCTAAAATACTTACTATCTGGCCTTTTATCACCAAAAAGGTTTGATGACCCCTGCTTTACAATTTTCAAAAGAACTTCATTGGGATTGAGAGTGGGGTGGGGGGAGGTAGCTCAGTGGTACAGCCTCAAGGCAAGTCCTCTAGCACCAACAACAACAACAAAAAATAATTCATCTATTTGACTCAATTACTCCTGAGAATAATCCTGAGAGCTACTTGGTATTAGCCTGAATTCTGAAAATCAGGAAGGTTTGCAGAAGTTTAAAGGCTTACCCAAGTTATAGAGCTGCTAAATGAAGGGGAGAATTCTAGAACTCAAGTTTTCTAGCTCCAAATCCAACATACTTTCTACCAAACTACCATTTTTTTAAGAACCCAACCTCTCCATATTAATCAATGAATTTAGACATTTGGTGCTAAAATTTACCAGATGGGTACAAACATAAAAGCTTTAAATTGGTGGGAAAAATTTCTCAATTGAGATCCTTTCCAAAAGTATATTAATAGAATATGTTACACGTCGTATGTATTACAAATATATATTCTCATTGATTAGCAAAGGAACCCTACAAAATAGGGAGGGGTAGGGCTTTAGTTTAATAACAAGGAAAAGGGTTCTAACAGACACACAAGATCACACTGAGGGAAGGCTAGAATCCAGATTGACTCCGACTCCAGTAACGTTTCCACTGAAGAACTGCCTCTTCTCATAAGGAATGTATCTATTTTTGTTTTGGTTTTCTTAGAAACAAAAAGTAGCAACTCACCCATTTTAAATAGTGAGAAACCTATGATGTAATTCCATCAAAAGAAAAGATACTAAGAATTTTCATTCAGTAACAGCCTGTTTATTAGCCTGGCTTGGCAGCACATGCCTGTAGTCTCAGCATCCTGGGAGGCTGAGGCAGTAGGATCTCAAATTCAAGCCAGCATGGGCAATTTAGTAATTTAGCATGACCCCGTCTCAAAATACAAAAAGAGGTTAGGATAGAGCTCAGTGGGAAGGCACTGAGTTCAATTCCAGGGTAACACACACACAAAGCCAGTTCAAAGAATACATAAGACATTTGGGAAATAAAAAATGGTGAAAAGAGATAGCACAAATCAAAGTCTTTGCCTTCATTGTCTGACCCCTCCCTCAGGGGATACTAGCTGGTCTGTTCTTATTCAAAGTTACCTCCTCAAAGAAGCTTCCTTAGCTACCTGAGCTACAGAAGCTCCTCCCTCAATATGCCCATTCTTCTAAAAGCTTTCTTCCTGTATTTATTTTCCAAAAGTATTTATTTATTCACCTCCCATTATCCTCCACTGTAATCCTTCTTTTTCACCTACTGCTAACATGCCCACACTGGCACACTGTAGGAATCCGATTATTTGTTGAACAAATGGTAGAATCTACAAATACCTTGGGTATGTCACACTGCGATTCACCTGGGCTAACAACTTCAGAGTAACTCATCAGCACCTTTAAAACGTTCCTTAGCAAATGAACCACCTATCTTCAAGAGTTTTTAATCTCAAGGGGCACACGTGCCTGTAATCCTAGCACTCACGGGGCCCAAGCAGGAGGATTTCTATGGGTTCAAGACCAGCCTATGCTAGATACATAGGTATTCTAGGCCAGCCTGAACTATATAGCAAGACCCTGCCTCAGAAAAACAAAACAAAAAAGTTTTTAATCTCTTGCAAGAAACCTTTCAAGACTGTCTAAATGGAAATGCCACCACAGTATCCCCCAAGAACAAAAAAATTAATCTCTTGGGACTAGTGGTATAGCTCAGTAGTAGAGAGCTTCCTTAACATGTAGGAGATCCTGGAATCCATACCCAGCATAAAAAATTATTCTCAAAGAAGCAGTGGACATAATCAGAGCTCAACTATCAACTCATAGGTCTTGGAGCTGAATCAGCACACATTTCCCATGCTTGTTTTAAAATATCTCCTACCAGGCATGGTGGGGCATATGGCTATAATCCCAGATCTTGAAAGCTGAGGCAGGAGGATCCCAAGATCAAGCAGAGCCTGGGCAATTTAGAAGCTTAGTGAGAGCCTGTGTCAAAATAAAAAAAAAAAAAGAAGGGCTGGGCATATAGCTTAGTGCAAAAGCCTTGAGTTAAATCTCCAGTACAAAAATAAATAAATAATAAAACAAAAACATCTCCTAGTTTAAAAATAAATTAATGGCTCTATTTTAATGATGTAACTAAAAGCTGAGATTTATCAACCAATTGTGCTATGCTAATTTTAATTCCTATTTTTACAAGTAAATAAAATATAAAATAATTTTACATTATTCTTAAATGATCAGGATAAGACATAGGTGATTATTGCTGAAGCTACAAATGAAAAGTTTCTGGACAGGGGCTGGGGATTTAGCTCAGCGACAAAAGCGCCTGCATGGCAAGCGCAAGGTCGTGAGTTCGGTTCCCGGTACCGGAGATAAACCAAAAAAAAAAAGAAAAGTTTCTGGACAGTATTGATTGACACACATTTTAGTTAAGAAGTTGCTTCAAAATATTTGTCTAGATTACAGATCTGAACAATCAAAAACAATATAATACAGGCATGACTACTTTTAAAATATATCTAAGAGCCAGGTGTGGTGGCACACATCTGTAATCCCAGCACTTGGGAGACTGAGGCAAGAGGATTGCAGCAAGTTCGAGATCAGCCTGGGCTACAAAGGGAGCTCAAGGCCAGCCTGAACCATAGCGAGACCCTGTCTCAAAATGATAAAAAAAAGAATAATAAAATTAATTGGGATAAATAGTATTTCTATAAAAAATAAAATAAAATAAAATATATCTAGTAGGAATGGGAATGTGGCTCAGTGGTAGAGTTCTTGCCTTGCATGCACAAGGCCCTGGGTTCAATCCCTAGCACCACAAAAAAATACATAGTAAATTTCTGGTTAAAGAACAGATAATTATAGACCAAAACTATTTATTCCCCAATTTTAAACAATGATTCAACCCTATATAAACAATCTACAAACAAAAACCTCTTAATTAAAAATACCTATGTCAATTGTACAAATCAGATACATAAGGGACTGGTAAACTGGGTATTGTGGCACATGCCTATAATCCCAGCACTCGGGAGGCTGAGGCAGGATTTCTGTGAATTCGAGGCCAGCCTGGGCTACACAGTGAGTTGAAGGCCAGCCTGAACTGCCTAGTGAGACCCTGTCTCAAAAAAAAAAAAAAAAAAAAGACCAAAAAAAACCCTTATGTAATCTTAGCATAAGGATTGTTTAGTTTAACATACTGAGGTTTCCTGATCGTAAAAGTTTCACTGACTCATAAAGACCTTTGGAATTTTCCCACACTTCAAATAGAATGCATAGCCTTCAAAAATGCATTTAGAAGCCAAGGCATAGCGGTGTACCCCTATAATTCCAGCACTGAAGGTGGCTGAGGCAGGAGATTCTCAAATTCAAACCCAACCTGGTCAATTTAGGATATTCTGTGTCTAAATAAAAAGTATATACCTCAAAGGTAAAGTTCCATTCCCAGTACCACAAAAAAATGCATTTAGAGAGCCCGGGTGGAAACTCAGATGAGTGCTTAGCTAACATGCACAGGGCCCTGGGTTCCACCCCCAGCACCATAAAAGAATGCATGTAGAAGCATCCCTCCCACCACAACTTGCCAAAAAGTGACTGAATGTCACCACAAATAGCTTTATTTAATATGCACTTATAGACTTGTGTATTACATTTTAAAAACTGCAAATTAATCTGTATGCAAAAGAATAAAGCTGGACCCTTAACTCAAGTCACATACAAAAATGAGCTCAAAGTGGATCAAAGACCTAAACATGAGAACCAAAACTATAAAACTCTTCAAAGAAAATACAGGAGTAAATCGTTGTGACCTTGAAATGGCAATGATTTCTTAGATATAAAACTGAAAGCACAAGAAACCAAAGAAAAAAATAGATAAAATGGACTTCATCAAATTCCAAAACTCTTGTGCCTTAAAACACACTATCAAAAAAGTATAAAGACAACTCACAGAATGAAATAAACTATTTGCAAATCACATATCTCACCGGGGACTAGTATCCAGAATACAGATTTTTAAAAATTCTTACAACTCTGCTAGGCATGGTGGCACACACTTCTCATCCCAACACTAAAGAGGCTGAGGCAGGAGGATTGCCATGAGTTTGTGGCCAGCCTGGGGTACATAGTGAGACCCTGTCTAAAAAAAAAGGAAAAGAAAACCAAAAAAATCTCTTTCAAATCAATAAAAGGACAATCAAATTAAAAATTAGCAAATGAAATAGACATTTCACCAAAGAAGAAATGCAAATAGTCAACAAACACAAGAGAGGATACCCAATATCATTATTCATTAGGGAAACGCAAATTAAAAACTCAATGACACCACATAACACCCACAAGGAGTCTCGTTTTTTTTTTTTTTTTAAGCAAAAAAGCAACAAGTGATGAGGATGTAGAGAAATTGTAATCCGCATATGTTGCTGGTGAATATGCAAAACAGGACAGCCACTGTGAAAAACAGCTTGGTGGATCCTCAACAAGTTAAACACATGAGTATTACATGACCCAGCAATTCCACTTCTAGGTACCCAAAATAATTGAACAGGTATTCTAACAAAAACTTGCACATGAATATTCATAGTAGCACTACTCAAAAAAGCTTAAAGATGGAAACATTCCAAATACATGCATGAATTAATGAATGAACAAAATGTGGCATACCAATACAATGGAATATTATTCAACTGTAAAAGGGAATCAATCACACACCAGTATATGTCTCAATATGGGTGAATTGCAAAAACATGCTAAGTGGAAGAATTCAGACATAACAGATCATCTATACCTTACATCCACTTATGAAATATCCAGAAAAGGTAAATCCATAAGAGACAGCAAAGGCTGAGGAGAAGGGAAAATGAGGAGTGTCTGCTTACTGGGCATAGAACTTCCCTTGGGGTTACGAAAATATTTTGGAACTAGACAGTGGTGCTAGCTGCACAATACCATAAAGTTCCATAACGCCACTGAAGTGTATATTTTTAAATGGTTCAAACAGTAAGTGTGTTATGTGAATTTTATGAGGAGTTTTTGGTTTTTCTTTTGTTTTGTTTTTGCTTCTTGAGACAGGTTCTTACTATGTAGTTCAGGCTACTTTCTAATTTTAAGTCCTCCTTCCTTAAACTCCCCAGTGCTGGGATTACAAGCATGCACCACAACACCTGGTTTATCACACATTTCTAAAAGCTACCATACTAAAACACAGAAAACAATGTACTTCATTTCTATTAAGATTGTTTTGGTGGTGGGGTTGTTTGGGGTTTTTTTGTTTGTTTGAGTCAGGGTCTCACTATGTAGTCCAGGTTAGCCTTGAACTCCTGGCAAACCTCCTGCCTCAACATCCAGGGTGCTGGGATTACAGGCATGTCCCATCATGCCTGGCCTATTAAGACTTTTTCAAAAAGAGAGATGGAGGGGCTGGAGATGTAGCTCAGTGGTAGGATATTTACATACTATGCTTGAGGCCCTGTGTTCAAGCCCCAGAATTGAAAAAAGAAGAGGAAAAAAAAGAAAGTTCAGGGTCTTCCCACTGAGCTACATCTCCACCCCCCCCACCCACGCTTTTAAAGACATGGTCTCGCTAAATTGCCCCAGGAGGACTCCAACTTGCAATCCTCCTTGTAATCCCACTATCTTCTAGAACAGTGGAATTACAAGTATGTATCATCACACCCAGCTTTAATTCTACCTTTGAGATTTAGAGAATTTCTGAATAAATGCCATTATAGATGTCCCTTAGTCATCAAATATCTCAACAGTATCGCAAATTTTGTATCTCAAACAAAAATGGAAAAGACACATTCCTTTAAAAGAATTCTGAGCCCAGGGTGGTAATACAAGCCTATAATCCTAGCATTTTGGCAGGCTGAGGCAGGAGGATCACAAATTTGAGCCCAGACTGGACAATTTATTGATTTAGCAAGACCCTCTCTCAAAATAAATATTTAAAAAAGGGCTGGGGATGTAGGTCTGTATGAAGGCCCAGCATGCAATCCGCAGAGGAAGGAAGGAAGGAAGGAAGGAAGGAAGGAAGGAAGGAAGGGAGGGAGGGAGGGAGGGAGGGAAAGGAAAGGAAAGGAAAGGAAGGAAGGAAAGGAAGGAAGGAAGGAAGGAAAAAAAGGGGAGGGGAACATGAATTCTGGCTTTTACCCAAAAGACATAATCAAGTACATCTGCAAATAGAGCTGGTCTGCGTATAGTAAGATGATACAGAAAGGAAGAGTATTGGTATTTTTTCTTACACATAACCCCTCCTCCTCCTAATACATTTACACAAAAATTTAAGCCCTCTGAGGCTAATTATTTTTAATTCAATTTCCAGACTAGAAATCTGTTAGTAATATACAGTTCTCCTTTTCTTTATTTCTACTATGGTTCTTTACAGCCACTGGCTTTATTATTTACTTGCTAAGCAATGGATAACTTAGTGAAAAGAGAAACTCCTCTAATTTATGGAAGAAGCTTTAGTCAACACTACAGAAATCTAACTTCTGAAACACTACAGAGTAATAATACCAATAAATGTAGACTTTTGATATGAAGATTAACATTGGTTTAGAAATCAGAACTCCAAGGTCTACCACTTATTAGGCCATGTCTTGTTTTTCTGAGCTTCACTTTCTCTTTCAAAAATAAGGAAGAAAATACCTTTCCTGCCTGCCTCCCAACGGAAGTCTAGTAAATAAGATTACATACTAAGCGTGGGAACTCTAAAGAGGGGCATCTTATTTAGCTTAGAGGATGATGCCAGCCAAACGAAGAAAGGGGGAGCAGGAAAGGTTTTCAAGAATTTTAGACCCAGGCATGATGATGCATGCCTGCTACCTCAGCATTCGGGAGGCTAACGCAGGAGGACTGCTAAGTTCAAGGCCAGCCTGAACTACACAGTGAGTTTAAGGCCAGCCTGGACTATGCAGGAAGACGCTGTCTCAAAAAAAAAAAAAAAAAAAAAAAGACAAGAGAAAGAATTTCTGAAGGCAGAGCTAAATCTAGTCCTTCACCTCAGCCTTAAGATTCCAGCCTTATCTCATTCCACTCCCCAAATATACCATGCTTACACTTTCTAGCCTCCTCTAGTTCAAAACTAGGAGACCACTTTGTCTGGCAGAGATGCTATGGATAACTTCTCTCTGTCCCTCTCTCTCTCTGTCTCTCTCTGTCTCTCTCTCTCTCTCTCTCTCTCTCAATCTGACAAACTATGAACATAGTACTAACTTTTGTATCCAAACTATGGGTAGCCATAAAAAAGATTGCATTCTTTCCAATATGATAACAGAACACTAGACATGTTCTCAAACTTGCAACATTTCCAAGAGAACTCAATACACATCAGTAAAATCTGTAAAAAATAATCATGAAAAGTTAGAAATCCGTAACAATAAATCTTGACCCAGAACAGAATAAAACCATCACAGGACATCCTTACCAGAAATGATGTATTCAGAGAATAAAATGTCCAAGTAATGTTGTAATTTAAACTCACACCAAAACGGAAGTGCCAATTTTCAAACGAGATACATTCAAAAGGACCAAAATATCATGTATAATTATTTAAGCACTCAAAATCAGCTTTAGTACATTTTAGCTGTGTTTTAATGCTAGGTATCTTTCCTTTGGATTGTCGAGCTTAAACAATTTTTAAGTTCATCAATCCAAAGGATAGAGATTTCGAGAAGACACCTGTGGCTCTTTGTCCTATACTAAGACCTCGTTAAAGGTTTTCTTGCTATTCAAACTTACTACAATGAAAACCAGGTAACAAAGCCTCCAAGAATAGGATGCAATCATTACTAATCAGATTTTCACCACTCAAAGGCTATTCATATAATTGCCTCAGCAGTAACTCTTAAAAAGGAATAAGCTGTACTACTTGCATCTGTTTGGAGGTTTAGCCTCATTTTAACATCTTTCAACTCCTGAGATACGGAGATACACACGAACAGGACTTCCACCCACACCCCACTACATAAATGTTTCACCACTCTCTAGTCAAACAAAACCTCTTTCCATACAACGAAGCCATCTCACTTTTATCGGATCCCTATCATGCTATCTCCTTGCCATCCCCAACATGTTAGTCACACAACACACACCGCCCCTCCCCAAATAACACCTCTCAATTCCCCGTGAACCTAACACATTCACAAAACCAGACTGCAATATTCCTCACTCTGATCAGTCGACACACACATCACACATCATCTGAACATAAAAATTAAATCCACTCTTTACCCCACCCAATTTCCATCAATTCAAACACTGAAACCTTACTCAACTTCCCACATCCGAAGCGATCTTCTCTTTCAGTAGCCTCAATCTCACTTAAATGATTACTCAGTCCTTTGTCAACCGTCCCCTGGTCTTCCTCTTGTGACCTCCTCTCCTTCCCTGTCCCCTGGTCTTCCATCTGCTCTCAAAGTTGCTCCCCTCCAAACAAAAACGAAAAGAAAAAATGCATCTCAACCTCAAATCTACCCTTCCCCACTTTCTGCCTCTTAATTTTTCTCTCCGCCTAATCCGTCACTTTGACAGCGGCTCCGACAACCCCAAAGATCCCAGTGCAGACTCCTCCAGTAACTACTGGTGATGGCACTCACCTGGCCTCAGTCAAGCTGGCCCCCACTAGGACACTTACTCGGAACAGACTTGGCCGCCGCCGTCTCCCTCCATTCATCCCCGGCCCATTCATCTCTCAGCCCGATCCGACACGCCCCCCGGCCTCCTCCCTCTCTCCCTGCGTCCCAACGCGCCCGGGACCCTCACCAGACTAGAGGCTTTCAAGAAGAGAGACTGACTTTTTGCTTCTTCCTCGCCTTCTCTCAAACCTCCTCCAGCCCCCCGACGAGTCACACCGTAGAACAGAGACATACACACACACAAACACACCGCCGCCTCCTCTATCGCTTCTTCCGATGCTTCTTACTCCCCTCCTCGACGTCTCGGCTCCGCTCCGCGTCGTGTGCGCGTGCGCGTGCGCGCGCGAGCGTCTCCCCGCGAGCCCACCGGGCCAGCTACGGCCGGTAGGTAAAGAGCGGGCGGGGTTAAAGGAGCAGGGTAGGAGCCCAAGCTCGCGCTCGAAGGGAGCTGACCCAGCGCACGCGTACTCCAGCCAGGGAATTCAGATGGGTAGAAGAGAGGGGCGGTGGGGGGCGGGGAAGGGAGGGGAGAAAAGAAGAGGGGGAGGGGCAGCGAACGCCAACGGAGCAGCCCTAACTCGGAGCAGCCCCTATCGCAACGAGGTGCCGAGTAGCTAGCCAACTAGAGCGTGCGCACGCCTCCCCCGCCTTCTTCAACGCAGCGGGAGAGAGGGATGCGCGTCGAGGAGAAAGGCTTCTCCTCTCCAAAAAGAAAATTTCAGTCGGGAGCCACGCATGACATCTCCCGTGTGTTCTGAATCTCTCATTCTCTTCACGGCGGCTTTGCCCTCTCCCTCAAAAGAGAAAAAAAAAAAAAAAAAAAGTCCAAGCACACACTACTTCCTAGCCACGCAGCGCCCACTCTCAATTCTCAGCAAGCCATTCAACGTGGTAGCTCTATTGAAATGTGGTACCCGCCAGCACCTTTTCACCCGCCACCCTAGCTCCCCTTTTTCAACTCCCAGTTTTTCTCGCGAGACTCCTACCTGCGGGCTTTGAGATTAAAAGTCGAAGCACAGATTTACAAATACCGGTCTCTCGGTTACGTTTCGAGGGCAACGGCCACGGCATGTTCCCCCCCCCCCTCAGGACTGCAGTGCGCGCGCGCGGGGGCTGGGCAACAACCAAAGCGGGGATGGGAAAGGAAAGCTATGAAACGGAATTTTGAAGGCCTGTAACCGCTAGGCCTGGGCACGTGCCCTGCGCCTCACAGGCAAATGCAGTGTATCCTGGGAATTGTAGTTTTGGTTTTCACCTTCGGTCTCACTTCCACTCTCAGCGTTACTTAGGCCTGTGACCGGGAGGAGGATTACTGACGCCATTTTGCAGGGAACAATGGCCCTCGGCCCTGGCGATGGCGGGTGGGGGAGGGAGCAATGTTTTAAGGGTTCGGTTAACCTCTCTTGGCCCCTCGGTGCCATAGCAACCCCTTCAGAAACCTGGCCCCGCCCCCTCGCTGCTCTGTTGGGTTCCAAGACTGCGCGCATGCGAAAAGGCTACCTTCCCCTGTAGCTGGCCCTCTCAGTCTCCTACTGTCCATCTACCTGAAAAACTCCCGGGTCCTCTTGCTGGTAGTGAATGTTATCTTCATTGGGCCTTCACTACGCGTTAACTTCTGTTCAGTGGCTTAATTTTAAAACCGCTTCCTGTGCTGCGTGAGGTGCAGTGCAGAATTGTTTCTGTAATTCTCACTTCATCAATCATGGTTTGACAGAGGAAACAGGCTTAGGAGAGAAAATGGACATGACTTATTCAAGTTCACACAACTATGTACAGAGGAATTAAAACCTAAGCCCAGGTGTTCTTTGTCCAGAGCGCAAGCATTTTTCAGCCCCCCAGGGATACATCTGGTGTCCTAGCACCTGAATGAAAACTCCTAAAGGGTAAGATTTCTTTTCCAAAGCCCCTCAGGGCTTAGCAGGATGCCTTGAGAGTAGCAGGCTGTGTGGAAAATACCAGGCTACTCTTCTCAATGACCCAGCTTCATGGGCCTATTACTGGGTTATACCAACCTCTTCCTTCTACAACACCTATTTTTCTTTTCCTGCTATAGATCCCAGCCGTTTCCAGTGGTTTAAAAAGGCACTCTCAGCCAGGTGTGGTTGTGCACGCCCATAATCCCCAACTCAGGTGGCTAAAACAGGAGGATCGCCACGAGTTGAAGGCCAGTCTGGGCTATATAGTGAGTTCAAAACTAGCCTGAACTACATACCAAGACCCTACCTCAAAAAACAAAACAACAGCCCTCTCAACTTTAACTGTGGCTTCTAAGGTCCAAATGGAATGCAAAGATAAGAGGCCTTTAAATCCCCAGCACCACAAAAACACAAACAGATAGGAGGCCTTGTAGACCTCTGTCTTGTTTCTACCCTTTTCCTCTTGAAGATCACCTGTTAATCCCCGTGTTGCTGGAACATGTAGGAAAACCAGAGTGGTAGCACACACCTATAATCCCAGCACTCAGGAGGCTGAGGCAGGAGGATCATTGTGAGTTTGAGACCAGCCTGGGCTACAATGTGAGCTCAAGTCCAGCTGGAACTGCATAGCAAGACCCTGTCTCAAAAAAGAGAAAGAAAGAAAGAAAGAAAGAAAGAAAGAAAGAAAAAAAAAAAAAGAAAAAAAGAAAGAGAAAGGGCTGGGGATTTAGCTCAGCGGCAAAGCGCCTGCCTGGCAAGCACAAGGTCGTGAGTTCGGTTCCTGGTACCGGAGAAAAACCAAAAAAAAAAAAAAAGAGAGAGAAAGAAAGAAAGAAAAGAAAACCAGACCATTGCCCTTAAATAAATTCAAACCCCCATCTTACAGTTGTGACAAGGGACAGGGTGAGATTCAGCCACTTCACCTGTGGAGGTCTTCCTTCATTACAAATTTGAAAGAATAAAGGTGTGATTTCTCCAAATAATACCAGCACTGTACTTTGAGAGTCTCTGTATTTACAATTAGCTGAAGAATGGGTGGGATTTCCCACACTCCTTTCCTCACACTCCTGAAGATAGTCTTTTCCTCTGTTGAATTATTGACTAGTGTGGGGAAAACACTTGGAAGAGTAGCGAAACTACCATGAAGGGGCAGTTTGAAAGGTTAACAAATTATTCCAAATCTTTGTAGGTCCTGACTCACATGAGATGGTAACTAGAAATTTGTGGCCATGGTTTCTATTTCTCAGGGACGACAGACTCCTACCACCGCTGTGTACATCCACGTTTACAAAACAAAGAACTCAGCTCAAAGACTGTGGCCCTGTCCCTCTGCCTTTATCTCTGAGCCTGATGATGTAATCGACACTGAACAATACTTGAAAATGTGAGCCCTTCAACCTGCTCAGATGTGAACTCTTCCAAGCACTTCTTTAACAGGCAAACATTGGTTCAGTAACTATTAAGTAGTGTGACTTTTATGAGCTTTAGAAATTTGAAAACCAAACAAGAGTGTTCCCATCCAAAGACAGGTTGCTTTCAATGTAGACCTCTTACTGGTGTATGTGCTTCTCTGTCTGAGACAACCTAGTCCAGAACTCAATACAAATGCCAATGTGGGCAGAAAGGGAAATAGGCAATTACAGCTAATCACCAATGTGTGTTAGGGAACATCCCCTTCCTTACCCCCTGGTTTCCTCTGTCTCTCAAGTGGCACTTTATTTCTTTTCTTTTCTTTTCTTTTTTCTTTTCTTCTCAAGACAGGGTAATGTAATGCATTCCAGGCTGGCTTTAAACTCACTGTAAAGTCCAGACTGTTCATAAATTTATGGCAGTCCTCCTGCCTCAGCCTCCTGAGTGCTCAGTTATTTTAGAAATGAACAGTCTGGCATAGTATATTTTTCTGAGAATCAGAAACTTCAGCTTCAGGACTAATGAATAAGGCTTCAGTTGTTGGTCTCCTTTTCCTTCCTCTCTTCTTCCCTCCCTTCCAATGACCCCTCTATATATTTCTGTAAGAAATGGTCTTTCAGAAAAGTCTTAGTTGGGGTGTAGCTCAGGGTAGAGTGTTTCTTTCTTGTTAGATGTAGGAATCATAGTCTAGCAACTAAAATGTATGATAATAATAACAGCTAATAATTAAATAACATTTACTGTGAGCTTTATATCACCCATCAAATCCTGTGATGTCATTACTAACATCACTTTCAAATTAGTAAATCAAGGCACAGGCGATTAAATAATTTGCCCAGGTTAATTCAGGAAGTGACTGGCAGAGCTAGAATTTGAATCCAGTTAGTTTAGTTCAGAGTTCATGCTCTTAAATATTTTCTCTTTGTTGTCTGTGATTCCATTTAACTTTAGGCTCCAACTTTCCGTGGGGAAAGTTAAATTTCCTCTCCTTCTGCTCCTCTTCCTCTTCCTCTCTACTCTTCCTTTTTTTGCTTTTCCTCTTTTGACTTTTTTTTTTTTTTTTTTGTGGAGGGGTGATTTGAGACAGGGTCTCGCTTACTTCTGTCTATCTTTGAACTCACTATGTAGCCCAGGCTGGTCTCAAACTCACTGCGATCCTCCTGCCTCAACCCCCTGAGTGCTGAGATTACAGGTGTGTGCCACTATGCCCGGCTTGGTTTTTGTTTTTTGAAAGAGGATCTCACTAAATTGCCTCAGCCTCTTGAGTAGCTGAGATTACAGGCATGAGCCACCTCGCCTGGGTCTAAGTTTTCTTCGTGTTCCTTCAATCCAGGTTCAAGACATAGTTCTCAGCTATTTTACAGTACTGAGGCTCCAGAGCAGAGCTCTATTAAATCTTTGGTTATCAGGCCACACAGATTAGCAGAACACTGTCCACAGTGTTCCTTCAAGCTCATTTAGGCCTTTGTTAAACTGGGGCCCCGCAAGTGATGTGGGAATTTTTGTTAAGGTTGCCTAGAATAGCTCTCTTTCAAGCTTTGCTGTCTATGCAAGGATGGTGCGAAGAAGCAAAGGATGGATCCTCTCTACCTAGAACCTAAGGAGCTCCCTGATGGCATTACATTATCTGTAACCCTAGTAGGGTAGGAAGGGCCAGAATGTGTCTTTTTTTTTTTTTTTTTTTTGGCACAGAGAACTGAACTCAAAACCTTGCACTTGCCAGGCAGGAGCTTGTGCCCCCTGGGCTATATCCCCGGTCCCAGACTCTGTCTTTAGGCTGCATAAAATCCTTCTCCCTAGCCACTTTATCAATATCCCTAATCCTCTTCCCCTAAGGACTTGGGTTTATTGTTTGGCTGTTTGTTTTGTTTTGTTTATTGAGACAGATCTCACTGTGTAGTTCAGGTTGGTCTTGAACTCACTGTGTACACCAGGCTGGCCTCAGACTCACAGTGATCCCCCTGCCTCAGCCTCAGATGTGCTGGGATTACAGGTGTGTACCACCATGCCCGGTTTAGGACTTGGGTTTTTGAAACATAAAAACAAGGAAAAGAGATGGCAAATGAACTCTGCATTTTGTCTTCTTGCCATGTCCCTTCCTCTAAGTCAATAGAAAACTTGAAGGATGAGGAGAAGATATAGAAGCTAAAAGCAATAACTACAGAAAATATAAATATAATGTCAATTTGAATTCTGTGCAAAAACATAGTTTATTATGAAACAGTCTTTTCAAAATTGGTTAGCCAACAGAAAAGAAAGCAAAGCTATATCCCTACCTTAGGCCATATACAAAGTAAATTACATACACAGACAAATAAATGATGCTTGAAAAATAAAATAAATTCCAGATGAGTGTCCATTTCCCTGTATCCATCCACTGCTGACAAGAGTATGAATCATTACTTTTTTTTTTGGTGGTACTAGTGATTGAATCCAAAGTGACTTGACCACTGAGCTACATTCTAAATCCTTTTTTTACTTTTAATTTTGAGACAGGGTCTTGGTAAATTGCCCGGGCTGATTTCAAACTTTTAATCCTCCTGCCTCAGCCTCTGAAGTAGCTAGAACTACAGATGAGCACCACTGCACTAAGCCACTGCTAACTTTATTTTTGGAAAGCAACATGGAGGAATGTAACAAAAAATCTATAATATCATCTAGGTATGGTGGCACATGCCAGTCATCCTAGCACTCTGGGAGCCTGAGGCAGGAGGATCATAAATTCCAGCCCCATCTGGGCAACTTAGCAACTTAGTGATACCTTCTGTCACAGTAAAAATAATAAAGGACTGGGAATGTAATTCAGTGGAAAGGCCCTGGGTTCAATCCCCAGTGCCATAAAAAATGATGATAGATAGATAGATAGATGATAGAGAGATAGATAGATAGACAGATAGATAAAGGATTGGGGATGTTGCTCATTGTGGAAGTACTGTATTCAATTCCCAGTACTGAAAATAAACTGTAAGCTTTAACTCACACCTGTTAGAGTGGGTATTATAAAAAAAAAAAAAAAGAAATATGCCTGGTGTAGTGGTGCACACCTGTAATCCCAGCACTTCGGAGGCTGAGACAGGAAGATCACTGTGAGTTTGAGGCCAGCCTGGGCTACATAGTGAGACCCTGTCTCAAAAAAAAAAAAAGGAAGAAAGAGAGAGAACAAATTGTGACAAGGATGTAGAGAAAAGGAAACCCTTGCATACTATTCATGGGAGTGAAAATTAGTATAGACATTATGGAAATTATCAAAAAATTAAAAATAGAGCTACTGTATGATCCACTGATCTGACCAGTGGACATATAACCAAAGCAAATAACATTAACATGTTGAAGGAACAATTGCATTCCTGTGTCTACTGCAACACTATTCATAACAGCCAAGTTATTAAGTATCCATTGATCAATGGACATATAAACACAATGTGGTACATAAATACATTAGGCACTGTTCAGTCTTTTTTTTTTTTTTTTTTTTTTTTTTTTTGGTTTTGGTTTTTCTCCGGTACCGGGAACCGAACTCATGACCTTGTGCTTGCCAGGCAGGCGCTTTGCCGCTGAGCTAAATCCCCAGCCCCCACTGTTCAGTCTTAAAAAGAAGGAGGTCCGCCATTCACAGTGGTGTACTCATGTAATCTTTTGTTTTTTCTTTTTTTTTTTTGGTTTTTCTCCGGTACCGGGAACCGAACTCACGACCTTGCGCTTGCCAGGCAGGCGCTTTGCCACTGAGCTAAATCCCCAGCCCCTACTCATGTAATCTTAATATCTGGGAGTCTGAGGTAGGAGGATGAAAAGTTCAAGGCCAATCTGGGCAATTTAGGGAGGCCCTATCTCAAAATGAAATTAAAAAGTAGCTCAGCACTTCCTGAGTTCCATTTCTACTCTCTCTCTCTCTCTCTCTCTCTCTCTCTCTCTCTCTCTCTCACACACACACACACACACACACACACACACACACACGGCATACACACTGCTGGGTTCTATCCCCAGCACTGAAAAAAAAAAGGAGGAGGAAGAGGAAGGGGGAAGGAAAACAAGAACAAAAATCCTGTCATTTATGGCAATGTAGAAGAACCCGGAAGACCTTATGTTAAGTAAACAAGTTTGGCTTAGAAAGGCAAATACAATATCCTGTGATCTCATTTGTATGTGGAACGTAAAAAAGTTGAACTCGTAGAGATAAAATGGTGGTTACTAGCTGTGGAGTGAAAGGGGGATTGCCCAGAGATTAGTCAAGGGATACAAAATCTCAGATTAAAAAAATAATTTCAAGAGGTCAATTGTAGTCAAAGTGACTGCAGTAATAACAATGTACTGCATTTCATAATTTGGGATGCTGAACCCAGGGCCTTCACATTGAGCTGCAACCCTTGCCCTTTTTATTTTGAGACAGAGTCTTGATAAACTACTCAACTGTCCAAGCTGAACTTGAACTTGTGATCCTCCTGCCTCAACCCTCCAGAGTTCTGGAATTATAGGTATGCATCAACATACCCAGCTCAGTGGATTGTATTATTTTTAAATATATATTGAGCCTGATTTTAATTTTGTTTTTTTGTGGGTTTTTTTGTTTTTGTTTTTGTTTTTTTGGTATTTTGAGACAGGGTCTCTCTAAGCAGTTTAGGCTGGCCTTGAATTCACTATGTAGCCCAGGCTGGCCTTGGACTCACAGCAATCCTCCTGCCTCAGCCTCCTAACTGTTGGGATTACAGGCATGCATCCCTGTGCCAGGCTGGGCCTGAGTTTGTTTTTATTAAAATGTGGATTGCATTCTTGAAGACTGCTAAGAGCATAGATTTTAAATGTTCTTGCCACAAAAAGATAACTATGTGAGGTAATATCAATATTCATTAACTTGATTTAGCAATTCTATAATATGTATTTCAAAGTGTACACAGTAAATATACACAATTTTATTTGTTGGTTAAAATGAATAACAACTAATGTGTTTTTGTTATTTGTTTTTGTTTTTGCCGTAGTGGGGATTGAACCCAAGGCCTTTGCACTGAGATATGTCTATAGGCCTTTTTATTTTTTATTTTGAGACAGGTACCACTAAGTCCTTAAAGTGCCCAGGCTGTGTTTAAAGTTTTGATTCTCCTGCCTCAGCTTTCTCGAACAGTGGGATTATACATGTGTGCCACCACACTAGGTTAGGTCTTGACTCTGCTTTTGTCAAGAAAGGTTTGGTTGTTTTGTTTTGTAAGTGTAAAGTGTGTACTTAGCATGCTCACATCCCTGGGTTATATCCCCAACATTGCAAAAGGGAAAAAATATAGTAAAGAAAGAGAAAGGAAAGGTCCTAGCTTGTTCTGTCTTTCCATTCCACCATCTTTTACATACTGACTTTTTTTAGAGGGTACACTGGAGATTGGACCCAGAGGAGCTCTACCACTGAGCCACTGAACTATACCCCTAGCCCTCTTAATTTTTATTTTGAGACAGGGTCTTGCCGGGCGTGGTGGTGCATGCCTGTAATTCCAGCACTTGGGAGGCTGAGGTAAGAGGATCATTGTGAATTCAAAACCAGCCTGGGCTACAAAGTGAGCTCAACGCCCGGTAAACTGCATAGCAAGACCCTGTCTCAAAAAAAAAAAAAAAAAAGAAACAGGGTCTCACTAAATTATCCAAGCTGGCCTAGAATTTGCAATCTTGCCTCAGCTTCCTGAGTTGCTGGGGTTGTAGGCATGTGCCACCATGCCCCACTTACATATTAGTTTTTTGTCTGTAGGCATTATACATTATATTTACAAGATGGGCTGCCGAATCTAGATATCACGACTACATTTAAAGGCAGAAAAAGGAGTGGCAGGATGGTAGTGTCCAGGGAAAGACCACTCTACTTTTGTCAAGGAAGGTTTGGTTTTTCTCTTTTTTTAGTTTGCTTTTTGTTTTTTGTTTTTGAGACAGGGTCTCACTATCTAGTGCAGGCTGGCCTCAAACTCCTGGCGATCCTCCTGTCTGTCTCAGCCTCCTGAGTGCTAGGATTACAGGCCTGTGCCACTACACCTGACATAGAAAGGTGATATTTTTTCTAGGCACATCCCCAAGCAAAATTATCTATATACCTTCCTTGCCATAACTAGATCACATTGCTGGGCGTGGTGGCGCACGCCTGTAATCCCAGCACTCGGGAGGCTGATGCAGAAGGATCGTTGTGAATTCGAGACCAGCCTGGGCTACAAAGTGAGCTCAAGGCCAGCCTGAACTGCATAGGGAGACCCTGTCTCAAAAAGACAAAAAAAAAAACTAGATTCACATGCCACATATAGATCAGAGAATGGAACTAGCTTCCTTGAGACCAGGACACTTTAATACCTGAACAAATGCACCATTCTATTAGCAGAAAGAAAGGGGAGAATGCCAAGCGATTAAGCAACCACAATTTCAGCTACGTACACTTACCCGTTGATGGAGCTGTTCAGAGTGTGTCTTACAGAAATAAAAGCATCTGTAAATCTGCGTGCTTATCAATAAAAGAATGGTTGAATAAATTGTGGTATAGCCACACTAAAGTGTATAATGTAGCCAATAAAAATAATGAATTACATTAATACTTGTTATTTATTTATTTATTTATGTGCAGTGCTTGAAATTGAACCAAGGGCTTCACACATGCTAGGCAAGTACCCCTAGCCCTGCACAATTTTGGTAATGGTTGCCTCATTTGGAAGTGTGCACATTTAGAGATAGTTAGCCCAAGTTACTTCCATAGTACAAATTTTACCTAGCTAAAACAGAAATGACATAATGAAGTCTATTACCACAATTTCTTTCCTTTTTTTTCAACTACAATTTCTTGAGAGAAGATTGCTTTTGATGTTCACAGTTTTAAGCCATGCATGCTTTTTCAAGAAATAATCCTTAGCCAAGTATAGTGGTCCATGTTGTAGTCCCTGCTACTCTGGAGGTTGAGGTAGAAGGATTGCAAATTCAAGGCCAACCTGTAGCAACATAGCATGACTCTATCATTTATTAGAAAAAATAAGGGGAATAAGGGTATAGCTCAGTGGAATGGCACATATTTGCTGTACTAGATTTGATCCCTACCACCACACATCCATAAAAAATAATGCCTGACAAGGTGGCACATGCCAGGAATTCCAGCACTCTGGGAGGGTGAGGCAAAGAAGATCATGACTTCAAACTCAGCCTGGGCAACATAGCAACCTACGAAACCCTGTATCAAAATTTTAAAAGGAGGCTGGGGATGTAGCTCAAAATGAAGGCCCTGGATTCAATCCCCAGTGCCTCTCCCCAAAATAAATCAAAAGAAAAGAAGAAAAAAATACATGCTTGTGTATGTCAGGGAATACCTGTAACTACCTTGGTAAACTGATTCTGGAATGGTAGTGCACACTTGTGAACCCAGCCCTCAGGAGTTTGAGGCAGGAGGATCACCATGAGTTTGAAGCTGACCTGGTCTACATAATGAGTTCAAGTTTAACCTGAACTACATAGCAAGAATCTGTCTCAAAAATAATAATAATAATAATAAGGGGACTAAACATAGTGCCTCCACAGTACTATATCTCTAACACTTTTTTTATTTTGAGACATGGTCTCACTAGGTTGCCCAGGCTGGACTCAAACTTGCAATCCTCCTGCCTCAGCTGTGCTATGATAACAGGAGTGTGCGACCATACCCAGCTCATTCATAGGATTAATTTTCTTTTAGACAGAGTCTTGCTATATAGTTCAGACTGGCCTTAAACTAACTATGTGTCCAGCTGGCCCCAAACTCAGGCGGTCCTCCTGCCTCCCAAGTGTTGGGTTTATAGGCAGATACAACATTTATAGGGCTTTGATTCACAAGCTATGTATGATATGTATGTCAGACCCTACCTGAGTAGCTATCCAGAATATATATATATATATTTTTTTTCTTTTTTTCTTTTTCCTCAGTCCAAAAGCTTAAAATTTTCTATTTAAACTGGGCATGGTGGTACATGCCTGTAATCCTAGCACTTTAGAAAGCTGAGGCAGAGGGCTAGCCAAATTCAAACCCAACTTGGGCAACTGTGCACACCTGTAATCCCAGCACTTGGGAGGCTAAGGCAGGAGGATCACTGCAAGTTTGAGGTCAGTGTACATTACAAAGTGAATTCAAGGCCCACCTGAACTGCATAGTGAAACCTTGTCTCAAAAAGACCGAAAAAAAAAAAAAAAATCCCTGTGTTTTAAGGAAAAAAATGGTTGAGGATGTAGCTTAGTGGAAATACCCTGGATTCAATCAATCCCCAGTATCAAAAATAAATAAATGAATAAAAAATAAAGAAAGAATAAAATCTCCATTTCCTTCATTATTACATTGTTCCTTTTTGATTCAATTTTCAATGATATATTTTCAATCATCTATAGATATTCTTTTACTTTGTTTTTTCCTTCATAATCAAATCTCTAGTTACCAGCCACTCTATTACGCTTAACTCAAAAGTCATTTGCTTTTGATTTGTTTAATAGTACTGTATTTGTTTAAGTCAGGAGCCATGGCACAGGCCTGTAATCCTAGTACTGGGGAGGCTGAGGCAGAAGAATCATTATCAGTTCAAGGCCAGCCTGGGCTACATAGTGAGACCAATGCCAGCCCGAAGTACATAGAAAGACCCTGTCTCAAAAAACCAAAAAAGAAACACAAAAGTATTTATCTAATTGTGGTAGTAATGCTTGGGGTTTTGTTTGTCTGTTTTGAAGTGCTGTGGAATTGAATCCAGGTCCTCACACATATTAGCTATGTGCTCTACCACAGAACTGCATTGCTAGCTGACAATCCTTCATTTTTAGTTTTCCATTTGTATTTTTATAAAATAAGAGAAAACATAATAAAATATTTGAAGCATTATGCAAAATCTGCTCTACCAAATGGGTTCATTGTATGAATTTAAGCGTTGGCTGACTGACAATAGCTTGAAATGTCTGTCACCTGATACATTCAAGTCCAAATTCAGCAGAAAGATCATTTGGGTATGTTAATGTATAATGTATGACTGCATAGATTTTATAAAAGTCAAATGTGTAAAAGCTGAAAATCTTTTGTGAATTTAAATAGACATAATATGAAGTAGAAAATAATGTGTGCTATAAAAAGAAAGTTAGCTTAAAAGAATCAGAAGAGTTATGTGGGTTGAGGAGGGGGCAGCATCACTGTGGTCCTTGAAAGATCCATAAGATTTAGACAGACCAACATGACAGGAAAGGGCATTTTAGAGCCTGGGTATGTAGCTCAGCGGCAGAGTGCTTCTCTGGCATGTGTGAGGTCCTAGATTCGATCCCCAGCATTGCGAAAGGAAAACAGAACAAACCAAAAGAAGGAGAAGCCTTCTAGAGTGAAGGGATTATAGTTGCGCTTGGCTTTTGTTTATGAAGCGTGGGGCTTTTGTCAGGGGTTTGTTTATTTTGCGATACTAGGGCATAAATCCAGGGCTTTTGCACTGAGCTAGATCCCCAGCCCTTTATTTATTTGTTTCAGACAGGGTCTCACTAAATTGCTGTATTTTCCAGGTTGGGCTTGAACGTGCAGTCCTCCTGCCTCAACCTCCTGTAGGCATGTGCCACCATACCTGGTTTCAAGGCTGGCCTTGAACTAGTATGTAGCCTAGGCTGGCCTCAAACTCATGGTCCTGCTGTCTCAACCTCCTGAGGGCTGAGATTACAGGGGTGTCATCCAGTCTGTTTAATGTCTTTATCTCCTATAAGATTATAATCTTAGGGCTAGGGATGTAGCCCAATGGTAGAGCATTTGCCTAGCATGTACGAGACCCTTGCTTTGATCCCAGAAGAGCAAAAGAAAAAAAAAACAGTATAAATTCAGTGCTCAAAGTTCCAAAAATAGGTGCAGGGAGCGGTGTGGGGAGGAGGCGCCGCCCTAGCTGCGGGCTCCTCCGGTCTGTGGACCATGCCGGGGGCCTCGCTGCTGGGAAGCTGCGGCCCGCGGCTCTGCGCGGGGCAGGCTCAGATTTCTTTACCTCCAGAAAGAAAAATTCAGCACCTTGCATCCTGGCAGTTCATTTAGGAGTCTGAAATTAGGGATTTCTTTCATATACGGACATGGTTAATCGAGGAGCAACAAGGCCTAACGGGCCAAGTACTGGAAATAAAATATGCCAGTTCAAACTAGTACTTCTGGGAGAGTCTGCTGTTGGCAAATCAAGCCTAGTGCCTCGTTTTTTGAAAGGCCAGTTTCATGAATTTCAAGAGAGTACCATTGGGGCTGCTTTTCTAACCCAGACTGTGTGCCTTGATGACACAACAGTAAAGTTTGAAATATGGGATACAGCTGGTCAAGAAAGATACCATAGCCTAAAACCAGTGTCCTACAGAGGAGCACAAGCAGCCGCAGTTATATGTGATATGAGGAATCTTTTGCAAAAGCAAAAAACTGGGTCAAGGAATTCCAGAAGCGAGCAAGTCCTAACATTGTAATAGCTTTATCAAGAAACAAGGCTGATTTAGCAAACAAAAGAGCTGTAGATTTCCAGGAAGCACACTCTTATGCAGATGGCAACGGTTTATTATTCATGGAAACATCAGCTAAAACATCAATGAATGTAAATGAAATATTCGTGGCGATAGCTGAAAAGTTGCCAAAGAATGAACCACAGAGTCCAGGAGCAAATTCGGCTAGCGGAAGAGGAGTAGACCTCACTGAACCTACACAACCAACCAGAAATCAGCGATGTAACTAAATCTCCAGTTTGAGTGAGCTGGAATCTTCTGCTTCCTAAATGTTAATAACAGTGGAATTGGAGCATTTAACCAGGCCAGTATGACTCCCAAAAACCAAGAGACTTATGATAGAGTCAAATTTCTATTTTATTTTTAAATTTTTTTTATTTTTTGGGTTTTTCTCCGGTACCGGGAACCGAACTCACGACCTTGCGCTTGCCAGGCAGGCGCTTTGCCACTGAGCTAAATCCCCAGCCCCGATAGAGTCAAATTTCTAATACAAAATTATTTTAAGTGTTTTGAACTTGATTTTTAATAATATGCATGTGTCCCTCTGACTGTTTCAGCAATAGAAAGGGAAAATGAGATCTGTGTATAACTGTTTCACTGGAAAGTTGGAGGTAATCATTTCTCATCATTAGAAATAAAGACAAATGACTATCTGGACCCACAGTTAACCATCCAGTTTCTCCAAACTGGGACAGTAGTCATGGGCGAAAAAATTAGAAATTATTAATTTGGCCTTTCTGAAAAACATTTTTAGAAGGATATAAATATATTTATGCTTAGCTACAGTATTCAGGCAACCTTTCTTCTGTTATCTAAGGTGTACATTCCACATTTTAGTAAGTTAACCACAAGAAAACATTTCTAGGAAGAAAAGGAGTATTAATAGCATCTAAGTTATAGCCCATCTTACTATTTTTCTAAATGGGGTAAAGAAGTCAAATGTACCCCCACCTTGTTTAGCAATATAAAAACTGAGAAATGCATTTTAATGAATAATGTTCCCTTCATGTGAGCTCTTCAAAAAAAGAATCAAACCAGGTATCTGATTTTTTTTTTTTCCAATCACTCACTGCAGGCCATTTCATAGGTCTTGTTTGGGGCAGGGAAGAGGCCTCTGCTCCCTTTGGATGTAGTATAGTCAGTGCACTAAAATTATGTACATTCAAACTTGATTGTTTTAAATTTTATCTTCAGCTGTACTGTAAATAGGGTGCTGCATTGTAGCCTCCATGTATGTTTATTATTTTTCTGTAATATTTAAGAGTTGCTTAAAAGTATACAAAGTGTACAGTTACTAAAACAGCTAATTCTTCTCTCACCCTTTGCAAAGAAGGAGCTTCAGTTCCTACATGGCTAGAACCACAATAAGAAATGTGTCTGTAATTTGTAACATAAATATTACAATGTTAGTAACATTTATCTTGCAGCCTTGCTTTTCTGTTTTGTTTTGTTTTGTTTTTCTCTGGTATCGGGAACCGAACTCATGACCTTGCACTTGCCAGACAGGCGCTTTTGCCGCTGAGCTAAATCCCCAGCCCCCAGCCTTGCTTTTCAAAGTCCACTTTATTCCATTTTATTTTGCTTGCACACCACTATAGTTCTAGAGTTTAGTACAGTGCCTCATACATAATAGGCACCTGATAACATTCACTGAATGAAATTATGACCAACTTTACCACTTAAGGGTATAAATAGTAGCTATTTTACTTTTTTCCTATTCTTTAAACAATATTTATTCACTTATTTGTTTTTAGCGCTGGGGACTGAACCCAGGGCCTCATGCATGCTAAGCACTCACTCTATTACAGAAATAAACTCCTACCTTCAACTGGCTTTTATTAGTAGGAAATTACTGTCTCTCTTTGGGGGCTTCTATTCCCCCTAATTTAAACTGTATGTCACTATTTATTCTAAGGTTATTAGTCTTATTTATAAATTTTAGGCAAGCTGGATGTGGCGGCACACAACCATAATCTGAGCACTTAGGAGACTGAGGTGGGCCTGGGCAATGGACCATTGTACCTCATTCTCAGGCCACAGCTGATTGGATGAAGGTAGACAAGTTTGAGGCCAGCCTGAACTACATAGTTAGACCCTGTCTCAACACACACACATACACACACACACACACACACACACACTCTATTTAATATATGCATTCTAGGCAGCGTTTATAAAATTTAGCATGAAAATCAAGTCAATCCATTAGTACTCTTGCTTCTTTTGCATTCTGCCACTGGACTAAGATAGAGGAGTTTAAAATACCAAGGTTATAGCCCTTTATAAGTAGAGTCATGCCCAGGTGTGGAATTTCAAAACACATCACTCTACTGCCAGATTCAGTCCCGGAGCTTTAAACAACCTTACATCTAGTCTAACCCACAAGAAACTTTAGGCTATAACATTGAGCCCAGATAAGCAGCTCAGGTTCTTGCTGCCTTCAAGGTAATTTTTCCTTTGGTTCTTAAATAGCTACTATTTATACCCTTGGTATTCTTTCAGTCCACACCAATAGATTTTGAAAACTTTAAATCTATAGAAGAAGAGATTGGATTCTTGACCCCTTCCTTGTCAAAAGTCCCTTGCCTTCTTTTTTTCCCTCTAATTAGTGAGTAGTATAGTGTTAACATCCAAGGAAGCAAAACAAATAGTCACCTCTGCAGCAGCTCTTTCACAACTGACTTGAAAGATGGGTTGATGGACCATATCATAGACCTCCTCCATTTCTCTTCCAGTTCATAGGTATAGGCTCAATCCCTGACCCTTTAAGCATACACATAGGCAGGACCTACAAAGAAGGTGGTCTCAGAGGTCCGCTTCCCTTTACTGTTCACATAGTAGAGGTCTGTCTTATCCCAGCCACAGCTCATAGTGCCTATGGACTGCCCCATGCCCTTATACTGATACACCACGTTGGCAAGTAGCTTGGAGGCAGCTGCTACTGAGATGTGTTCCTTATTTCAAAGCTCATAGATTCAACATTGACAAGTTCCCAAAGGCTGCAATCTGCGGCACCCCTAGCCATGGTGCCCAGAAGGTAGGAGTTGAAGTCTATCACCTTCTTTACTGTCTAGGAAGTAAGGTAAGCACCAGATGTGGCCTGGGAGGCAACTGCAAAATTGACTTCACGGTGAAACTTGAAGCTCTGGATGGTGGTTCCATGCAACATTTTGATTCACAGCTCTTCTGAGACACCCCAGCTGGGTGAAGCCAGGCTCAGTTCATCACTGAGACTCCCCAGACCTAGGTCCAGTGGGTCTGCATGACCTTCAAGTCTGAAAACCCCATTCAGGTTCACCAGTAGTGACCTCTCCAACATGCTGGCCGGTAGCAATTCTAATAATGGCTGCTTCTTGCATTTATGAAAATTGCTTTAGTACCTTCCCAAGGCTCCATGACTTTGAATAACATTATAGAAACACACACACAGAAAGAGAGAAACAGAGACGGAGACACAGAGAGACAGAGAGACAGAGAGATCTTGCCATTCCTTGGTTAAGAGTGCCTTCTACTTTTCTGTTTTCATAATAAGGGAATGACCAGTGATTTCTCTATAATAAAAAGTCTGCCCAGAGTGAGTCACAGTCTTCATCTTTAGACATCAAAGAGAATGGGATAGTTTTTTCAAAATTCCACTTTACTAGGCACCTATTCATAAAAGAACAAAGGAAAGTACAGTTACTAGGAATATGACTTCAGCTTCTCCCTTTCAGAATCTACAGAGGTCTCAGGCCAAAGATTTGGGTCATGGGGTTAAAACTGTCCCCTGAATTACCCAACAACCTAACATGCAGGGGAGAAAGGAGTATCCAGTATACCTCATCCTAACTTGAATACATCTGCAAAGAGGTTACATCCATATATGGTCACATTCACAGGTACTGAGGATTAGGACATCAACCTACCTTTTTGGGAGACACAATTCGTTCACACCAGAGGCCAACACCCACTAAATACCAGCATCTGTGTCATGGTATCTCTTGCTGCATCCATTTTTTAATTTTATTTTTGATTCCAATCTTTTTTTTAAAGATGCTGAAATTATGCTATATTTTACATAGAAGTGAAAGTAAGTCTCATCTCCTCAACTTTGTGTCATCTTTTATCCTGTTTCTCAAAATTCTTTTATAAAATTAGCTCCTTATATTCTGCCTGAAACCCCTTACTCTACAGTGTTCAGATCCATTCGACAGGGTTAGTTAGAAGACAAGTAATTCATATATAGCATAGTAGTCAAGAATGTGATTCTTGAGAAAGGTGTAGTGGCACACACCTACGATCCCAGCACTTAAGAGGCTGGGGCAAGAAGATTGCCCCTGAGTTCAAGGCCAACCTGGGCTACATAGTAAATTCAAGGCCAGCCTGAACTACATAGCAAGACCCTGACTCAAAACAAACAAACAAGCAAGCAATCAAACAAACAAATGTGAGTTCTGCAGTTAGATTTCCTGGATCTATGAGTATATGTGATCATTAAATCAGTTAACCTCTTAAACTTTAGGCTCTTCATATGCAAAGTGTGTATGAATAATAATGCTCTCATTTTTTGATTAAATGAGATATAAAACATTTAGCTAGGTTCTTGGTGCATTCTAATTACTTAAGAGAGCCAGGAATGGTGGCCCACACCTGTAGTCCCAGGTTCTGACAAGGTTGAGGCAACACTACTGCTTAAACTCATGAGTTTGATTCCAGCCTAAGCAACTGAGAGAGACCTAAGAAAGAAGGGAAAGGAAAGGAAAGGAAAGGAAAGGAAAGGAAAGGAAAGGAAAGGAAAGGAAAGGAAAGGAAAGGAAAGGAAAGGAAAATGAATGCACCACTGAAATTAAATATGTTAATATGTCTCCATAATTGTTGCAGATATTTTATTATTTATTTTATTTATTTATTTATTTATTTTAGTGCTGGGGAATTAAACCCAGGGCCTCCCTCATACTAGACAAGTGCTCTACCACTGAGCTCTACTCCTAACCTATGCAATGTTGTATTTCTTTGAAAAGTAAAACTTTGGGGCTGAGGGTGTCACTGCTACAATGCTTTCTTAGTATGTATGAGGCCCTGGATTCAATTCCCAGTGCTGAAAAAAAGAAGGAAGAAGGAATAAAACATTACAGATGCTGATAGGCCCCCAGCTCCCATGTCTTTTTCCCCTCTGTCCACTCAAATGTAACTATTGTCCTGAAGTTGGTATATATTATTTCAATGAATGTTTTTATACTTTCACTTCATGTACTAGTAGTCATAAACAATATTTACCATTATTTTTGCATAAATGGTCTCATAATGTATGCTTTGTAGCTTGATTTTTTCAGATCATTTATTAGTACATGTTTGCAGTACACAATGTTTCCATTCCTTGTGTGATGTTCGTATGTGCACATAGCACATCTTAATTCCTTTTTCCATTTCCTTTCCCTCCCCTCCTTTCCCTCTTCTTCCTTCATTTATGTTTTTATTTTTGTATAGCTTGCTTTGTAGAATTTATTTTTTTCAAGACAGAGTCTCACTCTGGCTATTAATTCACTATGGAGCCAAGGCTGTCCTTGAACTCTCAGTGATCCTCCTGCCTCAGCCTCCCATGTGTTGGGATTACAGGCATATGCCACCACATCTGGCCATTGCTGAGTGAGCTTTTCTAAGTCATTCTCAAAACTAATTGTAAAGATGAGCAATGTGTGACTAACACATGCTTCTCTGATAAGCTTGAATATAGCTTCCTTTTTAAGCTCTACATTGTTGCTCAGTTTTTTTCTTCTCCTGGTACTGGGTATTAAACCCAGGCCTTTCACACTGAGCTATATATCCTAGACCTTTTTATTTTGAGACAGGGTCTTGCTGCTCAAATTTGCAATCATCCTGACTCAGCCTCCAGGAGTACACAGGGATGTACTACCATGCCTGGCTATGGCTAGCATTTTTTGTGTATGTCCTATTTGAAAAATCCTTGCCTGCTTCCATACATTTTCAAACATTAGAGATTTTTCCCGCTCTATTTTACTCTTTCCTTTTCTCCCTTTCCAACAGATAGAAATGTCTGTGCTTTGTTGTCTTCTAGGAAGTACTATATGTAGCCAAGCTAGAAACAGATTAGCTTGTAAAATATTTGAGCTTCTCTTTTCCAAGCATTTCAAGGACAATTGGGTATGAAAGAGAATGTGGCTTTGTCAGACTAAAAAGAGATATCCCGGCTCAGTGCAGTGGGATCCATTTGTAATTCTAGCTACTCAGGATTACAGGCCAGCCTGTACAACACAATGAGATGCAGATTTTTTTTTAAAAAAAAGGCCTTAGACTTCAGGGTGAAGTGGGGAGAAGTTAAGTTAGGTCAAACCTGGTCCTCCCTTCTTGCAGTCTCCTGGTGAGGCACTAGAAGGGGATTGCTGCTTAATGAATCTGGGACATAGAAATGTAAGACCAACTTTTACAAATATTATAAGCAATTTCTGCATATCAAATGTGCCATGGGAGCCCCAGAAGTTAAAGATGCCAAGTAAACAGTGCCTCTCAATGACACCTGATAAATGATTCTTCTCAACACCTTCTCAAAGTTTGACACTCTATAAGACCCAGAACCAGTTAGGATAATCCTAAGACTATAACTGAGATTGATTCCCCATCAACTGGCCCTAGCAGCAGTAGCTGTGTCTATTTATTTATGTAGAGATTGAATGGAGAAAGACAAGCATTTAAAATTATTTGAGGTTGTAGAAATAAAATATGGATGGAAATTATTTAATATGAGCCTCAGGTGAAAGTATAATCTTCTTAACAAATTTCCAGTTTTAGCCAGTGCAGCTTCCTGAATGATCTAGGATTAAAATAATAACATGGTTTAAATGAAAGGTTCTTGTTTTTCTCTGAATTTTATTCCCATTTTGATCTTCTTAGGAGCTCATTAAATTTTCTTCCTCCTGTATTTTTCCTTTCTGTTAAAACAAAATGAACCTTGCTGCTTTCTTTAGATAAAATAGCTCTTAATTTGCATAATAAAACTTTAAAAGTACTACTAATTTTTAAACATGTTTAAAAGAATAATATTTGATGAATATAAAATAATATTTGTAAGTTGTATTTAGGTTATAAATCTTTTTTTCCAACATTGGGAATTGAACATAGAGCCTTTGCACTGAGTTATACTCCCAGCTCATTTTTTAGTTTTGGAACAGGACGCTATTAGGTTGCCTGGGCTGGTCTTGAACTTGTGAACCTCTTGCCTCAGCCTCCTAGAGTGCTGGACTTACATGTATATGCCACTATACCTGATTTAAATTAAAAATCTTGGGCTGGGGATATAGCTCAGTGGCATAAGCGCTTGCCTGGCAAGTGCAAGGTCCTGAGTTCAATCCCCGATACTGTAAGAAAAAAGAAAATAAATAAAAAAAAAATTAAAAGTCTTAATAATAAACACTCATGAACCTTAAAAACTAGCACATTACTACTAACTTGCATTTATTTGAATATTCCCCTTCTTCCCATATTATTTTGAATTTTACCTTTTTTTAAAAAAGTTCTATTGGCTATGTATGTATTCATAAAAAATATATTGTTTAACCAGACATGGTTGTGTACAACTGTGATTTTAACACCCTGAGAAGCTGAGGGAGGAGGATCATAAACTTGAGTCAAGCCTAAGTAACCTAGTGACTGACTTACTGAGAACTTGTCTCAAAAAGCAGGGTGGGGCCTGAGTATGGTAGCACTAGAGAGGCTGAGGTAGGAAGATTGCAGAGAGTTCCTTGAATTCACTATGTAGCCCAGACTGGCCTTGAAGTTGCAGTGATCCTCCTGCTTCAGCTTCCCAAGTGCTAGGATTACAGGTGCCTGGCTACATAGTGAGTTTAAGGCCAGTTTGAATTACAGAGCAAGACCTTGTTTAAAAAAAAGACTAAGAAAAGCCCTGAGTTCAATCGCCACACACACACACACACACACACACAAATAATGGCTTAAAACAACAACATCCTGATTTCTAGTCACTGCATTGCAAGGAGAGAACAGCTGGTTACATCAGAATCTGCAGACTTAACAATAACTGTCATATAATTTAAAATTTGTTTTAGGAGACATCCAGGGAGATGGCAAAGTGGTAAGCAGCAACAAACTGACCTCTCCAAGATTTGGAATCTAGCACTGGAAAATAAAAACTTGGAGAAAAAAAGAAGAAAGGAGGTGAATCTGCAGAACACAAGAGGGATCTAAAAGGAAAACTGGAGCCCGGGAAGAAAGTGAAGACAGACCTCAACTCAGAGAAAGGAAGGGGTTACCTGCGTTTTCTCCCTGGCTCTTGGCTCATGGCATGACAAAGGGAGATCAAATCTACAGAGACACAGAGAAAGCAGGGGACTCCAGAGGCCTCAAGAGAAATGCACCAGTAGAATGGAGTGGTGAATGATGTGCACTACAATTGCTGGTGAGTGACTCCAGTCTAAGTGACTACAGTGTCCCCTGGAGACAGTGCTTGGTTGGATGCTATTTTAGGGAGGAGGCAATGAAACCCAGGACTCAGAGCACTTGTGGGTTGGCTTCATCTCAGAGTTCCCAGTGTTATAAACCCACTGTGATTGGGTAACCACAGCAAGTGTCTAGGGTCAGGGAGCTGTGTCAGGCTGTAAAGAGATACCCAGACAGTTATAAACTAAACAATTCAGGCCTCAACCCCATGACCAGAGGCCAGGATCTGTGGATTTGAAAGTACAAGAATGTGCACCCCACCCTAATCTTACTGCAGGCTTGCTGGGTTATCCAGCACTCCATCCTAATCCTACTGCCAGCTTCCAGGGATTATCCAGTATGGATCTGGGTTCTGACAGCCTCCTTAGTGTACCAGTGAGAGGAGAGTCATGCCCTGTAGTAGATACTACCAAAGAACTGTAGACCTCAGAAGATAAAAATTTTCATCATTAGTTGTGGACTTTTTTGTTGTTGTTGTTCATGTGATTTTTTTGGTTGTTTTCTTTTTTTTGTGAGAACAAAGATTATTTTAAGTTTTTTGTTTTGTTCTTGGTTTTGTTTCTTCCTTCTTTCTTTCTCTCTTATCTTACTGGCCAATTTCCAGAGGCATGGGTAATCACCCTTTGTCCTTAAACCTTATTTCTGATCTCTTTCTCTTCTTTATTTCTCTATTTTTTTTCTCTTCTCCATTTAAAATTTTCTCCCTGTAGGGTAAAATCACTCTATTGAGTGGATGTTTACTGTGTATAATTTTGTGATTTGTCTTACATTTTGCTTTCTGACTATAAATCTTGTATCTATGGTTGAAAGTGACAAATTAATAGTTATCATAGTTTGTCATTTTCCAGTCTGTGCTTGATATTATTGTTATTACTGATTGTACTACTTTAGGCATAGTTATTATGCTCAACTGATCTTCCTTATATGCCAATACTAAGATTATCTGGGGGTCATAAATAATACTATAGTCCAGTACCAAAGAACTGGGTGCTAGAACAAACAGACAGCAACCTTTTATCCATAATTAAAGAGACAGGATCCTATGACAGATTCAAAAGGAAAAAACCAGCTATGCCTAGAAGACATATCTGAAAAGTAGTCATTTCCTAAAGAGGTCTTGATACTAGTAATAAAGCTACCTACCATAAGCAATTTGTAAGCCTCAATGCAGAGTTAATAAAAAAATAGAAAATGAGAAATCATAGAAGGAAGATTCAACACATAAGCCCCAACTCACCCAAGGCAAATCAGGGTGGATTTGATGTGGAAGTAATGAAAAGGCACCAAGCTGAATTTTATGAAATAGTAGCAGCAGAAGTAACAAAACAGATCAACAATCCTCTTGACAAAAACAAAACAGATAATTAAATAGATAATGATATCAATGGAAGATATGATTTGAACAAATTAAAAAATAGAAGAGTTTAGGAAAGACATGGAAGCCATGGCATCTCAACATAGAAAAGAACCATAGAACAAACTCAAATAGAAATCCAGGACATTCTGAATTTCATATGAAACTATATGCAGCAGAGTCAACCAATGTGAGGATAGAGTAACAGATCTATAAGACAGAGTTATGGATGGTGATCATCAAATGAAAGACCTCTTAAAAATAGCAAGAGACCACAGAAAACAATCCAACAGTTGAAAGATGATGCAAAAAAGAGTTACATAAGATTATCTAGAATCAATGAAGAATAAGAAGATAGCACAAAGGGCATAAAAATCCTGTTCACAGAAGTAACAACTGAAAACTTTCTAAGCATGGCAAAAGAATTTAGCATACAGTAATTGAGGCATATAGAACTCCAAATAGTCATGAACAACAGCAACAGCAAAGAAAACCTACACCAATGCATACAATAGTCAAGATTCCAGAAATTCAACAGAAGAACAGAATAATAAAAGCTGTTAGAGAAAAGAAACAAATCATCTATAAAGGAAATTCCATCAGAATCACAGTAGATTTATCAACTCAAATCCTTAGGTCAGGTAAAGCTGGGAGTGAAGTATTTCAAGCCCCAAAAGAAAACAACCTCCAACCCAGATTGATGTACCCAGCAAAATTATCTTTCAAAATTGATGGAGAAACAAGGTACTTCCATGATAAAGACCACCTGAAGGAATTCATGACAACCAAATAATCACTCTAAAAAGTTCTGAAGGATATTCTAGAAAAGGACAACAATTCTAAGAATACCAATAGAATGAATCCACTAGGTAAGGAAAGGAATTAAAAAGAAGATACAGAAAGGGAACCAATAACAGGAAAATAATATGAGCAGGATAAGTCAACATGTATCAGGTATAACCATGAATGTGGATATTCTCAATTTACTAGTAAAAAGAAACAGATTGGCAGAATGGATCAAGAAACAAGATCCAACAATATGCTGCATATCAGAAATATATTGAACTCAAACAGAAATCCATAGACTTAAAGTCAAAGGATAGAAAAAAATACTCCATGTGACAGGAACCTGGAATAAAGTAAAGCTAGTTGCAGACAAAGTGGACTTTAAGCCAAGACTGATCAGAAAAGACAAAGAAGATCACTGTATCCTTGTCAAGGAAACAATCCAAGATGAAGAGATAACCAACATAAATGTATATGAACCAAAACCTGGCATACACAATATATGAAACAAACATTAATAAGTATGAAATATCAGATAAGCACTAATACAATGTAATGGGGGATCTCAACATGCCAATATCACAAATAGACAGATCACCTAGACAAAAAAATTCAAAAAAGAAATATCAGAACTGAACTAAAGCTTTGACTAAATGGACTTAGTAGACATCTACAGAGTATTCCCCACAGAACAACAGAATACACATTCTTCTCAGCAGCACATGGGACTTTCTCCAAAATAGACCACATACTAGCTCATAGATCACTCTTGAGTAGATGGAAAGGAATTGAAATTATCCTATGTAAAAAAAATTAGCTGTATGGAACGATATTGCATACTGGGTAAGTAAACTTTATATTAAGAAGATTTAAGTTCCATTCAAATTAGCATTCAAATTAAAATAATTCTTATGTAAATTACTGTGGAAGTTTTTAGAGTATAATAAACAATTTCTAAAGTTCGTCAGGAGAAGAAAATGTGCAAGAATAGCCAAGAGAATGCTTTCTTCACCATATTTCTTCTCAGTATTTCCTTCCTTAATATTTAGATCTCTATTGTCCTTGACTTCATCCACCGACCAGGATGTACATTAATGCATGCAGTCTTGGTTGACAGTGGAAATTAGCATTCTGATGTTAATCTGATTTTAATGGGAATTTGATTTGATATTTGTTGTAGTTGATGAAACAGAACAATAGAAGTGACATGTCTCATCTCTTGTGAGTGTCACAGTATACTAATCTTCTGTTTGGCTTGAATGCTTACATCTTGTTTGAATCTTTTAGAAGGAAAATACAGTCATATATTATGTGCGAAGAAAAGGAAATTACCCTATGTATATTGTCAGATCATAGTGCAATGAAATTGGAACTAAATGGCAAAAGAAATCACAAAAACTACATAAACACATGAAAATTAAATAATACCCTGTCGGCCAGGCATAGTGGCTCACACCTGTAATCCCAGCACTCGGGAGGCTGAGGCAAGAGGATCATTGTGAGTTCGAGAACAGCCTGGGCTACTAAGTGAGCTCAAGGCCAGCCTGAACTGCATAGCGAGACCCTGTCTCAAAAAAGACCAAAAAAAAGCAAAACAAAACACCCTGCTGACAGTGGGTCACAGGTGAAATTAAAGAAAAGGAACTTTCTGCAACTAACAATAACACCAATATGACATACCAGAACTTATGGGAGGCAAAGAAAGTAGTCATACAAGGGAAATTTATAGTGGTTACTGCATCAGAAAAACAGAGTGAGCTCAAATAAATAACCTAATGCTGAACCTCATTCTAGATAAAGAAAAGTTAAACTCCAAGCAATTGCTCAAAGGGAAGGAACAACTGGAATGAGGGAATGGAGAACAGAAAGAAAGAAGGAAGGGAAATATATATATATA
>NW_004955475.1:1666899-1795802 GCF_000276665.1 Chinchilla lanigera
TTGCATTCTTACATCTGGTAATCTGAGCAACTTCATTGAAGTTAACAATATGTATTATAACAACCACTGTTAATTCATATAATTTTGTTTTGAAACCCTGTATCATTTTTATTGTTTCTGTGTTGTGTTATTTTTGTTTATGTTGTTGGTATTTTGCTATTGGTTTTTGATTATCTTTAAAATAAAAAAGAAAAATACAAAAAAGAAACAAAAAAATTTAACTTAAGAAAGCAAAAAAAGAAGAAAATCAGAAAAAAAAAAAAAAGTCCATTTCAAGGTGTGTCTCTGCTGTCACAGGTAGACAGACGGGGCAGACAGAACCCAGATCTGTCATGGCTGATCCTAGTAGAATTATGGTGGTGGTAAATAATCTCAGCAAACCTGGGCCTTTAGTTCCATGGAAGTTCAGGCTGCTCTGGTTTCTGGCCATGAGGCTGGAAATGGAGTTTTTCAGCCCAAAGCGCTAAAGGATCTACTGCTGGCTTGAACTTGGCTCCCTGCCAGCTTGAACTCAGTGCACCTCACGCTGACACTTGGCGCTACTAGTTGGAGGCAGCCACTAGTTGGAGCTCAGCTGCTCTGAGTTCTGACTTTAGTTGGTCCCTTTCTAAAATGGCTATTGGCCAATTGCCTTCTCCTGGGGGCATCTGAACCCAAGTAACTCACCAGCTACTGAAGTCTGCTGCATCCACTCTTCCATTCCACTAGTGTTCCTCTGTGGAGGCCTCTGAGGTCACCAGTAGTCATTATGCCTCTACATGCTTGAGCTGCCCCTCCAGTGCCATGAGCTGGGGTTCAAGGAGAAACTGTCACTTGCCACCTTCCTCTTCTGTATTGTGCTCCCTCTCTTCACTCTCCCTATGAGCTCTAATTCTCACTTCAGACCCTTGCTGGCTCCTAGGGACCCACTTCCTGTCTCTTTCTCTTCCTTACATTGCTATATTCCTACATCTGGATTCCAAATATTGGAAAGACTGTTTCTCTGCTGCTCACCATTCTGCCATTTTCCCAGAAGTCTCAATTCTGGGATACCAATTCTGGTACCAATTCTGGTACCAATTCTGGGTACCAGTTCTGCAGTTCTCAAATGCAGAGTGATTCAGGCTGAGCCTGGCCTCTGGCCACAGGAGTGGGGCCTGAGTCTTTTAGCTTAAACCCCTCAGGAAGTCTCTTCCAGGCATGAATGCAGCTCTCTGCCAATGGCTGTCTCCCATGGTTGTTCCTCACTGTGGCAGCATAACACTGGGAGCCCTGAAATGAAGCCAAGCTGCAGTTCTTCTGAGTCCTGGGTTGAGCTGATCCTTACCTTTGATGGTGTCCAACCTCTGTCTACAGGGGATATGGCAGGGACTTGGAGTGGAGTCACACACAAACTGTTGCAGCAGACAGCACCCACCAGTCAGTTCCGCTGATGCATTTCTCCCTAAAGGTCTCTACAGTCTCCCACTTTCACTTTGGTCTTTCTGTCTCACAAGTCATTATTCAGGAGGCAGGAACCAGGAAGAAAGTTCAGATTGCCCCTTCCTTTTTCTGCACTATGTCCTGCCTTTTCAATTTTTCTGTAGGCTTCAATTGTACAATCATATCCTTCCTAGGTCCTGGGGATCCATCTTCGTCTTTTTCTTCCCCAACTTGTTAGCTTCCAGTGTCTGGATTGTAAATCTTGGAGAGGCTGAATTATTATTGCTTATCACTTTGACATTTTCCCAGAAGTCATTGCACATTCCTTTTGTGTTGTTTTAGGTTGTACTGGGTGCAATGCCACTGAGGTACATCCCCCAACTCTTTTTTATTTTTTACTTTGAGACATAGTCTTACTAAATTGAACTTGTGATCCTCCTGCCTCTGCCTTCCAAAGTACAAGAATTTTGCTACCACATGTGGCTATTGGCTTCATTGATTTTTCTCCAATGTCTTCCCTCCCATCAAGTGCCTCCTTCAGTACTGGGAATTGAACACAGACTTTCACACTTAGCTACATCCCCAGCCTTGTTTCATTTTTTCTTTTAGTTTTTGAGACAGGTTGTCACTAAGATGGTAAGTTGCTCAGACTGGGCTGAAACTTGTGATTCTCTTGCATCAACATCCTAGACTCCTGGGATTACAGGTGTGCACCACCATATGTGACTCATTTCCCATTCTTTTGGTAACAGAACCCTGACTTGGGAGACTTGTTTGTCTCTCTCTTAAAGTGCTGGTGATTGAGTCCAGGGTCTGTGCATGCTTGGAAGATGCTCCACCTGATTTGAGAGTTGAGTGATCACTTGTTCTTATTGAATATAGTCTGGAAGAACTGTCAGTCATGGTATACTGCCCTCCTTTCGTCAAGGGATGGGCCATGACCCATACTAAACCAGCTTGATCTTGAGTAGGGCAATGAGTCTCCAAATGCAAGTGAGTGTCATGTTACAATGCAGTTTCTTAGTGGGACCTGAGGGTCTTCATTTCTACCAAGCTCCCAGGTGACCCCAGTGCTGCTGGTTTACAAATTGTCCTTTGAGCAGAAATGGAATAGAGTGAGTAAATGGCTGGAGTATTTTTATCCAGTTGCAGCAACCTTAAAAGACCAACAATCCAAAGCTGCTCTGGGTTCTGTTCTCTCTGACCTGAATTTTCAGTCTTTTATTTTCATTCTGCAAGCTCTTTCTCTCTCATATATATATGAGATATATATAAGGTCTAATATATATATTAGACCTTATTTACCCTTTCAGTTTCTCACACCAGGGAGATTATATGATGTTTATATATGTTAGTCTGATTTACTTCACTTATGAGTATGGTCTCAAGTTACATTCATTTACCTATAAAAGTATCAAGTTTAATGTTTTTTTGTGAGTGTACAAGCATCGTATTGATTTTTGAGTATTGACTTTGTATCTAACCATGCAACTTTATTTGGTTATTAACTCTAGGAGTCTCCTGGTGGAGTTTTTGGGGTCTTCTGTGTACAGTACCATGTGATCTATGAATAATGATAGTTTAACTTCTTGCTTTCCTATCCTTATTTCTTTTATTTCTCTCTCTTGTCGAATTGCTCTGGCTAATGTTTCCAGAACTATATTGAATAGGAGTGGTGATAGTGGGCATCCTTGTCTTGTTCCTGATTTTAGAGTGAAAGCTTTCAGTTTTGGTCCATTTAGTATGATGTTGGCTGTTGGTTTGTCACAGATGGCTTTTATCAGATTGAGATAAAACCCATGTTTATAGTAGCACAATTTGTCATAGCTAAATCTTGGAAATCACCCAGATGTCCATTAACTGACAAATGGATGAAAAAGATGTGGTATTTTTATACAATCGAGTACTACTCAGCTATGAAGAAGAATAAACTTGAGACATTTATAGGGAAATGGATGCAACTTGAGTCCATACTTGTAAGTGAAATAGATCAATCTCGCATGTGTAAACATTGTATTGTTTCCCTAGTGTAAGAAGCTGAAAGAGTAAATAACACCTAAACTGTAAAATAGATATTGTGAAATGGGAAGAAACTGCTCAAAAGGAAAGAGAAACTAGAATGGGGCAAAGGAGAAAAGAAGGAAGGGAAAAGGAAAAAAAAATAAATGAACACACACACATGATAGTCAAGATAATTACACTAATTGCTGTAAGTTCATTACAAAGAAAGGTTTATGCCTATACTGTTTGATCAATTTTTCATGCCTATATCTTTTAATATGAGCAACTACTTTGAAGATAAAAATACACAATGTTCTAAACATTGTTATTCGTGCTCGCTTTGGCAGCACATATACTAAACATTGTTATTCTCTTACAATCTTGTTTTGCAATTTTATACCCTGTTTTTATTGTTTATTTTACTTTTCTTTAAAATAAAAAAGTATCAAGTTTATCCTTCTTTATGGCTGAGTAGTATTCCTTTGTATAAAAAGGCCACAACTTTCTATACATTTGTTAGTTGATGGGCATTTAGATTATTTCCAAAATTTAGAATTATTACAAATTGTGTGGTTACAAACATAGGTGCACATATATTGCTGTGGTTTTATTGCTGTGGTATGATGTTTTTAATTATTCTGGGAAGACACCCAGAAGGAGACTAGCTAGGTTGAGTGGGGCCTCTAATCATCCCTTTTTGAGAAAGCTCCTTACTAATTTCCATGATGGTTGCATCAGTCTACACACTCATCAACAGTGGAGAAGATTTCTTCTTCCACACAACCCCTCCAGCATTTGTTATTGCTTGATTTCTCAATGATAGCCATTTTTGCTGGGGTGAGATGGAATCTCAGTGTTGATAGAATCTCATGCAGTCATGGGGCAGGCTTTTAGAGTTTATGATTGATTCATGGTACAATATTGGAATTATGGATGTAAATGCTACACTTGCCCTGGGCCATATAGTTTACATACAATATAAGGGAGAGAAAGAGTCTTGCTCTTTCCCTCTGCTGCTCCTCCCTTTGGCTCTTGTTGTTTTTGCTCTTCTTCCGCTGCCATGAATGGTTGCCCTCTGCCATGTGCCACCCTGCCTTGGAGCCAGCCAAGTATGGACTGAAACCTCCACAGACTGTGAGCTAAATAAACCTTTCCTTCCTTAATTCTGGGTGTCAGGTATTTTGTCTCAACAATGAGAGAAAAGTAACCAAGACATCTGATGTCCACTGTTCTGTGGTATTGTCCAAATCTGTGTCCCACCAATTCTGCGATAGGATTAGTGCTGGATTGGATGCGGGGCTGATCTTATCCTCTGGATGTGGGGGCTGTGGCCAGCCTTTAGCCATCAGTTTTCTGGATGGTTTTCCCACTATTCCTTACCCTGTTTGCCTCTGCATTGCTCTCCTGATTGCTATGTCACCCTCGGATAGAGACTACCGGGTTAAATAACCCTTAGCTATAGCAGGCTGATCAGGCCTGCAATCTCCCAAGCGAGTGGATGGCAAAGGCTTAAATAAATGAGACAAAGGAAATGATTTCAGGGCTCCAGGAGGGACTAACTCTCTTACAGCTTAGATATTCTCTGAGTTTAGCCAAAGACTTTTCTGGGAAGCCCGTATTTATTTGGTTTATAAACAAAGGAGGAGGATACTCAAGAAAACGTGGGAATCTTGCAAGACCTTGGGAGAATTTTCCCAAGTAGTAAATTATGTCAATCAGGCGAACTACCTTATCTTTAAGTTGGTATTTATTGTAGGAGTATGACATCTACAGTTGCAGTCTCCTTGTAGTTAATTGGGGTTGGAGCCAGATGTCCTCAGCTGTGGCCTTATCTTGTCCTTTGAGATGTCACAGCTTCACAGGCCTCAGGATGACCAGGGACTCACAGAGATTTACTTACTATAAATCTACTGCCTATCTTCAGACAGGGTGCCTAAGCTTCAGACAACTCACAAGTAAACACAGAAAGCCAATTGGTTAATGTTAAATCCTGCTCAGAGTCACTTTGTAGTGGTTCCCAACAAGAGACAACCCAAGGCGGCTCCCAGTCCCTTGTACAGTTGACCCCTCCCAGATCTTATACAGCTTGCTTCATTCCATACCAGTGGCTCCTCTCATGCTCTGTCCTCCTAGTTCCACACTGTGCTGGTGGTCACAAGTTTATCCTATGCTGGTTGTTGCAAATAGAAGAGAGTGATGATTTCCTGGCCCAAGAGTGCTTGTGCTGATTGTCACAGGGCCGGGAGTGCTTGTTTCCCACTCCTGGTCCCTGCACTGCAGGTTGCAGGTCAGAGGGAGTTGGTGACTTCCTGGCCCAAGGATGCTTGTGTTGGTGGTTGTCAGTCACAGGGCAGGGATGTACTTGTCCCGGACGCCATGGGTTGGTCCAAGTCCATCTCTTGTGCCAGTCATAGGGCAGGAGGAGCTGTGTTGTTCCATGAGCACTCCTCAGTGCCATGACCGTTCCCTGATCCTGTTGCTAGAGGTTGTAGTTAATGGTTATTGTGCTCAACAGAGAAAGAAGATAAAGAAGAAAAAAACCCTGGTAGCCCATTGAGGAGGGAGCAGATACCCAGCCCTGTGTGACAGCAAAATTTGTTGCCAGGATGCAGTGTCCTCTATTTGCAGGAAATCAAAAATGGCAAGGGGGCCTTATCTTCTAGGTCTATCGTGTGTGAATTGAGTTTGCCACACCTTTGCCATCTTTCTGTTTTTTGGCAGGGAAAACCTCCTGGGAATGATTCTTGCTCTGATCTCCTGCTGGTGGGAAGAGCACAATTTTCTAAACATGGGTCCTGTGTTGGTTTGGGGTTTTGCAAGGGGAACAATATAATACAGCACACATATTTTATAAGATTATTTATAATAGTCACCCAAAGAATCACATGCAAAGAGAGTACAGGAAATCTGTACTTTAGTCCACACACTAAACATCAAAGAATCCAACTGAGGGCCTGGATCCCACAATAATGTCTTGTATGAGTTCAGTTGAAGACCTAGAGCCCTTGACAATGTCTTATGCAGGCCTATTTCATGGATCTGTGCCAGGAAGGCCCACCGTAGAAAGTCTGAGCCAGCGGGATGAAGGATCGGTGCTAGCAGGTGGAGGGATATGAACTGGAGCCAGGAAGCAATGCTCAAAGTGAGAACCAGAGCTCTCCCGAAAAATACCACCGCCATCCTCAGCAACAGTGAGGTCCTGAGCTCCTCCAATGATGAGGAAAGCTGAGTTCCCATCAGGAAAACCAACATGATAAGCTTCTCCAGGAGCCTGAGAAGTGCACCATCTTCCCCTCTGGAGCGAGGAAGCAATGCTCAAAATGAGGACAAGAGATCCCCTGAAGTGAACCAAAGCCATTCTCAGTGACAACAAGGTCCTGAGCTCCTCAGATGATGAGAATAGCTGAGTTCATCAGGAAAACCAGCATGACAAACGCCTCCAAGGGTGCTTCAAAAGCTTACAGCTTCTAACACCTCCAACAGCTTCTCAGCTCCCAACAGCTTCCTTCCTTCTCCCATTCTGCCTCTTATGCTGCTGGCAATAACCCTCAAGTGGGCCTCCCACACCCAGCAGCACACTGGTTCAGTTCAGCTGGGTGGTACAAGTTGACCACCAGTTGTCAATCCACCACAGGTCTTTTTTCTTTTTTTTTAAGTTTTTTATTTTTAGCGGTACCGGGTATCAAACTCCCGACCTTGCGCTTGCCAGGCAGGCGCTTATGCCACTGAGCTTTATCCCCAGCCCCTCACCACAGGTCTTATGAAGTTTAATCACCATTCCATATGCACAATCCACTGATCACCTCACTTTTCCTTTCCTCCAAGCACATTTCCCCATGTTTTAGTCTTCCTTCCTTCCTTCTTTCCTTCCTTGTTTTCTTTTTGTTTTTTGATGTTTTGCAGTGGTGGGAATGGAACACAGGGCCTTACACATGCTAGGCAAGCATGCCACCACTAAGCTAAATCCCTATCCCCACTCTGTTTCTTTATCCCCAAATATACACAACTACTATATTTGAGGAGGCAGGTTTGAAATGTGTGTCTCCTACTTCCTAATACTTGGCTGCTTCCTGAATAAACTTTATTTTTACATTTTATTAATTTTTTATTGGTACATGTTTGCCATACACAGTGATCACATTCATCTTAGGGAAATTGTACCTGTATGCAATATATCTTAATTCTTCATTTTCCCCACTCCCCTCCCCTCCCTTTGACCCTTCTCTCCTCCGTATTTACTAAAGCTTTGTTTCCATTTTTTCCCATCCATACTCTTTCATAAAAATCTGTTTTCTCTTCTTTCCCTTGACCTCCCCTTCCCTTTTCCCCTTCCCATTTGGCCAAGTTCTTCCTACTTCCCAATATCTGTCCTCCATTTTGCTCTTTATTTATACTTTGGGTTTCTCATACAAGAGAACAATATCACATCAAAACTTGTGTGTCTGACTTATTTTACAATATTTTTTACAATATTTTACAATCACTTTTTAAAATTATGGTTTTGAGATGCATCTATTTACCTAAAAATGTCTCAAGTTTAACCTTCTATATGTCAGGGTAGTACTCTATTGTACATAAATACCACATCTTTCTTTCTTTATTTATCTGTTGATGAGCACATGGGCCATTTCCAAGGTTTAGCTATTATAAGTAGTGCTGCTACAAACATAGATATGGATATATCACTGTGATATGGTACTTTTAACTCTTTCAGGAAGAGACCTAGAAAGGGAATATTTGGGTCAAATGGAACCTCTAGTTTGTTTTATGGAGGAATTTACATACTGACTTACATAGTCGTTGTACCAATTTACACTCCCACCAACAGTGGTGAAGGGTTCTTTTTTCCCCAAAGCCTCACCAGCTTTTTTTATTGGTTGGTTTCTTCATCATAGCCATTCTTTCTAGAGTGAGATGAAATCTCAGTGTTTTAATTTGCAATTTTCAAATGACCAGAGATGTTGAACTTTTTTTCATATATTTATTTGTTGTTTTTACTTCTTCACCTGAGAAGTGTCTATTCATTTCAGATGCCTACTTTTGGATTGGGTCTTTAAATTTGGGGTGTCTAATTTTTTTTAGTTCCTTATGTATTCTAGATATTAGTATTTTTGTCAAGGAGTAGTTCATAAAATTTTTTCAGTGTGTGGCTCTGCTCTGGGTGGTAGACAAAGGAAGCAGCCAAAGCCCAGATATATTTTTTTAGTCCTAGTCCTATCTTTACTTTTTTCTTGCAGTAAGGAACAGACCGAAGCCCTTCACACTAAGCTATATCCGCAGCCCCTCCCCCCTTTAAATTGAGCAACAGCATCTTGCTAAATCACTAAATTGCCCAGGCTGCCCTAGATACTGCTATCCTCCTGCCTCAGACTCCCTAAAAGTTGGGATTACATGAAATGCACCACCAAATGCAGTTATTATGCTTATTATAGCCTTCCTTATGCTTGCTTTGGGAGTACTTTGCTTTTTATTCTATGTTCATAAGATGGAAGCTTAGGTTATTAATTTAGATCTGTCTTTTTAATATTTACAGCTAAATATTTTAAAGCTCAAAGCTAAAATTTTTCATGTAAGTGTTGCTTTGGGTGTGTCTCATAAATTTTGTCATGTTATATTTTCATTTTCATTCATTTCAAAGTGTTTTAGAATATCCTTTGTGATTTTTTTTGACACATTCTTTTTTTAACACAGGGTCTCACTGTGTAGTCTAGGCTTCCCTTGAACTTGTGATCCTCCTGCCTCAGCCTCCCAAGTGCTAGGATTATACCCACATGCCCCTGAGCCCAGCCTACTTGTTATTTTGGAGTGTGTAAATTTTCACATAGTTGCAAATTTTACTAGTTTATTTATGTTATTGATTTTTAATTTACTTCTTTACTTTTACTATTTTAGTCCTTTTTTCTGCCACTAGCTACATTCCTAGATCTCAATTCTGTTAAATGTATTGAGCTTTCTTTGTGATCTACTATGTGGTCTGTCCTGGACATTGTCCATGTCCTTTAATAAATGTCCTGAAAGATTTAAAGATATCATATTACAGCAACACAGGCATTCCCATGTTTATTACAGCATAATTCATAATAGTTATATCTCAGGAGCAGCATATATGTCCACCAAGAGATGAGTGGATGATGAAAATATGGTATTTATACATAATGGTATACCACTCTGCTATCAAGAATCATAAATTTAAGTCATTTGTAGGAAAATAGGTGCACATGGAAATATAACATTAAGTGAAATAAATCCAACACATAATCTTCAGTACTGTATGGTTTGTCTCGTATTCAAAATTCAAAGTATAAATACAGAGTAAAATAGATATATGAAAGGAAATACAGACATAGATCTACTGCAAAGGGATGGTAGAAGAAAGGGATAGGAAAGGGACATACAAAAACTAAAATGTGTCCTGTACATGTATCAAATATGCACAATGAAAGCAATCATTATTTATCACAAACATGTACTAACAAAAAAAGTTAGGCCTGAGTGCTGAGTTAGGCCTGGTGGTGCATGCCTGTAATCTCAGCACTTGGAAAGTTAAGGCAAGAAGATCACTTCAAGTTTGAGGCCAGCATGGGCTACATAGTGAGTTCAAGGCCAGCCCGAATGACATAGCAAGACCTTGTCTCAAACAAAAGAATGAACAAACAAACAAACAAAAAATGTGTTTCCTGAGTGGAACCAGCAGGCTGGGTGCACTTCTAGGGTGTCCCAATTTTCCCTTCTCATGTGTCTGCTTTCTTCTGCCTTAGTTTGGGACAGGTTAGGAGAATGGCTTCTGAGATGGAGTTATCCCTTGAGAGTAGCTTCTCAGCCAGTTGTAAGGCCTTTGGTATGCTCCCACATCTTCAAGATCATGGTGGTCAGCGACCCCAATGCGGGCAAGACCTGCCTGACCTACCACTTCTATGCTGGCCACTACCCTGACTGCCCTGAGAATTGGGGAAGATTTCTGAGAATGAACAATGGAGATTGATGGGGAATGATTAAGATTCTGTTATGGGATACAGCAGGACAAGAGCAGTATTGAGAGAGCATAAGACAACACTACTACTGAAATATGCACTGTGGTCTTCGTGTGTGATATGATGAACATGGCTAGTTTTCATTGCCTGCTATCTTGGATAGAGAAATGCGAACATTTGCTAGCGAATGACATAACATGGATTCCCCTTGAAAATAAACATGACATGGGAAGTGCCATACAGATGCCCACAGATTTGGCACAAAAATTTGGTGAAACACACACTGTGCCTTTGTTTGAAATCTCTACTAAAATCCTTAATGATATAATCCCCAAAGACCATGTGGAAACTTTATGACCCTGTCTCATAAACTTAAGAGCCACAAACTATTAATGCTTAGTTAAAACTCTGACAATGGAATTGCCCTAAAACCTGAAACAAAGCCTGCAATGATATTCTGGTGCCAAATGAGTCATTATTATACTAATTTTGATTAATTAAAACATTTAAAGTATGACATTGATATGTCATAAGGCAATCTGAAATATAATGGATCAGGAGGGACGGAGAGACACTGTTTAGTATGCACCTCCTGATACATAAACCAGCTTTGCAGGTGGATGACTCAACAAGGGTTGTATTTTTTATTTTAGGGTCTTCCAACAGTGCACAACTTAGGAGTTACAACTTGGTCCAGGGGGATTAGTGAACACCGGCCCTGCCTGGTACCTCATGCATTCTCTTCAGTTTCAATCAATTTAGAGACTAAGTATTAGATTAAACCAGCTTCCACTGGGATGTGACTATGCCAGGTTATCTCTGATTCTTATGAATCTACTTGTATTTCTGTAATGGTGTTGTGTAATCAGTTTCTGTATGATCACAACAAAATACTCATCAGTATGAAATATGTTAGGTATTGAAAAATATTTTGTCTGTCCTTCAGTAATGAAAAGACTATAGTTAACATTTTTTGCACTGCTTTTATTTTTGAATTTAAGACTGCACAAAGAAAATAGCATGCTTGCATATAAAGCTATTTACATAAGTGGACTGTAAGCCATGATTTGGATAGTTTGCTGTCCTTGATAATTTTAGAGGAAATTAACCCAAAAGATGATTGTACTTAAAATATTTTCAAAATGTGGGAAAGCAATCAAACATGTATGGTGGTCTTAAGTGGATAATTTAGTTTTAAAAACTAACAAGATTTTATTAAATAAAATAATTGAAAGTAATAAATAATTACAATAAATATTTCATTTTAACTATTAGAGCTTCAGTTGGCTTTATTTGTATTTAGGGAGATTAATACATTTTCTTAATCAAGGTATAATTAAAACTTTTTTTGCTTTCATCTAAGTTAGCATTCAGGCAACCTTTGAGGGATTGCCTGGCTCCCTCAGGAGGGCAGGCACCAGGCAGTGCTCTTGCATCCCCAGCGCCCCCAAGACTCTAACTCCAGGCCAAATGAATACTAGGAAAGCCCAGAGCCTAGGAGGAGAAGCCCACCCTCTTTTTGGTACTCACTCCTGGCCAACATCGAGGATGCAGGTTTTCCCCCTAGCCATGGCCACCCACCAACTCCAAGCCTGTTCTGTGTTTCCTCTCAATACTGGGCATCAGATGTGCTGACCAACTACCAACCTGATCATAGATGAGGTCAGTCTCCTGAGATATACAGTAAGCACGGGACAACTGTAACTCCAGGGCACAATATCAGACCTGGTCCATAGCACTAGCCCCCAAGAAAAGTCCTTGGCTATAATAAACTGCGAAACAGAGTGGGGTTTTACTCTGAAAGTGACTCTTTCATTGCAAACTAGAGTAGGAAAAGAAACCCAGTGTAGTTTCCACCATAACGCCGGAGAAAGTTTAATAAGGAAAGGGGTTGTTTAAAATAGACCCACAGAACAAACCCACTTCAGGGTTTCCAGTGTTATCCACCCATAGTGACTGTTTCAGAGATGGCCATGGGAGATAGCTGGGAAGAGGATGTGAACCTAGGCATAGATCCTCTAAGACGTGTAAGTTCTCTAGAGTGAGAAACCAGCCTAGTGAGTATGGTTTTCAGAGAAGACTGGATCTGAAAGTGTTGGCATTAAATTCAACAGTCAGCTTGCACCCTGTCCTATGACCTACATCCAGTAGAGACCAGAGGGCTGATTGCTTTTCCCATTTACCCCATAATCAAGAACACATCTTGGCTTGAATGTCTGCCATAGGGTGGGGTGAAAAGAAGAGGGGCCCCGGAACAGGGAAAGCACATCACAAACCCACAGGCCGTAAACCGAGGCAGAGAAAGTCATGACTTGCTGGACTCCAAGACTGCAGATCCTGGGAAAAAAATGACTCATTCAAAAACACAGAAGAGCCAGGGATGCACGTGCATGCTTGTAATCCCAGAAGTTGTGAGGCTGAGGCAGGAAGATCACTGTGAGCTTGAGCTCAGCCTGGGCTACATAGTGAGTTCAAGGCCAGGCTGAACTGCAAAGTAATACGCAGTCTCAAAAACAAACAAAAAAAACAAAAAAACCACGATTTTTTAATGGGCTCAGGTTTTTCTATTTTTTTTTTTCCTTTAGCTTTTTCTTTGATGGGGGAGGGTGTTGAAATTTATTCCTTTGTTTTTCTTTTCTCATTTTAAACTTTTTTCCTTCTTTTTCCTCCATTTCACTCTGTTTTTTTTTCTTATTCTTGTTCTTTTCATTTCTGTTACTACTATCCAATACTACTAATTTCCACTTGTTCTTCAGTCAGATCCCTTATTTCATTTTTCTCTCCTCATCTTCCACTGATTAATTTTTCAAATTTTACTTTTCTCATTTTCTGTTCCTACTCTTTCAACTTTTTTTGGGGGGGAGGGGAGGGGACTTTGACATAGGGTCTTGCTATGTATTTCAGGCTGACCTTGAACTCACTATGTAGCCCAGGCTGGCTTTGAACTCATGGCAATCCTTCTGTATCAGCATCCCAAGTACTGAGATCTCCCCTCTATCTTTACTAGTATAACAGTTCCTCACTCAGGGTAGCAGATGTCCGTACCATGCTTTCCTTTTCTTTTTATGACAGGATCTTGCTATGTAACCCAGACTGGCCTCAAACTCATGGCAATCCTCCTGCCTCAGCCTCCTGAGTGCTGGGATTACAGGAGTGTGCTACCATACTCCATACCATGCTTTGCTAATGAAAATATGTACTTTAGCATAATGGTAGCTGACTGTGGATCTCAGTAACTGCAGTGGAGCAATACAGGAAGAAATCACTGTGTTCACCTACTTGGTATGATCACCAGCAAGATGTATGCGTGTGTGTCATGGTGTAAACAGGTGAGCTTTACCCACATTGTGTAGTGTCACATTTTTGTGTACTTATAGTTTGTTTTATTAAATTTTTTAATTTTTCTTTTAGAATTAGCCAAATTCAGTACAACATTGCATGAAAATTTGCATTTACAACTTTGGGAGGATATTGAAAGTGAGTCATCAGCTGACTTGGTTACTGAAGATGACTTGGATCATGTAAGACAAACACATTAGCAAGATGTGATAGAGAAGTACGGAATGAAGATCTTGATTTAGATGAGGAAGAAAATAGTCATGTAAATAACTATTTGATTATTGAAAATGGTACAAAATGGTTATGTACACATTAGAACTAGGTCAGAAAATATTAGGTTCTTGCAAGGGGTGAAATGTATTGGAAGGCATGCCAATACTGTAATTCAATGTTAGAAATTATTTGTAATGGATGATATACTTCAAGATGTTTTGAAATACACTAATAATGAGATACAAGTAAAACATTATATATGCTTCAATAGTAATACCTAAATATATATCATGAAACACCTCTCTATCTGAACTAAAAGCCTTCAAAGCAGGACTTTATCATTGTAATCATCAGAATCTAAAGGATTTATGCAGAAGTGACAGATGTGGCATTGAAATCTTCAGAACAATCATGACACGCAAGAGATTTGGTTTCCCTTCAAAATTGCCTACATTTTGCCAAGAGAAAAGCCCACCAAGACAGAAAAAAAATCCAATAATTTGGCTGCTATTCACTCATTTATCGAAAGGTTTGTTTGGAACTGTCAGGCAATTTATATACCATATGAATACATGACAATTGATGAACAACTTGCACTCTTTTGTGGTTGTTGAAGATTTTGGGAATATATACCAGGTGTTTTAGTTATTTTTTTGTTGTTGCTGAGGCAAAATACCCAACACCTAAAGGTAAAGGAGGAAAGTTTTATTTAGCCCATAATTTGTAGAAGTTTTAGTCCATAATTACCTGGCCCCAAGGCAGGGTGGTAGGGCAGACAGGCATTGCAGAGAAGAAACAGTTCATGACAGGCAGAAGGCAGCAAAACAAACAAGGGGTAAACACAGCTCTTTCTATCCCTTATAACTTAAGGCAGGTAACACTCATGCTTAATCCTTGTGTTCTTCAGCCTAGAATTGCACCATGAATCAATCCCAGGGTCACACACTCTAGATCTACCTACCTGTAAAAAAGCCCCACCTATGACTGCATGAGGCTTGGGGGGACATCTAAACACAAGCCATAACACCAAGTAGGCCTTCCAAATATGGCATAAAAATATATGCCCTGGTAGATGTAAGGATATTTTTACACCTTGAATTTAGAAATTTACCTTGGAACTCAGTCACGTCTTTATTTGTGCACTAATAAACTGTTCAAAATTTTGAAAAGACTTTTTGCACTTAGCTTTTAAAAACCCAAATGTCACATTTGACAATTGGTTCCCTAGTTACCCACTGATGTTACATTTGCTGAAAGAACGCCTGTTGACCTGCACAGGAAACATTCACAAAAACAAACCAAGATTCATGAAAAAATGTTGCAAGTTCACAATAGAGGAATGCATACTAAAATCTTTAGATTTCAAAAAGACATAACATTAGCGGCCCATATGATGAAGAAAAACAAAGTAGTGTTGATACTGTCAACATTACACCATGATGATAAGATTGATAGTAAAGCCAGGACTGGTGATGCACACCTGTCCTCCCAGCACTGAGCAGGATGAGACAGGAGGTTACTGTGAGTTCAAGGTCAGCCTGTGCTACATAGCTCAAGGCTAGCCTGGACTATGTAGGGAAGCCCAGTTTCTGAAACAAAAAAACAAGATTGATAGTGAATCTGCAACAAAAATGAAAAGAGGGGGCTGGGGATTTAGCTCAGTGGCAAAAGCGCCTGCCTGGCAAGCGCAAGGTCGTGAGTTCGGTTCCCGGTACCGGAGAAAAACCAAAAAAAAAAAAAAAAAAAAAAAAAAAAAAAAAAAAAAAAAAAAAAAAAAAAAGAAAAGAGATGTGGTCATATTTTACAACAAAACGAATGGCATAGTTGTTGTTTGTGAGTTATGCAGCAACTACAATGTCACTCTAAACCCAAAGTGCTGGCCAGTGACTGTATTTTACTTGATTCTAAACATGTCATTTGTAAATAGTTTCATAGTTTACAAAGAAAGTAACAAACACAAAATATCACAGAGAAATTTTCTTACAGGACTGGGACTGGAATTGATAAATGCTCAGTTGCAACAGAGGATGAACAGTATGTATCGAGCAAAGAACTCCACAAAAGAATCCTGGAGCAGACCAGTGAATAGATGAATGAAACATCACAAGAACCTCCTAAGAAAACAAGAAGACCAGTAAGATATTAAGCCAAAGATAGGAAAACAAAATACATATGCTGTCAGTGTAAGTGAAACTTGTGTATGGAACATGCTGCTGTCATGTGTGAAGATTACCATAGGTGTGATAATTAAAGTAAAGGTTATATCCATGGTCTAATTTTGTTTGTATTTTCATTGCAGTTCACATAGGAATTTATTTCTAATGTTATTTTTTAGATCTTGTAATCAGTTATGTTTTTCTAAACACTCATTACATATTAAAATTTGATATTTTATTTTGTTGTTAAACACATTGTTTAATATAAAACTCATAAAATTAAAATTAATAATTCATCAATATAAATACTTTTAAAAGTAAATATGGGCATTATACACCCCCCATTATATGCCTTTCAAAAAATTTTTCATGATGCTCCCTCAGGGCTATGCTTCATAAATCTTTAGATAGTTAACTGTAGGCTATCAGTGTTGAACACTATTATATTGTTAGTGAAGGTAAAGTTGCTTCAGTCAGTAGATATTTACCGTAGGTTAATATTTGGTTTGCCTTTGTGTTTATACTATAATTATAGTTTTTTTCCTATGGTTAAGGGTACATTATTAGTTCTTAGGGTATGTCAATACCCGGTCTGTCTTTGATGTTATTGTTCCTGATTTTATTACTATAGCCAAGGTGATATAGTTATTGCTGTTAATTCTTTTCTCTGTATGCCAATATCTGCACTGTGTTTGTGTCATTAACAATATTGAATCCCTTTTCCAAAAAATTGGGTGCTGGGCCAAACTCACTGCAGCCTCTCCACCCAAATAGAGGCTATAGGTAGCCATGCACAGAGGGTATGGATGAGAAGCAGACATTAATTAAAGAGGTCTACATACTAGCATAAACGTCTTCCACAAGGCTCAGAATAAACGAACAAACAATAAAATGGAAACATGAGAAGACAAGGCAACAAAAGGCTTCAAAAAACTCCCAACTGTCCCAAAGTTTATCCAGGGTGCTTTGAGGGGAAGGAAATGAACAACCATGGGGTTTAATTATTTGAAAGGATAGCAAAGAAGATTTTAAAAAGACAGATCAGTAAGATGCTTGATGAGTACAAAGAAGACATAACTAGGGCTCGGGATGGAGCTCAGCAGCACAGAGCCTGCCTGGCAAATACAAGGTCCTGAGTTCAATTCCCAGTAGCAAAAAAAAAAAAAAAAAAAATTAAAGAAGATATAACTAAACAGATAATGGAACTAGTAAACAAAACAATCAGCAACTCTACAGGAGACACAAATAAAAAAATTTTAAAAAGCTGAGCTAAACAAAATGATACAAAACATGAATATCCAGCATAAAAAAGAAACAGAGTTCATAAAAAGGTACAAAAGAGAAATTCAGGACTTTGAAAGTTCTATCAAATATATGAGCAATAGACATGACTAATGTGAGGTCAGAGTTTCAGAACTAGAAGATGAGTATTGGTGACCAATTAATGAGATATCCCAGGAATGCAGTGATGGTTCAACATACACAGATCAATAAATGTAATACACCATATCAATATAGCCAAATACAAAAATCACATGATCATCTCAATAGATGCAGAAAAATCTTTTGATAAAGTCCAACACTCATTCATGATTAAAAAAAAAAAACCGTACAGAAAATAGGAGTAGATACTCTTTATCTCACTCTGATAAAAGCCATCTATGACAAACCACAGCCAACATCATACTAAATGGACAAAAACTGAAAACTTTCACTTTAAAATCAGGAACAAGTCAAGGATGTCCACTGTCACCACTCCTATTTAATATAGTTCAGGAACCATTATCCAGACCAATTAGACTACAGAGAGAAATAAAAGGAATAAGGATGAAATGAAATTATCATTATTTGCAGATGATATGATACTCCACATGGAAGACTGAAAAAACTACACCAAAAGGCTGATACATTTAAAGCAAAATTCAGTAGCATAGCTGGATACAAAGTCAACACTCAAAAATCAATAGCATTCCTGTACATAAACAACAAACACACTGAGAAAGAAATTGGGGAAACCACACCTTTCATAATAGCATCTAAAAAAATGAAATACTTAGGAATTAATCTAACAAAGTAAGTAAAAGATCTATATAGTGAAAATTACAGTACTCTGCAAAAAGAGATTGAAGAAGAATTCAGCAAATTGAAAGATATTCCTTGCTCCTGGATAGGAAGAACCAACACTGTGAAAATGGCCATACTCCCAAAATTGTTGTACAGGGGCTGGGGATTTAGCTCAGCGGCACAGCACCTGCCTGGCAAGCACAAGGTTGTGAGTTCAATTCCGGGTACCGGAAAATATCAAAACAAACAAACAAACAAACAAACAAACAAAATTGTTGTACAGATCCAATGCAATCTCAATTAAAATACCATTACTATACCCCACACATCTAGAGAAAACATTCCTAAAATTCATCTGGAAACAGAAGAGGCCTAGAATAGCAAAAGCAATCCTGGACAACAAAGGAAAGGCAGGAGGCACCACAATCCTTGACTTGAAATTGTACTACAAAGCTACTGTGATAAAATCAGCATGGTATTAGCAAAAAAACAGACCTGAAGATTAGTGGAACAGATTAGAAGGGGCATACAGAACTCCCAAACACACTCAGCCACCTTATCTTTGACAAAGGAGCCAAACATGTTCACTGGAAGAAAGATAGCCTCTTTAATAAAAAGTGCTGGAAAAAAGTGGCTTTCCACATGCCAAAGACTAAAACTAGACCCAGGTCTATCACCATGCACTAAATTAAATTCAAAATGGATCAAAGATCTAAATTTTAAAACAGAAATACTAAATCTCCTGGAAGACAAAGTAGGTAAAAATCTTGAAGACATAATGGGAGACAGAATTCATGAACAAAAACCAAACTACACAGAAAATACTTCAAAGAATTAACAACTGAGATCTCATCTTATTGAAAAGTTTTTGCATATCAAAAAAAAATCACCAACAGAGTAAAAAGAAAACACACAAATTGCGAAAAAATTTTAGCCAACTGCCCCTCAGACAAAGGACTCTATCTAGAACATATAAAGAATATAAAAAGTCAGGTCCCCAAAATTCAAAGACCCAATATAAAAATGGGCATCTGAGATGAATATACACTTCTCAGATGAAAAAATATAAATGGTAAACAAATGTATGAAAAAATGTTCAACATTACTTGTCATTTGAGAAATGCAAATTAAAACAACATTGAGGGTTTTCACAAACTTGGAAAAAATTTTAGCTGATTGTTCCTCAGACAAAGGGCTTCTATCTAGAACATATAAAGAATTAAAAAATATCAGCCCCACCAAATTCAAAGACCCAATCCAAAAATGGGCAGCTGAGATGAATACACACTTCTCAGATAAGGAAATACAAATGGCAAATAAATACATGAGAAAATATTCAACATCATGAGTCATTCGAGAAATGCAAATTAAAACAACACTGAGATTCCACCTTACCCCAGTAAGAATGGCTAGCATTAAGAAATCAACCAATAACAAATGCTGGCGAGGCTGTGGAGAAATAGGAACCCTTCTCCACTGCTGGTGGGAATGCAGACTGGTGAAACCACTGTGGAAATCAGTTTGGAGATTCCTCAGAAAACTAGGTCTAGAGGTCCCATTCAACCCAGCTACTCCCCTTCTGGGTATTTTCCCAGAAGATCTAAAAACATCATATCACAGCAATATATGTGCACCTATGTTCATAGCAGCACAATTTATAATTGCTAAGTTGTGGAAGCAACCCAAATGTCTATCCACTGAGGATTGGATAAGAAAATTGTGGTACTTTTATATAATGGAATATTACTCAGCTATAAAGAAAGATAAACTTGAGGCCTTTATAGGTAAATGGTCACAACTAGAGACCATACTCATAAGTGAAATAAATCAGACCTGCATGTGCAAACATCATAATGTCTCCCTAGTGTAAGAGCCTGAAAAAGTAAATAAAACCCAAAAGGTACAATAGCTATTGTGAAAGGGAAAGAAATTGCTCAAAGGGAAGGAACAACTGGGATGAGGGAAAGGGGAACTGAAAGAAAGAAGGAAGGGAAAAAATATAATTGTATATAGAAGGATAGCTGGGGTAATTATACTACTGATTTCTAACGGTTTATTGAAAGGAATAGTTAATGCTTAATTTTTTATTGAGCAATTTTACATGTTCATATCTGTTAATCTAAACAACTAATTTGAAGACAATAATACGCAATATAACAACCATTGTTGAATTGTTACGATCTTGTTTAGTGAAAGTTTGTATCATTTCTAATTACTTTATTACTTTTTATTCTCTTTAATTGTGTGATCAATCTTGCATTCTTGCACCTGGAAATCTGAACAACTTCGCTGAAGATAACAATATGTAATGTAACAACACTGTTAATTCCTATCACTTTGTTTTATAATCCTGTATCATTTTTATTGTTTTGTGTTGTTTTGTTTTTGTCTTTGTTGTTGTTATTTTGTTACTGTTTTTAATTCTCTTTAAAATAAAAAGACACATTAACAGAATTGATCAAGAAATAAAAGCTCACAACATGCTGTATAGAAGACACACATTTAACCTAACAAGAAATTTTTGTAACTGAAACCCAAAAAATGGTAAGTAATACAGTGGTACCTCAGTTAATAACATAATTCTCTCCACAATTCTGGTTGCAAACTGAACTGGATGAGAATAGAATCAAATTCCTCCATGAGGTCAACATTGTACCTAACCACTGAGTTTGATTCAGTTCCTATCCAACATGATGTGCAACCAGCATTGTGGAAAGAATCAAGTTCATGAACCAAGGTGCCACTCAATTCCATGCAACAAGAAATCCTCCCCCCAGAAAAGCAGGAGTAGCTATCCTATTTTCAGAGAAAGTGGACTTTGAGGCAAAAACTGATCAGAAAAGGCAAAGAAGGTCACTATATACTGGCTATATGAACAATTCAACAGGAAGAGATAACAATTATTAACATATGTGTACCAAACACCAGAACACCCACCTTCATAAAACAAGTACTACTGGACATATAAGATCAGATAAATATGAACAAAGTTATACTGTGGGGCTTCAGTACCCTAGTGTTACAAAAGATCAACTAGACCAAAAAATCAATAAAGAAATATCAGCCAGGTGTGGGGGCTCACATTTGCAATCTCAGAACTTAGGAGGCTGAGGCAAGAGGATCACCTTGAGTTTCAGCCAAGCTTGGGCTACAAAAGTGAGTTCAAGGCCAGCCTGAGATATATATATATGTGTGTGTGTGTGTGTGTGTGTGTGTGTATATATATATCTATATCTATATATATCTATATCTATATATATATATCAGAGCTGAACATAAACAAAGAACTTAATAGAAATCTGCAGTGCAGTGGTGGCAAACATGGCATACATAGCCTTATCTGTCAGTGTGTGAGATAAGTCACCCCAGCATCATCCCAGAAAGGAAGCATCAGGAAATAGTGCACATAGGAGCCATGGACATGCTCAGTAAGGAGCAGCAGTGTTAGGCAATAATGTTACAAACCATGACTCATTAGCTGAGACTCATCAAGCTTTCATATGCCTGGTCAGTGCACTTCCAAAGAGAGAGATAGACAATAGATGGATACATAGATAGATAGATAGATAGTTACATAGATAGATACATAGATTGATTGATTTGTTTGCACTAGCTGTAAGTTTTAATACATTCATTTTTATTAATAAAAGATTTTAGCTTAGATTCATCTTATGAAAAATTAAAATTTAGGACTTCTGAGATGATTGCCGAACAGTAAATAGCAGCAAATCAGCCTCTCTGATATTCAGAATCCAGACACTGGAATATAACAACTAGCAGAAGAAAAGAAGGACAGAGATGGATCCCTGGGACCCAGGAAGGGTCTGAAGGGAGAATTGGGGCTCACAGGGAAAGTGGAGACACAGATCTCAGTGTAGAAAAGGAAAGTGGCAAATTTCACTTTTCTTGCTGATGCCCAGCTCATGGCATGAGAGAGGCAAATCAAATCTATAGAGACAGTGAATATACGTATCTCCAGAGGCCTCCATGAAGAAATGCAAGAGTGGAGTCAAGCAGTGAATGCTGTGAACTACAGCAGCTGGTGAGTGTGTTCAGTCCAAGTGTCCCACATCATTTTAGGAAGGGGCAAAGTGAACCTGGAACTCAGATGAGGCATGGGTTGTCTTCCTCTCAGGGCTCCCAGTGACTGGGTGAGGTACAACTGTGGGAAACATCCAGGTCAAGGAGCAGAGACCAGGCTAGCAAGAGACACCTAGAGTGTTGTAGGCTGAACAACTCAGGAACTCAGGACCCAACCCCACAAACAGAGGCCAGGATCAGCCTGAACTTCTCTAGTGTTGAAAGCACCAGAATTGGCACCCTGCCCTATTCTTACTGCAAATTTGCTGGGATTATACAGCTCAGATCTTGATTCTGTCTGCCTGCTTTTTCTACAAGCAGCAGCAGAAACATGCTCTGAATTGGACACTATGACAAAACTCTAGATCCTAGAAGACAAAACCACAGGCTTGAAAGAACAGTGAAATCTCTTTTTATCTTCCTTTTTTAATCTCTTCAGTTTTTCTCCCTTTAATGGTTAGTTTTTCTTTTTTTCATGAGTGTGAACATTGCTTTTAGTTTTATTGTTTTATTTAGTTCATATTTTTGTTTTTCTTTTTTTCTTTCCCTCCTGTCTTCATCACCAGTTTCCAAAGGTTTGAGTAATCTTCCTTGCTCTTTAGCCTTCTAATCCCTTTCTATTATTTCTCTATATTTTCCTCCAGTCCCTTTTAACTTTGCTCACCTCAAGATAAAATCACTCTATTGAGGGACTATTTACTTTATCTATATAAATTTCTGCTTTGTTTTAGATACTGTTACATAAGTCCTGTACACATGGTTAAACATGACAAATTAATGGTTACCAGAGTCTGTGCTTTTTTAGACTGAGCTTGGTGCTAGTGTTATTACTGATTGCACTACTTTAGCCAAGGTAACATAGTTATGACCAGTTTTTTTTTCATGTATGCTGTTACAAGATTATCTGAGAATCAAACAACACTATAGGAGCAGCAAAGAAATGGGTGTCAGGCCAAATAGGCAGGAACTTCATATCCCTAATAAATTGAAGGGATGGGATCTTGGGACAGATTCAAAAGCTAAAAACCAGCTCCACAGAGAAGACATCTCTAAAAAGTAGTCATTTCATAAGGAAGTCTCATAACTAGTAATAAAGCTACCTGCCATAAGCAATTTACAAGCATCAATGCAGAAAACAAATTTTTAAAAAATGATGACATGGAAGTAACAGGCAATCCCAGAACTCTAGCTCACTCAACGCAAAGGTAGGGGTCATTGAGTAAGAACTCAAAAGTAACCCAGTTTAACTTCTTGAAATGATAGCAGTAGAAGTAACAAAGAAGATGAATGAGGATCTAGAAAAAAACCAGAAACAGTTTCACAGATAACTAAAGAGATGATGATAGTGATGAAGGACATTGCTGATGAATCTTGAGTTTATATAGATTTAAAAATAGAGGAGCATAGAAAAAATGATGAAAATCATGAATGCCCAAAACAGGAGAGAAATGGAATCCACTAAACAGATTCAAGCAGATATCAAAGAAAGTAAAAATTCCATTGCAAGTATCCACAGCAGAATAAATCAGTGTGAGGACAGCCTCTAAGACACAGAAGACAAGCTTGTGGTTAGTGATCATGAAAAGAAAGAGTTCTTAAAAATAGCAAGGGACTATGAGAAATCAATCCAGCAGCTGTTAGATGATGTAAACAAGAAAAATATAAATTTGATTGAAGAGAATTAAAAAATAGGAATAGCACAAGTGATATAAAAAATGTTTAGAGAGACACTGGCAAAAAACTTCCTTCACAGGGAAAAAGAATTTGACATAGAGATAAGTGAGGCATATAGAACTCCAATTAGACATGATAAAAAACTACAGCAAGGCACATAATAGTCAAGACTCCAGAAATTCAACATAAGACAGAATATTAAAGGCTATTAGAGAAAAAGAAATAAAGTGTCTATAAAGGAAAGCCCATCAGAAGTATAGCTGAATTCTCAACACAAACCCTCAAGTCAAGGAGAGCTTGAAGTGAAACATTTCAAGCTCTAAAAGAAAACAACTTCCAACATATCTGAAAAAACTATGTTTCAAAATTAATGGAGAAATAAGATACTTCCATGACAAAGAACACCTGAGGAAATTCATGAACACCAAAGCAGTACTCTAAAATGTTCTGAAGGACATTCTAGAAAGAGATAACAAGGACTACAACTCCATGATCCTCAATAGAATGAATCCACCAGGCAAAGCAAACAATTAAACAAAGGGGGAAAAAGTGGACAACACAGGAAAATAACTTGACAAGGATAAATTGATACACATCAGTTATAACCATCAGTGTTAATGGTCTTAATACACCAATCAAAAGAATCAGACTGGCAGAATGGATCAAGAAACAAAATTCAACAATATGTAGCATACAAGAAATTTCATTTAAATCACAATGAAATTCATAGAGCAAACAATGATAAAATAATGGAACATATCTTTCACATACCACTTAGCAGAAATACTGTTAAAGGTCAAGTTGTATGCATAGCAAATGATTATTAAGCAGGTTACCACTGACTTACAAAAGACAGCCTGTTACTTCATGTGCTTGGATGAAAGCACAGATATAAATAATCATACAAAGCTAGAAGTAATTTTGTGTTATGCTATTGGTGACATCATGCGAGAAGAGCTGGTGTAACTGGTGTCTTTGCCTGGAAGAACATAAGGAATAGATATCTATAATTCTGTGACTGAGGCTTTTTGTCACAAGACATAAGATGAGAAAAAGTGGTTTCAATTACTAGCAATGAGGCACATTGCACAGTGGGGGCAGATTCTGGTTTTATACCCTTCTTTGTTAAAGAACCAAAAATCCAGTCATTTAGTTTCATTATATTATACATCAAGAAGCTTTTTGTGCCAGGGAAAGCAGCAAAAGGTTAGATAATATTCTCAAAGATGTCACAAAAATGGTGTGTTACATTATGGCTCATGCTCTTAATTTTTAACAGTTTCAAGCACTTCTTGATGAGGTTCAGGTACAGGATAATGCTTTACTTATGTCCAGTGGCTGAGCAAAGGATGAGTCCTGAGGGATTTGTATCCTGCTTGGATGAAATTAGGCTTTTATGAATGAAAAAGGTCAGGAATATCCACAGCTATCTTATATTGCCTAGCTTAACAACCTCCTGATTTTTTTTAGATTGTACACTACACTTCAGTGTACTGAATAAAAAATTATAAAGTATAGGGAAAACATCAGAGAGAATGTTTTGTGATATCAAAACATTTGAGAGAAAAGTGCAGATTTTTGAAAGAGACTTTGAAAATGGGCAGCTGAAGTATTTTCCAAATCTAAAAACACATTTAGAAAATTCTACAATATTTTCAGACAATCCTACAAGGCATCAGGAAATCTACAAGGAATTTCTAGCATTGTACCAGCTGCAAATGAGAATTTTAGTAACAGATTTTTACATTTCTGTAAGATGGAGACAACCCTGTGTTTTTGTACTTCTCTAGATAAAGCCAAATTTGAAGACCGTGTTCTTTCTTGCTTATATTGATTAGACTTTGGAAATCAGGAAATTGAGCTATTGGACTTTCAAGAAAGTTCTATCTGGAAAAATAAATTCTAGGACACATGTGCAATACTTTAGAAGATAGAATGTGAGGGGATTACAAAGGACATCACAGTTGGTAGTTCTGAAAATGAAATCCTTAAAGCGTCCCAAATAATTTTCAGTCATTAAAAGCACTAGGTACTAGTTTTCCTACTTTGTTTAGATCATCTTCTGCTTGTGAGCAGCTGTTTTCAGCTTAGAATTATATCAAGTCTGATACAAGAAACAGAATAACAGATGATCTGAGTGTTGCTCTCAAATTAATGAAGTATGAGACCAGGTTTGACAAATTATTACCATACATACAACAGGAGATTGCACAAAAGTATGCCAAATGCAAACTTTTAGCATTGAAAAAAAGTTGTTTGTATCACTGAAAGCTCTGTTATTGTGTTTTTCTTTTAAGACAAATGATGATAATGTATGCATTGTTTCTTTCTAAACTAAAACCTCAGTATTCAGGTTTAATTGCAGTGTTGGCACTTTGCAATAAAAACATGGGTTTTATGTTGTCCTTTGGGCACTTGGTCTGTAAAAGGTTTGCCATCACTGCTATAGAATGTTCTACCCAACAAGAACTTCTCAGCAGCACATGAAATTTTCTCTAAAATAGACCACATACTAGCCAATAAAATATGCTTAAGTAAATGCAAAACAATAGAAAAGCTCCTATGCATATTATCAAATCACACATCAAAGAAACTAGAACTCAATGGCAAAGTAAGCCCCAGAAATTATGCAAATGCATGGAAATTAAACAACGCACTCTTGAATAATCAGTGGGTCACAGAAGAAGTCAAAGAATAAGACAGTTCTTAGAATTAAATGATAATGCCAGTACAATATACCAGAAGGTATGAGACACAATGAAAGCAGTCTTAAGAGAGAAGTTCATAGCTGAATGCCTACATCAGAGAATAGGATAAGCCCAAATAATTAATGTTCTGATACTCCTCCAGGTCCCAGAAAAATAAGAACAATCCAAACTCAAACTTAGTACAAGAAAAGAAATTATAAATATCAGAAGGATCAGTGAAATGGAAGCTGAAAAAATAAAAAGAATTAATGAATTAAAGAGCTGAGTGCTCAAAAGAATCATCAAAATGGATAAACACTTAGCCAATCTTTCAAAAAAGGAAAGAAAAGACCCAAATAAATGTAATTAGAGATGAAAAAATTGAAATCACAACTGACACTCCCAAAATCCAGAAGATTATTAGCAACTATTTCACAAATCTATATGCCTTAAATTGGAGAATTCAAAAGAAAGGGATGGATTCCTAGATACATATGAATTGGAAAAACTCAACCAAGAAGATATAAAAACCTGAATAACCCAATAACAGAAAGTGAAATTGAAGCAGTAATAAAAACCTGCCAACTAACAAAAATACAGGTCTTGATGGGCTCACTGCTGAATTGTATAACAACATCAAGGAATATCTAATTCCAATATTCCTCAAACTTCATTTTTTTGAGACAGGGTCCCACTATGTAGTTCAGGCTGGGCTTGAATTCACTATATGGCCCAGGCTGCCTCAAACTCATACTGATCCTCCTGCCTCAGCCTCCTGAGTGCTGGGATTACAAGCATGCACCACCACGCCTGGCTCTCCTCAAACTTTTTAGTGAAATCAAAAGGGAAGGTGTATTCCCAAAGTCATTTTTGAAAGCTAGCATTACCCCAGTTCCCAAGTGGACAAGGATCCAACCAAAAAGGAGAACTCCTGATCAATCTCTTTAATGAACATAGATGCAAAAATCCTCAACAAGATACTGGCAAAAGGAATGCAACAAATTATTAAAGAGATCATACATCATAACCAAGTAGCTTTCATCCCAGAAGTGCAAGAATGGCTCAACATGTGCAACTCAGTAAATGTAAAACATCACATAAACAGAAGCAAGGACAAAAATCACACGATCATCTCAATAGATACAGAAAAAACCTTTGACAAATCCATTTATGACAAAAACCCTGAAAAGAGCAGGTATAGAAAGACCTTATCTCAAATTGATAAAAGCCATTTATGACAGACCTTCTAATAACAGAAACAAAATCCCTCTGAAATCAGAAATAACACACAGATTTTCACTGTCACCATTCCTGTTCAATATTGTACTCAAAACATTAACCAGAGCAATCAGGGGAGAGAAATAAATAAAAAGGATATGTGTAGAAAAAGGAAAAAGGTCAAATTATCATTATTTGCAAATGATATCACCCTCTACATAAATGACCCCAAATTTAGTAATGTCGCAAATATAAAGTCAACACACCAAAAACAAGTGTTCCTATACACTAATAATGAACTCACTGAGAGAGAAAGTAGGAAAACAGTATCTTTCATAATAGCATCAAGAAAAAAGAAATACTTAGGAATTAACCTAACCAAGGAAGTGAAACACCTCTATAAGGAAAGCTATAGTATTCTGAAAAAGAAGAGCAAAGAGGAAATAAGAAGATGAAAAGATATCCCATTTTCCTGCACAGGTAGAACCAACATGGTCAAAATAACCATAATTCTAAAACAGATATACAGTCTTAATTCAATCCCAATCAAAATACCAACAGCATTCCTCACAGAACCAGGGAAAACTATCCTAAAATTCATATGGAACCAGAAGAGACCCAGAGTAGCAAAGGCAATTCTAGATAACAAGAGCAAAACAGGAGGCATTACAATCCCAGATTTGATGTTATATTCCAAAGCTACAGTAATGAAAACAGCATGGTCCTGGGACAAAAACAGCCACAAGAATCAATGGAACAGAATAGAAGATGCAGAAACAACCCCAGGGACATTCAGCTATTTGATCTTTGACAAAGGGGCCAAAAACACACTGCAGAAAAAAAATAGACTCTTTAATTAATGGTCCTGGGAAATTTGGCTGTCTACATGCAGAACACTGAATCTAGATCCATGTATCCACCATGTGCTAAACTAAAAATGGATGAAAGTTCTAAATGTTAGAACAGAAACATTCTACTGGAAGATAAAACTCTTGAAAACACTGGTGTAGGGAAGGATTTTCTGAACAGAACCAAATTACTCAAGAAATAGTACCAAGAATCAACAAATGGGATCATAATACGAACAAAATATCACACAGCAGAGCATAGCACAGCAATGGAAATAACCAACAGAGGGAAGAGACAACCTACAGAGTGAGAAAGTATTTTTCCAGTTATTCCTCAGACAGAAGCCTAATGTCTAAAATATGTAAATAACTCAAAAAATTAGATCCCCCCAAAAAAAGATCCAGTAAAAAAATGGGCATCTGAAATGAATAGACAGTTTTCATAACAAGTACAAATGGCCAATAAGTGAAAAATATTCAACGTTACTGGTTATCAAAGAGATGCAAATTACTACAACATTGGGAATCCATCTCACTCCAGAAAGAATGGCCATTATCAAGAAATGAAATAATAACCAATGTTCGTGAGGTTTCAGGGAGAAACAAACCCTCCTACATTGTCCGTGGGAATGTAAACTGATGCAACCACTACGGAACTTAGTACGGAGATTCTTCAAAAACTTTAGGCGAAAGATTCATACGATCTGAAGAGAAACCAGAGTAATGATTCTTCAAAAACTTAAAACGACAAATTCCATTTGACTCACTTGTTCCCCTTCTAGGCATCTTCTTGAAAGAGTTAAACCATCATATAACAGTTGTAAATGCATATCCATGTTTATATCAGCACAATTCATCTTGGATGCAGCCTATATGTCCATAAACATATAGATAAATGGATAAAAATATGGATAAAAAATAATAATAAATGGATAAAATGGATAAAAATAATAATAAATGGATAAAAAATATGTCATATTTACAGACAATGGAGAACTACCTTGTCATAAAAAACAAATTTGGGTGGTTTGTAGGAAAATGGGTGCACCTCGGGACAATAATGTTAAATGAAATAAACTGGACCTGTAAACTTAAATACTACATGGTTTCTCATATATGAGAAATCCAAAATATAAATAAAGGGCAAAGTAAATGATAGTAGAAGTAGGGAGACAGACTTTGTTCAAATGGGAAGGGCATCAAGAGATGGAGGCAAGTCGAGAGATGGGAAGGAAAGGGGATGAAAAAGATAATTGAGATCTTTTATGTATATGTACCAACACCCGACAAGGAATGTAATTAGTATGCAATGCAAATATGTCCTAATAAAAATCAAAACTAAAAAAATAATTTGACATTGATTTGTAACTATTTTTATAGCAAAGCAATCATGGCTATAGTAACTATAAATTGTATGATAGTTTTTTAAAGAGAAACTGTTTATTGGTTTTCAAATCATTTTTTAAAGGAAGAAAGTTAATTGACTTTGCAAGCACATGTTTTTCCACTATTGTATGGGCTTTTAAAAACATAATTAAGGGGCTGGAGATATAGCTCAGCAGCACACCGCCTGTCTGGAAAGCACGAGGTCATGAGTTTGATTCCTGGTACCACAAAAACAAACAAACAAACAATTTAGCTAGGTGTGGTTGTGCATTGCAATGTACATTTTTTATTTGTTTGTTTGGGGGTTTTTTTGGTATCTGGAATCGAACTCAGGACCTTATGCTTGCCAGGCAGGTGCTCTTGCCGCTGAACTATATCCCTGACCCTTGTTTGTTTGTTTGTTTGTTTGTTTGTTTTGAGACAAGATCTCACTATGTAGTTCAGGTTGGACTTGAACTCACTATGTAGTGCCTAGTGGCCTTGAACTCCCAGTAATCTTTCTGCCTCAACCTCCCAAGTGCAGGGATTACAGGTGTGCTCCACCATTCCCAGCTTGCAATGCTTTTATTATAGTGAAAAGCTGGAAGCAATTTAAGCATCCAAAATTAGGCCAAGTTAAAAAAAATAGTGGCATATTAGTACTACAAGAGAACATCAATGACATAGAAAGTTTATAGTATTTTTGGAGAAAAGAACATATACAAAATATGTCTACTATTCTATCTTGTTTAAAAATACATATGTGATAGCCAGGCTTGGTGGTACACACCTATCCCAGTACTTTGGGAGGCTGAAGCCAGAAGATTACAAAGTTTGAGCTCAGCTGGGGCAATTTAGCAGTTTAGTGAGACCCTGTCTCAAACTAAAGTAAATAAATAAATAAACGGCTGTGGGTGTTGCTTAGTGCAAAAGCCCCTGAGTTCAATTCCCAGGACTGCAAAAAATAAAAACAAAAATAAAAAATATGCTAGTTATGGTGATGTATGCCTTTAGTCAGAGCACTCTGGGAGGATGAGGCAGGAGGATCAAAGGTTCCAGCCCAGCCTGGGCAATTTTAGACTTAAGGAGACCCTCCGTCAAAACAAATGAACAAACAAACCAAAGAACAAAAAACCACATAATTTAACATTTTGGTAAGAAGTATCCTTTACAGTTCTATGAAAGAGCTTATTTTTCACTTTAGCATTTATTAATTTTAAAATATTTTAATTTCATCTGTAACACCTTACCATTTTAATTTTTAGTACATATGCTTTTATTTTGAAAAGAAGACACTCATTTGAATGAGGCTAAAGCTTCTAGATACATTACAAAATATTTATAAAACTCATTATTGAAATCACTTCAAAAATGGTGGCTATCTAACAACTGTTAATTTTTAAAGCACATATCACACATTTTGTAAATCTGTGAATTCAACTATGATCTTTAATTGAAATATCAGAATTGTTTTTTAAAAATCTTAATTTTAGAACAGCAAAGGAAATTACTACAGAATCCAATGTGGTTAGATACTAATGAGAAAGTTTTACTGAAAGTACCTATATTGCTAACACGTTTCCTCATGAAATCTAAAGTTTAATAGTTTTGTTGTGGAACAGCGTCACATTTTCTCGATGAAGTTCAATAAATCATCTGTGCTACCAAAAAAGTGTGTTCTGCTGTTAGTTACCATGTTCTATAAATGTTACGACTCTTGTTTAAAATGTAGATTTTCTAGGTTATGCTCCTGAGTCCTCTGCCTTATAACTGGAAACTGTATGTGTAATAAATTCCCCGCACCCTTCTTGCCTAGTACCCACGGATCTGGAAGTCACTGCCTCACACGTCCTTCATGTAGAGCGTCCTTTAATTAGAAGTGAGTAACCCTGGTGTCATCGATCGCTCTGATAGACTTTCTATTGTTCTAGTCTTGCTGCCGGGTCCGCCGGCCGCGGTCTCCGGCTCGGCTTTCGGCTTATTCCGCCTGGGGCAAGCTGCGGAGGGATTGGTTCGCGTGAATTGCACGTGGGTTTCGCCTTGATAATGGCGGGCGCTGGGGAAGATGCGCGAGCGCTTTTCCAAGCTGGGGTTCGCGTGGCGCTGGAGGCCTGGCCCGCTTTGCAGGTGAGTGAAGTCTTGGTGGTATCAAGGTTAGGGCCCGGGACAAAATAAAACTTGGGTGGCATAAGCGGCAGACTCGCAGGCCGCCCTAGGCCGGTTACCAAACTGATGCGGGCGCGGGCCTGTGTTTGCAGATCGCCGTGGAGAATGGTTTCGGGGGCGTGCACAGCCAGGAGAAGGCCGAGTGGCTGGGGAGTGCAGTGGAGGAGTACTTCATCCGCAATGGTGAGTGTGTGTGGGGGCGTGGAGGGGGAGAGGAGCCTGGGGAGGTAGCGCTTCCGCCTGCGCAGTTTCGGTTGGTACCTGAAGGCCAGGTGAATTGAATGCAGACTTTGGGAGTCCGAATTCTGGCTTTAAACGTCGTGTGGCTGGGCCACTGAATCATGCTGTCGCCCTGAACAAGGAATTTTATTTTCCTGAGAGTCATTTTTCGTAGTTTCTAAAACGAACATAAAAGTATCCGCCCCAGTGTTGTCCAGTAGAATGAGTTGTGTCATGTGATTTAAAAACTGTTGGGCCAGGCTGTAGCACAGGGGTAGGTAGAGTGTTCACGTTAAAATCTTCAAGGCCCTGGGTTCCATCTCCAGCACCGCAAAATAAATAGGAAGCATTTACTTTTAATAAAGTTCAAGCCCCTGAAACTAATGTTATTGAACTCATACCCAAAATATTTCAATATGCCATACATGTAAAATATTATTGAAATATTTTACTTTTTTAGTGTTTTCAAAATCTATTATTTTACAGTTTAGCGCATCAGAATTTGGCCTAGTCACATTTCAGTTGCCCTGCAGCCACAGGTGGCTGTTTGGGTAGTAGAGGTCTACACCTTAGGCTTGTCTTGAGGGCTATACAGAACAAGGAGTCAAGTACTGTAAAAGGCCTCTTGCCTACTGTGGTTTTCACAACCTTCTTCATTTTCTGGCCTTGGAGATGACTGTTTCTTAAGAGTTTATTGCCCAGTGAGGGATTCAGACCAAAAAAATGGATAGTTACAACACTATGCGGTAAATGTTCTGACAGAGAGGAGCTCAGACTTCTTGGGGTAACATGGGCCTGAGGACCAGAGAAGGCTTTTGAGGGGAAGGGGGTGCTAGTGCTGGGTCTGAAGGAGAAGGAGTTAACTGGATTGAGCAGGCAGAGAACACTTAATGACTCGGTGGTTTGAGAAAATGTGTTGTATTTGGAAAGTGGCAGAGGACTCTGTATTGTAAGGTGTGGAGGTGGGGGAGGAAGAGCGGTAGAGAATGAAGCTGGCGGGGTAGGGAGACCCTCCCCACAAAGGGTAAGACGAGGAAGGCCTTATGTGCCTTTGATCTTATTCTTTAGGCCAGTTTTGCCAAAATGCATATTATGGAAGACTCATCAAGTTAGATGTTAAGGGAAGAAAAAGCTTCTTCACATGATGTAAGCTCTTTTCTTCAGCTCCAACTTAAGCACTCATGAACGTATTCAAAGCATGAAGGATAAGAACCAATAAAGAGAAACCTATTTGCCTTTGTTTCTGTCTATGGATAGCTTCCTTTCAAACCCAGCAGAACTGATGTTTCCTAAAAGCAAACTATGAAACACTACAGTAGGTGATAAAAATTCATGGGCAGGTTCTAAGGTGAGTGATAGGATGAGCTTTGCTGACTAAAAGGTTCAGAAAGTAATCAGTGTAGAGCATGTCGTGAAGACGGAAAGAATGATGTGAAGGCTGTGTTGGTGCTGAAAAATCAAGAAAACTGAAGTAGGCCACTGGGTCATGGAAAAGAAGGGATGGATTAAGGCATTGGAGAATGCTTGGGTGTAGAGGGGGGAGGACAAAAGAGGCCAGTTTCTGGTGTGAGTGGCTGGGTGGAGTAGGTGCCTTTCGTGGATCAGAACCCTGGAGGATGAGATACAGGTTAGCAGGGTAGGGTGATGAGTCTGCCTTTGGGTATGGGGGAGGGGAGGCTGAGGCCCCTGGGAAACATCTGGGCACACAACAGTCTCAGGTGGAGACAGAGTAGGTTTGAGTGGTAGGGAATAGCAAGGGGATGGATGAGCTTTCTCAGGGAGAGAATGTAGCGGGAAGAGAAGGTAGAAGACTTTCTTGAGTTATTCTGTAATTCAGAAAAGGTCGAAAGCATGGGACTACAAGATGTGTGAAGCCCAGCCAGGATGTCTCGACCAGAGCCACACACAGTACAGTGTTTGTTCAAGGTTGTGGTGATTTCACTGTTGGAAGTAACATATCTATTTCTTATCTATCCCTTTGGTCTGTGGTCTCCTGTATTAATGGAACCACACTTGTGAAGGGTCTTTTCAGCCCTGGAGTGATGGAAATTAACATGCATTAGGGATCTTCCTGTGCCAGGCACTGTGTTGGGTGACAGCTTATAACAGACCTTCAAGGAAGCCCCTATTAGCTCCACTTTACAAATAAGAAAACAGGGCCAGAGATATGTAAGTAGCTTGTTCAAGATCACATAGAGGGACAGCCAGTTAGAATGGTCTAGATAAAAGACAGTACTTTAGTGAATAAAAGGTTCATTGTTTGGGATTTTTACCACGAACCAGGTGGGGACCCATGCAGGTACTGAAAGAGTAGTGGGCAGGGGTGATGAAACTGGCTGGTCTTTGACCAAAGGGTCCTGTCCTCTCCTACTCAGCTGACTTGGAGCTAGATGAGGTAGAAGACTTCCTTGGGGAGCTGATGACCAATGAGTTTGATACCGTTGTGGAAGATGGGAGTCTGCCCCAGGTAAGCTTACCACGGCCACTCTGTCTCTTGGCTATAACTGTTCTTCTCTGGGGTCCTACACAAGACCCTTCTAAGACTCCCTATTGCTAGAAGAAATCTAAACCTTACCTTCCTTTCATTTCTGTCCATACATCATTCCCATCCAGGCTTGTTCCCCACCTCTTTCCCACTGGCAGTGTGAGCCAGGTATAGTTCCACCTCTGCTCTGGTTGACATTGTTCTCCCTGATGAAATCACTTTACTTTTTGCATCGTCTGTCTTTCAAAGCCCAATTCTAGTGCCTTTCCTACTAGGAGGCTCTCCTTCAATGCTTTAGGCCCTCAATTGAATCCTTCACATGTAGTTGTTTGATTGGTGAACTTCTTAGGAAAGAACTCTATACCCATCTGGAAAATTCTAACTTCCTACTTGTGCTATAAATACAAGCCAGTTGTACAGTAGATTCTATGGAAAATTCAAGTTTGTTGAATGTTTTCTTGGTAGGTGAGCCAGCAGCTACAGACCATGTTCCACCACTTCCAGAGGGGTGATGGGGCTGCTCTGAAGGAGATGGCCTCCCACATCACCCAGAGAAAGTGCAAAGTCACAGCCACTGCACTTAAGACAGCCAGAGAGACCGATGAGGAAGAAGATGGTGCAGACAGTGTGGAAGAGATGGAGGTGAAGGGGATGGCCCTTGGGTGAGGGGATATAGATGTTTTCAATTTTCTAGATTCACAGGGAAGTGATGAGGGGTTGTTCTTGGTGGTGTTATCCAAAGAATAGGTCATATAGCCAATTTGGGAAAAGGTGGGAGCAGAGGCTGGGTCTCCAGTGGCCAATGTATTTAGCACTCTCCTGTATTTCCCCTCCAGGTCACAGCTACGAATGATGTGGCTGCTGTGCAGCCTGAAACTTCGGATCCAAACTCTCAGACTATTAAGGAAGAGGATATAGTAGAAGATGGCTGGACCATAGTCCGGAGAAAGAAATGAGTGGGGCTGGAAATGGTTTGGGCCCTTGTGGACTGGCGTTCTAAGACTTATTTTTAGGGGCTTTTTTGGAGGGCTGTAGACGCCTGGACTGGTTACCCTACCCCGATCTCCTCTCTTGTTCTCCTGTTTAGCTCCCTCCGGGTGAGGAAAAGCCCTACAGTCTTGGTTGGAGGGGTGATAGGACCTGTCCACCACACCCTCTAGGCTGTTAGTTACCATAGGTTTCCCAGTTCAGTGCCTGTTGGGTGTAGTCAGTGTGAAGAGGAGGGGACGAGTGAGTATGGTGTGGCTGGAGGAGGAGCTAGACTGCTAGACAGTGGGTAGGTGGATTTGTGGAGAGGACCAGCCTGAGGACCAATACTTGGGCACTAGGGGGCTGGCTGGTTCAGGAATGGTGAGACAGCATGAAGACAGAAGAGAACATGTGAAGATGTGAGCAAAAGTAGCTGTTCCTACCCCACCACACACACGCAGCAATTCCTATCTCTGCCCAGAACTTGGGACCTCCGAGGAACGTTAAGACTAGGCTAGGTGGTGAGGTCGGAAGAGTTCAGCTCTTTGCGGTTTCCTCCAACCTCTTTCCTCATTCTTTCTCCCATCCCATTTAAGTCTAGGGATGAGGCTTACCATCTTAATAAATAATACCGTCTTGTTTAATTGTAGTTTGGCCTGTAGCATGGAATCAGTCTTTTGGGAGCTGAGTTGCAGAGTTCAGTGAGGGAGTGATTTCTGGGCTTTCCCTAGTCGCCTGGTAATTTGGACAAACACAGATGGACAAATGGAGCACAGTAGTGCTCTGAAAGTTACTATAAGCCTGAAATAAATTGTATTTTTTAAAAAAAACAAAACAAAACAACAAAGAGTATCCATTGTCCCCCATTCCCCTGTCCTGCCCAGTGGCCCTGCCATGGGTCTGGACGATAAAATACTCGGTAGCCTTGGGACTGAGTGGAAGCTATAAACCATGGGAGAGGTAAGAGGGCTCTAGTTACCACTCCATGTGGAGTTATACATGTGAAGACACTGGCTGAGGAGGCAGGGATGAGTCAGGGCCCCAGGATCAGTGGCTTAGCTGGCACTTGAATCCAGGTCTTCTGCCTCTGTTGCTTTTGGGGAGAATTGGGTAGAGGCAGGATCTGTGGAGCGTTGGGGGATGGGGTAAAAAAAAAAAAAAAAAAGCCTAATTTTTCAGGTGGGTCTAGCAATAGCTCCCACCTTCCCTGGGGACAGGGTTTTTTTTAAAAAATGAACATCACTGTATGAATATTTTTAAAAAGCCCACGTTTTGTGAAAAGATGAATTAAAAAACCCAAGACCCAGCATTCAGGATTGAAAGTGCCCGTGATGGGAGTTCAAGTATTGATTGAGCTGGGAGGGAGGGGTCTGGAACCTCCTATTGGACATGGGCAGCTAGAATGTGGAGTTGGGGCTCCCAGGGCCCCCCAACCAACCCTCTAGGTCTTATCCCGGGTCTGGGGGGTCTCAGGCGGCTCAGCAGTGGCACCTGAAGCTGCCACTGTGGCCTCTTCCATCTCCCTGTCCTCAGACAGTGTGGGCCCTGGGCAGAACGTGTCCCCACGGCCTGCCCGGCCAAGCACAGCCATCCAGCGCCGCTGGAGCTCTTCTGTCTCGGGGCTGAAGTACCAACTTAGGTGGCTCTGGGTGATCTTGAAGACGTGCCTTCTGTCAGGTCTCTCCCCTGCCTCAGGAGGCCCCACCTCGAAGCCAATGAGGGGCAGGCTGCGCTGGGCTTTCACATCCTGAAGAGGAGGGACATAGTTGGGGTCACCTTCCCTTCCGTTCCAGCTTCTAATGATTTCGCATTTGCTCCCCTATTTTTCTTCCTTGCTTGAGAACATTCCTTGGCTTAATCAATAAGAAAATGTCTGGACTGGGGCTAGAATGCAGGCTGGTTCAAATACCATCTTCGCCCACATCCAGAACCAGGTGAGCCAGTCTCTTACTGCTTTCAGGCCTTTTCTCTAGGCTACTATTCCTGCCTGTCTGTTCTTCCCTACTCAGCATTAGACCTAGCGGGCCCTGCTTTCATTCCTGTTTTCTGCAAATGCCAGCTCCCCCAGCTCATCTGTTTTCCCCCCATGCTTAAGCGTACAATCAGTCCTTGTGTCTGTCTAGTCTTTGTCATACAGGGTAGTGGTTTTGATTTCCCCTGAGGTGGAGCCAGGCTTTCCCTGTCCCCCAGAGTCAAGGAAGGGTCAAGCACTGGAGGGAAGTGAGGCTTTCCCAGGTGGCTGAAAGGACCCAGAGGAGCAGAATACGTACCTGCGGGGCTCCGTAGATGTACAGCACCAAGGGTTCATTCTCGGGGACCACAAACCATGCCTTATGCCATCCTTTGCCACCCTTCTCCATATAGTGCAGGAAGCTGCAGATGATGCTGTTCTCTGCAGCCACAGAGGCCTGTTTCTGTGGCCAGAGATAGAGGGGAGGTCAGTACTGGGGGAGGGCTAGCCCAGCTCCTCCCGGCTTAACTAGTATCTGCGTATGGATAGCTACTTCCATGTTTCAGGTGAAGACGGTGAAACTGAGGTCGCAGGAATGATCTGCCCAAGATAACGGCAGAATCGAGATTCAAAGCTAGGCTTGTCTGCTTGACTTGGGCCATGGCTGCTGCCTCTACAAGCCAGGGGAAGGGGTGTGCAGGTTTCAGTGGGGGCATCCGAGTACCAGCCAGACACATTCAGTCAGCCTGTTTATTCGTCAGGTCACTCACCCCTCACCTGTTTTCATCTTTCGTCACACATCCATTGTCTGCACTAAGTGAAAGGCAATCTAGCATTTTGATTTAAAGGGGAGGGTGGGTGGTTAATGCAGAATCCCAGTTCTGGGTGAAAAGGTACAGACTTGGAAGGAGAGCATAGAGGGCTGCTGTGAGGATTAAATAAATTACTATATTCAAAGCATTTAGAATAGTTTTTGGCACAGAGGAAGCACTCTTTAAGTGTTAAATAAATCCTACATTTGTTTAAAATAAGTCTGAAAATGTGTGCATGCGCATGTTCCCGGAAAGAGGAAGGAAAAGTGTTATAGTGCTAACTTCTAGGCAAAAGGAATATAAAGCTTTATTGTTTTTTGTTTACCTGGTAATAAAAGGCAATCTGTTAATTTAAAAATAGCCTAGAGCCAGGCAGTGGAGTCCCAGCTACTGGGGAGGCTGCAGTGGGGGGATTGCTCAAGCCAGAGTTGAAGGCCAATCTGGGCAGCCTAGCAAGACCTGGTCTCAGAAACAAACTAGCTGAGCATAGTGGTAGATGCTTATAATCCTAGTCCTCTGAGAAGTTGAGGTAGGAGGATTTCAAGTTTGAGCCCAGCCTGGACAGCATAGTAAGACCCTATCTCAAAATAAAAAAGTTTTTAAAAAGTGCTGGGGACATAGCTCAATGCAGAGACCTAGGGTTCAATCTCCAGTACTAGTGGGGGGCATTTTTATTTTTTATTTATTATAAAGGGAAAAGAACAAAAACAAAATAACAAAAGCAAAACAACACAAAAACTATAAAAATGAGCCGGAGGCTGAGGCAGGAGGATGTGAGTTTGAGATCAGCCTGGGCTACAAAGTGAGCTGAAGGCACTGAACTGCATAGCGAAACCCTGTCTCAAAAAAGACAAAAAAAACTTATAAAAAAAGATACAGAATTTCAAAACAAGATGACAGGAAATCAACAATGGTTGTTGTATTAGTGTTATCTTCAAAGTAGTTGCTCAGATTACCAGATACAGGTATGCCAGATTGATCAAAGACAGAGTATCAATATGTAGTTCAAACAGGCCTTGAACTATGTAGCCCTAGGCTAGGCTTGAACTGGCAGTCTTCCTGCCTCAGCCTCCTTAGTGCTGGGATTTACAGGCATGTGCCACCATGCATGGCAAAATATTTTTTAAAAAAAAAAAACCTTAGCTTTGCCACTCATTGACTGGGTAACTTAGGCAAATAACCTCTCTGGGCATCATTTTCCTGCTTGATAAACTATGATAATAATAGCATGGGTACATTACTTACTGTGAGGATTACTACCTTTCATTCACTCTTATGTTCATTTTACTCCAAGTCTGGGTCAAAGCATCAGTGTACATGCACAGCACCCTACTATTTCAGAGATGCCCAGGCTTCCCCACTTACACTGGTAAGTGGCTGGAGCCTATGTGTGGGGTAGTCGGTTGGGGGTCTGGCTCTTACCTCTAGGATGGATCTCCGGCGCTGAGGTGTATGCTGGCTGCAGGCTGGACTGCTTCCGGGCACCCCGTGCAAGGCCACATAGCAGTCAGTGCACACACGGTTGGACCGGTTGTTGTCATAGATGAGGCGGGCCCGGAACTCGGAGCACTTCCCACAAACCACCTGGGGTGGCAAGTGCGCAAGAGCAGCCTGATTCTAGCAGGCCTTCCCCTTCAGGGTACCAACTCCCACAACAGACTTGCAGCCTCCTCCCCTTAGAGGTTGCCACTTAGACAGCCTTTGGGCTGTCAGCCTGTCCCCTCCTTGGCTGTGCCCCACCTCCCAACACTCACATGCCCACAGGCCTTGCAGTGGTGTCTGCGTTTGGTGATGGAATTGAAGGGCTCCTGGCAGCGCATGCACATGGTGACTTCCTTTTCTCGGATGGGTGTAGGCGCTCGCTTCCCAAGATCCACGTTCTGTGGGAAGAGGCACATCCCAGGTGAGAGATAGCTCCTCAGCCCAGGACAGGCTGCCCTGCCAATCTGCCTCAAGGCTTAGATTATCACTGGTGGTTGCGGGGCAGCAAACACATTCAGAAAACCTGCCTTTGACTCTGGCTATGCTCCTACCTTGATGTGTTAACAGTGTGGTTTTTAAAATACTATTAGTAGTAGTAGTACAGTACTGGGGGTTTCAGTCAGGGCCTTTGCGCTAAGCTGTTTTTGTTGTTGTTGTTGTTGTTAGAGACGGTCTCACTGTGAAGCCCAGGCTGGCCTCGAATTCACAGCAATCCTCCTACCTCAGCCTCCCAAGGGCTGTGATTAGATTCATGCACCATCATGCTCGGCTCCCAGCCATTTATTTGTTCGTTTATGAGACAGGGCTAAGTCACTGTGTTGCCCAGGCTGTACTTGAACTTGTGATCCTCCTGCCTCAGCCTCCTAGAATGCTGGGGTTATAGGCATGTACCACCATACTCAGCCTAACACTGTGGGGGTTTTGTTTGTTTTCAGTTTTTTGAGACTGGGTCTTGCTGTATAGTCCAGACTGGTTTTGAACTCAGTATGTAGCCCAGGCTGGCCTAGAACTCATGGAGATCCTCCCGGCTCGGCGCCTGGGGTGCTGGGATTACAGGGATTACAGGCATGTGCCACCACACACAGCAACACTGTTACTGAGGATAAGTCATTCTTGCTTTTTCAGCCTTGGTTTCCCCAATGATATTTCTGTAGCCCTACCAATAGAGGACTGCGCTTCTGAGGGATGCATTTTCTCTCTGATCTTTACACAGAGAGAGGATCATCTCTTGGAAAGGTGGGAACTTAGAGGCCTGGAAGGGGTCCCAGTGCAGAAGATGATGGGGACACTTACTGGAGAGTTGGGGGGGGTGTCTTCATCTTCTCGGTTTGTTGAGTTCAACAGTTTGAAGGTCTCTAGTGTCTGTTCATGTTTCAGGAGGGTGGAGTTGATGGCCTGGTTCAAGGTATAAGAAATGAGAGGTCAGATCACCCCATAAAGCCACCCATTTCCACCCTTACCTCACCTTCCTATGCCTATTCTGGAGTCAGGGAAGTTGAGTTCTCAGCCCATGCAGGACTTCTAACCTCGAGCAAATCCCTCCCGTACCAGGCTTGAGATGATAACATGAAGGAGGGGAACTGTTGGAAAAGCCTCAGGCAGCCTTCCTTGCCACCATCAGAGCTTATTGACTCACTGGGATTACACCTTCAGGGGAACCACCTTTCTAAAAGAAGAATTTGTGAGTTTCCAGTAACCTTTGGACCTCAGTTTGCTTTGCTTATCTATAAAATGAAGATGTTAAAGTTTGTTGGAAGGTAGGTGTCCAGGTCCATTCAGGTCATACATGTTTTGGGGGAGAGTCCACCAACCCCTAGGAGACCTGTTAATACTTTTCCAACCCTCCACCACAAAGCTGTCTTTGATGTTACCTGGACCCAGTCTTTCTTCTCCTCCTCAGTCCTTGGTGGGGGAAAAAAGAAAGATGTTGGGTTAGGCAGGCCAACAAAAAGCCACTGGAGTGGTAAAGAGCAGATGCTTTAGAATTACACTTGAGTTTAACCCTCTGCCTCATTTATTACTTGTGTGACTTTGGATAAGTCACTTAACCTGTCTGGGTTTACCTATTCAGCAATTACTAATACCTTGCAGACGCTGCTAGGAACTTGGGCCTCAGAGAAGACCTTCCTTGAAGGGGCTCAGAGTCTGCAGGGACAATTCAGGGGGATCAGTGGTGTGACAAGGTGAAAACGGCTGAGGAACCCAGAGCAGGAGACCTAACCCAGCGTGAAGTTTAGGTGGGGGCTTTTAAGGAAGGTTTCCTCAGGGAGGTGCCAGGCTTCAGGTAGAAAAGTAAGGGTACAGTGTATGTGAGAACAACAAACCCTATCAATAAATTCCCAGCTACTGGGGCATCAAGTTTGAGAAAAGAGGGCAGTTCATTTTTAAAATTTGCCATATGGAGATGATCATTCCCTGGGTTGCTCTGAGCATGACAGAGGTGACACATATAAAGTGCCTGGCACAATGTCTGGTGCACTAGATGCTCAAATCAGTGTGATTTCTGCCTCCCTTTTCCCCCCCTAACCCTTCTCTCTGTCCTGCATTCTCTAAGGCCTTTAACCTAGTGCAGCCTCATGAGCCACTCAACTAAGAATAGGACCTCACCTTCTCTGCTGCCTCCCATTTAGCGTTTTTGTTATTTGAGACAGGGTCTCCTTTTTTAGTCCCAACTGGCCTTGAACTTGTGATGTTCCTGCTCAGCTTCATGAATAGCTGGTATTATTACACATGCATGCTACCATGCCAGCTGCCATCTGGCCTCTTAGAATTGCCTTCCGCATCCACAATCCAGACACCATTATTTTTCTAATATGAAAGTGTAATTATATCCTTAGAACCACTTAATGAAAAAAGCAGGGATATGAGTCAACATTTAGCTGTAAGAATGTGCACTGCAGTGGGGCTGGGATGTAGCTTAGTGGTAGAACACTTGTCTAGCACACATAGGGTCCTGAGTTTGATTCCCAGCAGCACACAAAAAATTAAAAATTAATGTGGATAATTTATAATATATGCCAGGTGTGGTGGCACATGCCTATAATCTCAGCATTTGGGAGGCTAAGGCAAGAAGATCATCATGAATTCAAAGCTAGCCTGGATTGCATAGTTCAAGGCTACCTTGAACAAGACTTTAGGAATAATGCCCAGATTGCATGGAAAAAAAAAAAAAAAAAAAAAAAAAAGCTGGCATGATGGTGCACGTCTGTGATTGCAGCATTGGGGAGGCTGAAGCAGGAGGATCACTGTAAATTCGAGGCCAGCCTGGGCTACAAAGTGGGTTCAAGGCCATCCTGAACTGCATAGTGAAGCCTTGTCTCAAAAAAGACAAACACTAAATATATAAAACACCAAAAAAGTTTTCATTGCAATGCTTTTTATTATAGTGAAAAATTGGAAGCAGCTTAAGCATCCAACAATAGGTCAGGTAAAAAAAAAATTATGGTATATTATTACTATGAGAGAATATTAATAATATAGAAAGTTTATAATGTTTAGAGAAAAAATATACAAAATATGTCTAATATTCTATCTTATTTAAAAATATATACATGATAGTCGGGCATAGTGGCACACACCTGTTATCCCAGCACTTTGGGAGGCTGAGGCCAGAATATTGGAAAGCTTGATCCCCACCTGGCCAACTTAACAATTTAGTGAGACTCTGTCTCAAGCTAAATCAGTCAATAAAATGAATAAATAAAGGGCTGTGGATGTAGCTTAGTGCAAAAGCCTCTGCATTCAATTCATAGTACTAATACATATATATGAAAAAATGAACTGGAGCATTCTAGGAGGCTGAGGCAGGATCAAAAGTTCCAGCTCAGCCTGGGAAATTTTTAGACCGAGGGAGACCCTGTCTCAAAATTTTAAAAAAGTGCTTGGATATAGCTCCTGGGTTCAATCCCCAGTACCTAAAAAGTATAAACAAACAAATAAATGTGACACAAATATTTACATTTGTCAAAATACATCATCGTAAAGGTACACTTAAGCCCTGAGCACTTTACTATGGGAGTTTTGTCCCAAGAAAAAGGAAGGGAGGTTTAAACAAATATTGAAATTTAGTTAATGATTTGTGTGCCAAACTCTTAAAGCGTGATATGTAGGGATGTTTGCAACTTAGTATGAAACACTCTTTAAAAATCACTTAGATTCGTGGAAGGATGAAAGTATAGCATAATGTTAACATTTGTAGAATCTGAATCATGGGTTTATGAGTGTTCACTGTATAATTCTTTCAACCTTTTTCTGGAAAACTTTCATAATAAAATGTGGAAATAAAAGGCCCCAAAGGGGTTCTGACAATACAATAGCATAAGTTGTTTCTGGGTTGTAGGGATTTTATGGGGACTTGACTTTATTCTGATTGTGTTATTTTAAAAATTATTTCTTGTTTATATTTTCTGATTTATAATTTCTTTCAGGGGCTGGGGATTTAGCTCAGCAGCACAGCGCTTGTCTGGCAAGCGCAAGGTTGTGAGTTCGATTCCTGGTACCGGAAAAAAAAAATTTCATTAATTTCTTTCTAGTAAACAAGTGTTGTTTTTGATTTTTAAGAATCACAATAGAAGCCAGGTTTAGTGGTCCATGTCTGTAATCCCAGCACTCTGGGAGGCTAAGGCAGGAGTATTGCAAGCTTGATCCCAATCTGGGAAACAGCGAAATGCTCCAACTGAAAATTAAAAGGGCTGGGGATAGCTCAGTGTGAAGACCCTCAGTTTCATCCCCAGTATGGAAAGATAAAAAGGATAGGGAGGGAAGGAGGGAGACAAGCAGACAGGAAAAGAGGACCACAGTAGTGCTTTTGGCTATTCTCATTGAGGTATATAGGGATGAAGTGTCATGATATTTGTAATTTACTTTAAAACAGTTCCACAAGAGACATGTGGCAGGCTGGGCATGGTGGCATGTACCTTTTGTCCCAACTACTTAGTAAGCTCAGGCAGGAGGCTCACTCGAGTCCAGGAGCTTCAAGCTAGCCTGGGCAATATAGTGAGATTCTGATAAAAAACAATTCAAAACCAAACCAAAGGAGACATAATATGGCAAAATATCAGTAGCTTTCAACTTCCTTTTTTCTGTGGTGCATGGGATGGAACCTAGGGCCTCACACATGTTAGGCAAGTGCTTTGCGCATCCCCAGCCCTAGTTGTCGACTCCTAGATCAGTGATTCTATGCCCTGGTGCATGTATTAAGATCACCTGGCAGGGGCTGCTCTTAAAACTGTCCATGATAGGTGGGTGTGGCGCATGCCCGTAATCCCGGCACTCTGGGAGGCTGACCCAGGAACATTGAAAATTCTAGCCCAGCTTGGGCAATTTTACAATTTAGCAAGATCCTGTCTGAAAATTTAAAAATTAAAAGAGGGCTAGGATGCAGCTCAGGGGGAAGGCCATAGGTTCAATGCCTAGTACAGCTTTAAAAGTTCTTTAAAATGAAACAAAACTCCCCATGTTGAAACTATACCCCAGACCAATTAATTCAAAAGCTCTGAGGTTGGGGTCCAGGCATCATTGTGTTTTAAAAGCTTCCCAGTTGATTCCAAGGGCCACCAAGTTTGAAAACAAATTGTCTCTGTTGTGGGCATATGGGTGCTTGTGCTGCTACTTTTCTGGATATTTGACAATTTTCATTTAAAAATATTTTAAGATGGTTGAGGTGGTGCTGCATATAATCCTAGCACTCGGGAGGCTCCTGATTGTGTTATTTTAAAAATTATTTCTTTTTTATCTATATTTTCTGATTTATAATTTCTTCGTCATAAACAAGTGTTGCTTTTGATTTTTAAGAATCACAACAGATGGGGCCCAGCTTCGAGTTTGAGGCCTGAGTTACATAGTAAGACTGTCTCAAAAAAGAAAAAAGAAAAAAAAAATAAGGGGAGCAAAAGTGACTGAGAAACAAACTATCCATGCCTTCCAGCTGCCACTAGGAGGAAACCCTACCCTGCTTGACAAGTCCCTTCTAGACCCAGAGTCCTGTAGGCACGGTCCTCTCTGTAGACTATGAGTCCCTGTCACCTGACTTAACACTTCCCTGCATGTGTCTAGAATCTGTTCTGCTCTTGCTTTCTCCATTGTAGGCCTCAAGGGGGCTATCTCAGTTTCTCTGAGATCCACAGCCCAATTCCAAACTTGCTTCACCCTCCAGGAAGACAGCCTCTAGCCTACATTCATTTCTCTTTTGTCTCCACACAGTCTCCGCCCGTCATTTCTGACATCCACAAAGCCTGTCAGAAGCAAGTCATCTACTGGTGTGCGTCTGCTCTCTGTCCCTGATCATGACCTTGATATTCTTTCACCTCAGCCTTCATAAGGCAGCATGGACAGTGAACAGGGTTATTGACTCCAGGTGCTCTTGGCCCAAGCTCCACTCCCAGCTCTGTATCTTCTTAGCTGTGGGATATGGGGCAAGCTGCAAACTATTTGGTGCCTCAGTTTCCTCATCTGCAAAATGGGTTGATGTAACAGTAACTACTTCAACTAGGGGATTTCATTGAGGCAGTTTAAACTTAAATTGTTTAAGTTAAAATTAAAATATGCTAGGTACAAAAATGCATACCTCTAACTCCAGCGATTCAGAACACTGAGACAGGAGGATCTCAAGTTTGAGGCCAGCTTGGGAAACTCAGCAAGACCCTCTTTTCTTTAATTTTCTTTTCTCTTTTCTTCGTTATCTCTGTCTCTGTGTGTCTTTCTGTGTGTCTCTCTCTGTGTCTGTGTCTGTCTGTCTGTCTGTCTGTCTCTCTCTCTTTTAGTACTAGGAATTGAACCCCAGGGCGTTCACAATGAGCTACCACACCAGCACTGTCCCCTTTTAATTTTAAGATAGGGTCTTTCTAAGCTGCTAAACTGATGTAAACTTGTAATCCTCCTGCCTCAACCTTCCACAATGCTGGGATTATAGGCACATGCTATCACATCTGGCTTGAGGCCCCATTTCAAAATTAAAAAATCAAAACAGCTGGGGACATAATTCAGTACAAAGGCCCTGGGCTGAATACCTAATATCACAAAGAATGTTAAAGTAGTACCTGTCACAAACGTCTTTATGATATGTGATTTATTATAATTGTCCAAATAGAAGATAGATATGAAAGCCTCTCTGATAAATAGTTGGGCATTTTACCCATACTATAATTTTTTTTGAGACAGGGTCTCTCTATAGAGTCTAGGCTGTCCTTGAACTCATTATGGAGCCCAGGTTGCCCTCAAACTCTCAAGAATCTTCCTGCCTCAGCTGCCCAAGTGCTGAGATTATAGACCTGTGCCACCAAGCCTGGCTCCATGTTATAATTTTTTTTTTAAGTTTTACTTATAGTACTGGAGATCGAAACCAGGGGTGCTCTACCACTGAACTACACCTCAGACTTTCTTTTTCCTTGAGACAAGGTCTTGCTATATAGCACAGGCTAACTTGCCCTCTTCCTTTCTCAGCCTTGAAAGTATTGGGATTCCAGGTGTGTCCCAGCATATCCAACATACAATACCAGCTCTTTCAAAATGTTTCTTTTTATTTTAAGACAAAAGTCTTGCACTGGGATGTGGGGGCAGATGCCTGTAATCCCAGCACTCAAGAGGCTGACACAGGAGGATCACTAAGTTCGAGGCCATCCTGGACTACATAGTTAAGACCTGGTCTCAAAAAAAAAAAAAAAAAAGGACAAGGTCTTGCTAAATTGCCCAGGCTGGGCTCAACTTATGAAGTTCCTGCCTCAGCCTCCTAAGCAACTGGAATTACTAGTATGTGCCATCATGGTCAACACTTAAAAATTTTTATTGTGAAAAATTTCAAGCATACAGAAAAGTAGATAAGATAGCACAAAACCAAGTATCTATATGCCCATTATATAGATGCAATTTCAAAAAATATTTGTTAGCCCAGGAATGTAGTTCCGTGGTAGAACATTTGTCTAGCATGTATGAAGCTCTGGGTTCGATCCCCAGCACTGAAAAAAAACTACTTAATGCATATATATAATAGGTGTGTGTGTGTGTGTGTGTGTGTATGTGTGTGTGTGTGTTGAATAATGAACCATTTTAAGATAAATTACAGAGCTGGGTGCAGTTGTGTACATTTGTAGTACCAGCTCTTGGGCGGCTGAGACAGAAGGATCATTTGAGCACAGGAGTTCAAGGCCAGCCTGGGCAACATAAGTGAGATCCCATCTCAAGAAAATAAAATTTAAAAATATATGTTTTAAAAACTGAAGTAAACTACAGACATCATGATACTAAATCCTTACCATGTATCACTGAAAAGGCCATTCTTCCAAGCCAAGCACCATACCATTATCACACCTCATAAAGTTGGCAAAAATGCCCTGATATGTAATGCTCACTTCAATTTATATTTTCCACTAAATGCCTTTATGGCTGTTTTTTTTTTTTTTTCCTCCAAGCCAGGTTTCCATCATGGACTAAGCATTGCATTAATTGTTATTTCTTTTAAATCTGCAGATCTATTTGTGGTACTGTTATTCAGGTTAGGGTTAGTATCCTACTCTTCCTTTTCCTCTGACAAAATTTACTAGAAGAAACTCTTGTTTTAATAAGGGAGATATTATTTATTCTCCAAGGTCCTCCTGGCAGGAGTACCACCTTTTCCCACACCATGAAGTACTTACCCTGTGTCCAAATGGCATGTAGCCCTCAGGAATCAAGCCCACTGCTGAAGAGCAAGCCCACATCTTTGGAGCAAGTCCACACTTTCTCTGGACCAATCTCTGGGCCTGAAATGCCTAAGCATATCTGAAGGAAATGAGGGGAGGCTAGGCAAGGGCAGGTACCTGGCCTGGAGCTCCAGGGAGCGCTGCTTTCCTGACACCAGGAAGGTCCTAGGGAGATTGAGGTTGGAACTCTCCTTTAGCTGAACAGAAAGAGAAAGGGTTATAGTATGGGCTGTTGAGCTCTACAGGCCCTAGGCCTCTGCACACACAGACTTGGGATCAAAGCCAGCATGTTTTTGTTTCTCCCAATACCAGTCCCCCACTGCAGGTTCCTATTTCCCACCTCCTAGAGCTCACCTCCATGCCATCCACATCAATGCGTGCCCGCACGCTAAATTTCTGGCCAAGGAGCCGCAGCCTGGGCACGCAGTAAAGGAGGCGGTCATTGAACTAGAAAAGAAAAAGGTTGCGATGTATGAGGACCTATGAGCATATGGCCTGCCTCTCTATCCTTATGGGACTCCTGAAACTTTCCTGCTGAGGACTCAGGGCAACAAATGGAGGACAGACAGCCCAGATTGGGCACAGGGGAGTTGTAAGGAAGGAGGCGTGGGGGTCACTTCCTAGTGGGTGACCTTGGGCAAGTCACTTTGCTCTGTCTTAGTTACATCATCTGTAAAGAAGGGAAAAATACGATCAATCAGTTACTAGAGGAAAGAGAGGCTGGCGGCAGGTACAGCCTTGAGTGAGTACCAGGTCAGTGTGTGTGTGTGAGGGTCCGGGGCGTGCCTTGAGCTCTACCCACGGCCCCACATCTGGCACTTACTAGTATGAGGTATCGGTCTTGAGTGGTCCCGTTCTTCGCTGACAGCTTAAGGATATGGCCTTCTTTTATGAGCTCTTTGGTGGGGCTGACAATGTCCTCCTCACCTCCTAAGAGCTCGTAAACCTTCAACAGTTTGTGCATTCGCTCCTGGAAGGAGACAGTGAGCAAAAGGCAGGGTTTGGGGTGCCAGCTTCCCCTCAGATGTCCATGAGTTGCAAGCCCCCCAGTTACAGGACAGACACTACAGGTGGGTGGGTGAGGAAGGGCAGCAGCTGAAAGGGCCACTCACCATTTTGCGGATGGCAGCGTTAGAGTGCTCTGCTGCTGTGGCTATTAGCTCCAGAGACTCTACGGCACAGAGAGTTCAGATGGGGTTAGTAGGGAGGAAGTTCTTGGGGGCTTGTTTCCTCCTGAATACTTCCTCTTGGCCTGACCACACCCTCCCCTTTCCAGAAAGGGCCAGCCTCAAAAATGTCCATAGCAGCATCATTGGAAATGAAAAACTGTTTCAACTAATGCAACAATAGCAGAATCATGGTATACACGATAGCTGGTAGCCAATAAAATAAAAGCATGGCAAGATTACTATCATTAATAATAACAATAATATTTACATATGTAACTATTACGTAACTGGAAAGAAACATATCTATGTTTAGCAAGCTGTCTCTGGATGGTGGTACTGTGGGTGTTTTTTGTTTTGTTTTGAAGATAGGGTTTCACTGTATATGTAGTTCAGCTTGGCCTTGAACTCACTGTGTAGCCCAGGCTGGCCTTAAACTTGTGGTGATCCTCCTGCCTCAGGCTCCTAAGTGCTGGTATTACAGGGAGGCGCCACCATGCCTGGCTTTATTTTAAGTTTTTGCATATTTTCCATATTTTTTGAGAGAAGGTCTTGCTCTATTGTGCCACTGTGGCTGGCTCTTTCATATTTTTTTGAGGCAGGGTTTCTTATTATGTAGTGTAGGCTGGCCTTGAACTCACTTATGTAGCCCAGGCTAACCTTGAACTCATGGTGATCCTTCTGCCTCAGCCTTCTGAGTAATGGTATTACATGTGTGAGCCATCATGCCCAGCTCTTCCATATTTTTGACAAAGAACATGTATTACTTTTATAATTGAAAAAAATATAAACAAACAAAGGGGGACTGGGGATGTAGTTCATTGGTAAAGCACTTGTCTAACATGTGTGAGGTATTGGGTTCCATCCCCAGCAAAAAAGGAGAGAGGGAGAGAGAGAGAGAGAGGGGAAGAGGAGGAGGAAAAGAGACAGTGAGAGGCAGAGGAGAAAAAGGAGGAGGAGAAAGTAGAGAAGAAAAATAGATATCCTTGTATATATGTGTGTAGGGGTACTGGGACTTAAACCCATGGCCTTAGCACTGAGCACTGAGATAAGGTCTCAGTAAGTTGCCCAGACTGGGTTTAAACTTGTTTGTTTTTGGTTTGGGTTTAAACTTGTCATCCTCCTGCATCATTCTCTCAGAGTGCTGGAATTACAGGTACCACCATGACCACCATGCTCCTATTTTTTGTCTCAATAATTCTGATTATAGACACATTCTATGCATAAATGCATTTTCATTGCAGTGGTGTTTACAGTAGTGCCAAAATGGGAACAAAAATGTCCAACTATAGGGGTTCAGTTAAATAAATTATCATGCACTCATGTCATGGACTATCAATCTTTACAGATTATACTTATGGAGGATTTTTAATAATCTGGGAAATAACGTATTTTAAAATACAAACTGATCTCTACAGAATGATCTCATTTTTGCAAATATATGTGTCTAAAATAACAGCAGGAAGAATATATGCAAAAGTGTTTATTCTCTGGGAGTTGAAATCACTGGTGATCTTCCCACACTTTTTTTTCATCTTTTCTATAATTTTCATAATGTATCATCAGGGAAAAAGAATTGAAACAAGTCCCCTTAGACCTCCACATACTAAACAAATCCACTGCTACCTACAGCCTGGCCCCAGCTTCACTGGCCTTCACTCTACATTTTGGGTTTCCCCATTGAGAACATACGCCTGTACTGGAGGGGCACGGGTGTTTCTGAAAAGAGTCCATATGGTTGGCAAACAAAGTCTTGTTCTCCTAGGCCAATGATGGTGAACCTTTTAGAGTTCCAGTGATAACAGCTGGCTGCAGCACACGTGCCATAGGTTCGCCACTACCGTCCTAGGCTCTGTCTCCATGAACAAGTTTTGTTGCTCAGGGAGATCTGTGGCCCCTGTCCTGGCCCAGGCCTCCGTATGCCTTTCAGGTGCCGGGCTGCTATCTCCAACCCCTTTTCCACTCTGGCTACCATAAGCAGCTTTCTCAGACACAGGTCCATGTCAGCTTCTGCTCAAATCTGTTATTCACTCTCATGTGCCTGTAGGACAAAGGTCCAGTCCTTTGGCCTGAGATTCGAAGTTCTTGGTGATTTGGCTTCTGCTGACTGCTATAGCTTCTTCCCCGCTGCATCTCTTTACACATGTCCTGTCTTGCTTCATCCAGCCATTCAGTCTTCCAGATTCAGCTCACCAGCTCTGGTACGCCTGCCCTGAGTTCCCGGGCTGGGTTAGGACCCTGTCTGATTTCCTCATTCCTCTTCCCCTGCTGTGCCGCATCTATATCTGTGTCCCGTAGTAGAGTGGGAGCTCCTTAGGATAGAGTCAATGTCCCACTTGCCTTTTCAGAGCTCCTCAACCAATTTTTCACATAAACTGGCTCCTTAAATCCTTACAGCAACCCTGCCAAATAGGTGTGACTGGGCCGTTTGTCCAGTGACAAAACCAAGGCTCAGAGAGAAGATAGCCACCTGAAATTTTTACCTAGAAGGTGGCAGTTGGCATCAGAGCTGGGGCTTATCTTCTAGCTACCTCTTCTCATACATACTTGGCATCTTTCCCATCCAAAGGCAGGCGACAGGCAAACAGAGGTAGGGGGAGCCCAAGGAAGGGGACAGGAAGGAGACCCTGGCAAGCTGTGGATCCATAAGCTTAGGCCTATATAGGTTGTTGGGTGCAGACTGGAGGCTTTGTTTGCTGTAGGGAGGAGTACAGATTGGCATTTCCAGGAGTCCAACATGTGCAGGCTGTATCTAGGGGTTCAGTGTTGTGATGTCAGTCCAGGATTTCACCTGGGGATTTAGGCTAGGGAGTGTAATTTGGGGAACTTGGTATATGAGCTTGGTCTGGAAGATCTAGTGGGGCCTGGTCTGGGCTTAGCAGACTAGGATCTTGGTTTGAAGTTCATCCTTAGGCTTAATATAGGCAACTGACATCAGCCCTTTCCAGCTAGCTTGGTTTGGGAAGCTCAATCTAGGTTCCAGGTGCCAGAGTTCAGTATCACAGCTAGAAAGTGGACAAATCAATGTGCGGAACCAGAGCTATGATTCAGTGGGGTTGGCTCAGCCTGGAGATTTTAGTCTGAGGTGTAAAACGTGAAGAGCTCATCTGGGCTGGGAAGGTAAGTGGGCACATCTTAGCGGGCTCTTGCAGATTCTCATTCTCAGCAGCTCAGAAAGTCAGACTGGGAAGTTCTTTCTGGGACTTCTACCTTTAAGCTCAACGTGAGGAGCTCACTGTGAATTTGCAAAGATCAAGCTGTGAAGTTCATTATGGAGACACATGGGATTGGTTTAAAATAATAAGCTGAAGTTAATAAACTCAATCTGGGACTCATTTTATTTATTGTTTATTTGTTTGTTTGCTTTTTGAGAAAAGGTCTTGATATGTAGTTTGAGCTGGCTTTGAACTCACTATATAGTCCAGGCTGGCTTTGAACTTGCAGTGATTCTCCTGCCTCAGACTCTGAGTGCTGAAATTATAGTCATGCACCAGTATGCCCAAGTGGGGCTGATTTTAGGGGAATTTGGTATTGATGGCATTAGCTGGGGCATTTAGTAATAAAACAGTTAACATTTATTGAGCCTTTAATGTGTGTCAGACACTTGTTAAATATCTCATTTATCCTTAAAACAACCCTGTGAGGTAGGTATCTTTATCATTGCCATTCTGTGTGAGAAAACAGACTTAGAGGCTTGAGTAGCGGGCTGGAGGATACACTTGATGAAAGGGATTAAACAGGGGTCAAGTCTAGGGAGCTTATATTGGCAGCTCACTTTGGGAATTCAGTTTAGAGAGTTCATTTAGGCATTTCCATCTGGGAATGTCATGCTAGGGATCCAATTTGGATGTAAAATTACAGGACTGACTCCTGGATACTTGTGACAGTTAAGGTGGAATGTCAACTTGATTGACTAGGGAGCCTCCCAGGGGATTAGTAAAGAACACTTCCAGGTATGCCTGGGTAGGTCATGGAAATGTGTGTGACCTTGGAGTATTTATCTGGTCCCTGGTTCCTCCAGCTCTGGCACTCTTTCTCTCCTCTAACTTCCTGATCCTCATGAACTGAACAGCTTTGCTCTGCTATATCCTTCCACCATGATGTTTCGGCCATGGAGCCAGGTTACCATAGACTGAATCCCCTGAAACCGTGAGTCAAATTAATCCTTTCCTCCTTTAAATTGTGGGTGTTAGGTATTGTGTCCCAGTGATAGAAAATCTAATACAGGAAATTGGTACCGGGAGTATGGTTATTACTGTGACTGTACCTGACCATGTAGTTCAAAAGTCTTTGGAACTTCTTTGCAGGAGAAATTTTCTTTGTTCATTTGTTTCTGTTGGTTTTTTTGAGACAGGGCCTCACTATGTAGTTCAGGTTAGCTTTGAACTCACTATGTAGCCCAGGCTGGCCTCAAACTTGCAGTGATTCTCCTGCCTCAGCCCCTCAAGTGCTGGGATACAGCATGGGCTACCGTGCCTGGCTACAGAAGAAATTTGGAAAGGTTTGGAGATATAGGCTAGAGAAGTCCTAGAATGCTATAAGCAGAGCTTGATGGGCAATTCTGGTGAGAGTTCAGAAGACCCAAATGGTGACAGGAATGTGGACAGTAAAGGCCTGGTTCAGTGGACTTTAAGGGGGAATAAGGATTCTTTTGGGACTTGGACTAGAGGCCATGCATGTTACACTCTGGCAAAAAAATGTATCTACATTTTATCCATGTCCTGAGACTGCATGAGGCTGAGTCTAAGGGCTATGGACTAATTGATTGGGCAAAAGAAATTTCAAGGCAGCCTCACATTCAGGCTGGGGCATGGATGCTGCTGGTTGCTTTCAGCCAAATTTATAATGAGAATCAGGGGCAAAAAGCAGAGCAGAAAAATCTGAGTAACTTAAATTTTGGTCTGGAAGAAACCATATGTAAAGTTGGGGCCAAAGAAGGTATAGCTGTTGAAGGCAGAAGTATAATTAGAAAGAAACCAAGTACTTTGACAGGGACAAGAAAGATTCCTCAAGAGCATCTCAGGGATCAGCAAGAGCCCACCCATCATAGGCTCAGAGGTGCAAAAGTATAAACCTTTCATTTGAGAAGAGAGCATCTGGGGTCCCTGATAGGGAAGGGGGAATTGGTTCTCTAGGATTCATTCCACCATACTTGGCCATCTAGGCACTCAGAGGCTGCTACTGTCATGGTCCAAGGGGGCCTCGTTACTGCCTGTGCTGGGGGCAGACCTTGGTGTTTTCTACCCTTCCACCGAATGTTTCTGCATTGGAGCCAGCTGACCATGGACTGAATTCCCTGAAGCCATGAGCCAAATTAAGCCTGTCCTTTACCTTGTGAGTGTCAGGTACTGTGTCCTAGTGATGGGAAAGCTAATACAAGGCTCAAAGTAAACATATGACTCTGTGGTGCTAAGGGGAGAAATAAGATGGGGGGCTTCTTCTGGGGGTCCCAGTTGGATGGGTACAAAATGTGGAAAGTCAACATGGCAGTGAAGTGCCCTTCTTGGGTTCCAATACCGAGCCCAGTCTGGAGACCAGGGAATCTCAATCCATAATTCTAAGTCTGGAAGGTATAAAATAGAGAGCTCAGTCAGGGAGAAATCATTTTGGAAGTTGAGACTGGGAAGATGAAACCAGGTATTTAGCCTAGTTGGCTTAATTTGGGAGACAATCAAGGGCATTAGTCTGCGGGGTTTGCAAGGAACTCTCAATCTGGTTGATGAGAAATAAAGAGTCAAGTCAGAAGGCTAGGGAGGATACAGTCTGAAATCTTTGGAGCTCAGGGCCACTGTGTATTAGGGCTCTTTCTGGGGTTCACCCTGGGGAACTGTGGGAATCCAGTCTGAGGCTCTGTGAGGTTTCACTGGGAGGGGGGGATGGACCACGACAATCTTTTGGGTTTGGGGTAGAAGTTTCAACCTGAGAGATAGTAAATGGGAAATTACTGTGTAGAGAATGTTGGCCAAGGAGATGACACTGGGAGGCTGTTTTGGGAGAATCTAACTCTGGGACATCAGATTGAAGGTTCTAAGAACCCATCCTAGGGATCTCGGTGGAGAGGGCATTCTTAAAGCCCAGTCTGCAGATCTTAGTTTGAGAAAACAATATAGGGATCTAAAACTGGGACCTTAGACTGAGTTTATCCCAAGGGCTCATACTGGAGATGTCAGCCCACAGGGCTTAAACCAGGGAATCAATCTGGAAGGGTCTTTCTATATGCTGAGGTTATGTAGCTCATCTTCAGTAGGGCTTTTGCTTGGTGTGTTTCAGAGGAATGAGGTACTTACTTAGTATACATCTGTAGTATCCATTCAGAGAGCTCAGCTATTAAACATTCTAGAAGTATAGCTCTTTCCAGAGGTTTAGGGTTCATAACAAAATACCCTATCTGTTGGAGTGAAGGAGCTAAGTTTGGGAAGTGACTATTACACAGGACACAACTGTCCACTTTCCATTCTTGTAGGTTCCACACTTTTCCTTTTTCCCTCCTAACTTCATGACTCCTCCTTTTAAGTCTCCTTTGGTGACCCTACTTCTCTGAGCTTTATCTGTAACCCTTTTTCTTTTCTATTTATCCTCGCTGCCTTTGGTGAACCTGGCCAGTTCAATGGCTTTGACTGCTCTCTGGGTGCCAGTGACATCCACATCTCTCCTCCTGGATTCTAGACTCATCTAATTGCCTGAACTGGCAGCTCACATTGAACATGTCCAAAATCAAACTCTTGAGCTCATCTCAAGAGCTGTTATTCTTGACTTCTCCCCAGTTCTATATACACTCCATCCTAGGCTTTTCAGTGCTACTTCCAAATAGAATATATCCTTTTCTTTTTTTTTTTTTTTTTGGTACCGGGAATCGAACTCAGGATGTTGCGCTTGCCACACAGGCGCTTATGCCACTGAGCTATATCCCCGGCCCCCAAATAGAATATATCCTAAATCAAACCATTTCTCACCACTTCCACTGCTACTGTCCTTGTTCAAGCCATCTTTTCTCATGTTCTCTCTTAGGTTATTACAAAAGCCTTCTAACTAATCTCGTGGTTCCCTCTCTTGCTCACTACGTAATCCAAGTCAAAAACTTCCCGCGTGTAGTATAAGCTACCCATTCCACTCAGAATAAAGCCCTTTCCTTATTTGACCTTTAAATTTTTGCTTCTCTCTCAAATGCCACTTCCACAATCCCACCCTCACTTATGCTAGAATCACAGTGGCCTTTTTTTTTCTTTTTTGTCTTTATGAGACAGGGTCTCTCTACACAGTTCAGGCTGGCCTTGAGCTCACTTTGTAGCCCAGGCTTCTTTTTTTTTTTTTTTTGGAGACAGGGTCTCACTATGTAGGCCAGGCCGGCCTGGAGCTCATGATCTTTTTGCCTCAGCCTCCTCAGTGCTGGGATTACAGGTGTGCACCGCAATGTATGGTTTCGAGTGACCCTCTTGTCGGTCCAGAGATACACAAGCGACCCACCTTCCTCCCCGAGCTTCCCCAATGTCCCCCACCTTGGGGCCTCCTCTTGCCTCTGCCTGTAGTGTGTTCCTCCCATTGGCCTGTAGCTACCTTCTTGTTATTTGGGTACTGACTCAAATGTCTTCTACTCAGAGAACCCACCCAATCTAAAGTAGACTACCCTGGTACTGTTACCTCACTGTCTTCTAACTCTCTGAATTACACTTATCACCTCATATTCTCTTATTTATTTATTACTTCTGTTTCTTATCTCTCGGGGAATAAACATTGAGTCCTGAGATCAAGGACTTCATCTGTTTTGTTTATCTCTATATCCCCAGGGCCTTAAACAGTGCATGGAACATTGAGGTGCTCAGTGAGTAGCCTTAAATTACTGAATAAACAGAGATAACAGTCTGACAAGAGACAGTGTGGTGGACTCTGGGGAGCTCTATCTGGGATATGACCGCATCGGGTGGGGCAGATCCTGGGAGAATCAGAAATACTTTTCTAGTAGTTCAGTGTATAGGGGCTCAGTCTGGAAAGGAGATATCTCAGCTTAGAGATCTAAATCTGAGAGGTAAACAATATGGGGACCAGCTAGGGGGACTCAGTTTGAGACAGGTGGTTCTGTGGAGTTCTGTCAGACGTGGAGGTTTTTTGGGAGGTCCATTCTGGGGAGCGGCCAGTGGACGTGGAAGAGAGCTTTAACTCTGGAAGGTAGAAAATCAAGAGCTTCATGGTACAGGGCTCTTTCTGCAGAGGTCACCATGGAGACTTATGCCTGCGGGGCGGTTCATTCTCTGGGAGTTGAGGCTCAGTTTCATTTTGCACTTGGTACAGCTTCATTTGGGGACAAATATGGAGGTTAGCCTAAGAAATGGATGGCTTCATTCAGGAGATCATTCTGGGCATGCCTCTCAAACTCTGGTGCTCCAGTTAGGAAGTTCTGACTAGGGAACTCTGTGAATATTTTTTCTGAGTACTCAGGCAGAGATTTCAACTTGGAGGTTCAGCATGAAGTTCTACATCAGAGCCTCAATGTGGGCCTTTTAGCTTCAAGCCCTATTCTGGGATCTCAGTCATGTGGCAAGGGAAGGCTGACTCTGAATTAAGTTCTGGGCTCCTGCCTCAGAGGTCTGGCCTAGGATTATCAAAGTCAGGGATCAAGGCAGGGCCTGGGTGCACACACTCACTTTGGGCATCCTTGCTGTCCGGGGAGCCATGAGGCAGCTTTAACAGATAGTCCTTGAGAAGTAGCTCATAGCGGGGGATGCGCTGCACAGGCTCCAGCATGTGGTGCTGCAATGTCAGGTTGCCACAGGCTTCCTCTTTCTGTGACAGGCAGAAGCAGAGAACTCATGTTTTGTTGCTGACCACTCCCCTACTCCCGGGTCTCTGCAGCCCTCTCCTCCCCTAGTCTGTTCCACCCAGCTTCACCACTTACTTGCACCTCATGGATGATGACTTTAAACTGGGTAGAGCGCTCTGTCCAGGTGTTGACCAGCTCAACAGCCCGGTCAAAGTTCTTCACATACTCGCCATACATCTTGAGGAAGGGTGCCAGCTTCTGCAGGATGTCCCCAATGCGAGGGTAGCGGTCCCTGGGTTGAAGTAGGGGCTGAGGTGGTCATAATGATCCTTACCCATCAGGAACCTCCCCCCTAGGTCTCCAGCTACAAGTAGACCACTCTCATTTCAGTGCTGGAAACCCATTTCTCCGCCAGTCTGCTTCTTCGGAACTGCTGCTTATATTATAGGCCAATTAGGCTCAGGGGCTTGGTTTGACCTGAGACCACGGCCTAAGATGCCACCAGCTCCAAATCTGCCCTGCTCAAGGATCAAGAACCACATGGCCTGGGACACCCTCCCTGACCTTATGGCAAGGGCTACTTCATACACTGAAAACTGACACTGTGCTCAGCCTGGTGCTAGGTCATGCTGGGGAAAGGAGCCACACCTAGTCAAGCCCTGAAAGCCTCACTGTCGGTAGGGGAGCCAAAGGGACCAGACATGGACACACTCCTCATTAATCACATTGGGTGCAGGAAACAAACCAGACCTGGATTCACAGGCTGATGGCAGATACTAGAGCTAGGCTTCACGCCAGCCTTCTGTGTTCACAGTCTAGAATGAGGGACACACTTTATCCTGTGAGTGTGGAGAACATGGACATGATTTTAGGCTGGGACTGACATGAACTTGTTGTTCAGAAAGACATCCAGGCAGGTGGTGTAGACCCTAAAGGCTGAATTAGAAGAGGAGAACCTGCCTAAAAATCTACCCTTCCTCCTTAGGCATTAACTCTTCCCAGAATCCTTCTCTGGCCCCCAGACTAGGAGTAGTCCATTTGTCTAGGTACTTATAGCCTCTCACTGTTACCTTTATAGTAGCACCAAAAAAAAACCAGCTTAGAATCACTGAGCTTTCATATACTGGGTACCATCCTAAGATCTCTACATGTATCAATCCTTAAAACAACTGTTCAAAGTAGGCCATTATTATCCCCATTTTAAAGATCAAGAAACTGAGGCAAAGCAGTGTAAGAAATCTGCTCAAGCTGGGTGTGGTGGCACATGCCTGTAATCCCAGCACTCACTCAGGAGGCTGAGGCAGAAGGACTGTTGCGAGTTCGAGGCCAGTCTGGGCTACAAGGTGAGTTCAAGACCAGCCTGAACGGCATAGTGAGACCCTGTGTCAAAAAGACCAAAACAGAGAGCGAGAGAGACCCAGCTAATTTAGCTCTTTACCTCATATTCTTTATTCCCTCACTTCATACTCTTTGTTATACTTGTATTACTACATGTTTGTAGTACATAATGAACACATTCAGCATGGGAGATTTGTACAATGTACATAAAACATCTCAATTCTTTCCCCACCTCATACTTACTTACTTACTTATTTTGAAACAGGGTCTCACTATATAGCTCAGGCTGTCCTTGAACTCACTATGTGGCCCAGGCTGGCCTTGAACTCACCAGCAGATATTCCTGCCTCAGCCTCTGGAGTGCTGGAATTACAGGCATGCACCACAATGCCCAGCCCACCTCATACTTTTAAGGGCTCTGCTATTGTGTTGTAATTTTCTCAGTCCTGGTCTGAGTTCCACATTAGGTTGGGAGGGCCTAGAAGGTGGAGCTTAGGCTTGATTTTTCAGAAGATAGTAAGAGGAAAGACAGAGTGAACTTTTTAGAGTGCTGGGGGTGCAACTTGGGGGGCCTTGTGCATGCTAGGCAAGTGTTCTACCACTGAGCCACACCCCAAGCCCAGTAATAAATGTGTGTATACGTCTGGATCTGGAGTCCAAAGGCAAGTGGACAGGAGAGCAGGGAGCCTGGGTTTAGGGTCCCTTACCATTCCTCCATGCGCTTCTCTAGTTCTGGCAGTAGGAACTGCTGGTGGAAGCAATAGATGGAACAGATGTTAGAGAAGATGCCATGGACAACATCAGCTGGGAAGGAACTGCGGTTCCGAGCTTCTTCCAGCAGCCGGGCACAGAACACCTATGGAGCAGGACAAGAGAACTCAGCCTCACTAGGCCTAAGGCTTAGCCTGGAAGGGGCAGCTTGCAGGTGAGGGCAGTGTTTGTAGGCAGCTTTGTGGAGCTTTGGGATCAGCATTGGTCTAGAGAAAGAGAATGGAGTTTGGATCATATACTTCAGTTTGCCAAGGTTAGGATCTGGAGTTAGGCATCAGAACAGTGTAAAGAGAAGAACAGATTCAAGGCCAAGGTCAGAAATAGGTTCAGGGTCAGAGAGAAAGTTGGAATTAGATCCACTCACTTAACAAGTATTTCTGAATCCCTACTATGTGCCAGGCACTGTACTGTAGGCTGGGATGGAACAGTGAACAAAGCAGACAAAAATCCCTATCCTCAGGATTCTAGTGGATTTGAGGTCCTGAGCAGGGCCAGAGTTAGAATGAGACTCCCAGTGATGAGCTAATTCAGGGTCTGAGGAAAGTCAGCATCAGGGTCAGTGCTTCAGTCAAAGTTGGTACCCCTACCCAGGGTTAGGATTAAAGGTTGGTAAGAGGATCAAACTTGGGATCATAATCAGAGTTGGCTTCAGAGACAAGTTGGTTTCAGGGTCAGAAAGGGGCCTAGCCACCTCTAGATTTTGGCCCCAGTGGTAAGGTTGGACTCGGGCCCTACCACTTCTTCTTATGAACCCACCTCCTAGGTCCTAGGAACCCAGGACCCCTGAGGGGCCATTCACCTGATCTAGGAGATGCAGCCTGGAAACGTAGGCCTTCTCAGTTTGCAGGAGCTCATTGGCAATGTGGAATACCTTCTGTTGCACAGTCAACTGGAAAAGAAAAGAGGTGACCCCAGATCTATCATCCTCTACCTTTAGCCTCACCCAAACCCCTAGAAGTTTTTTCTTTTTCTACTCTTCCTTCCTTCCTTCCTTCCTTCCTTCCTTCCTTCCTTCCTTCCTTCCTTCCTCTCTCTCTCTCTCTCTCTCTCTCTCTCTCTCTCTCTCTCTCTCTCTCTCTCTCTCCCTCTCTCCCTCCCTCCCTCTTTCTTTCATTTATTTTTGAAATGTGGTCTTGCTGGTCTTGAACTCCTGGGCTGAAGCGATCCTTGTGCCTCAACCTCCCCAGTAGCTGGGACTATAGTGGGACTATAGGTGTGCATCACTCTGTCTGGCTTCTCTAGAATTCTAACAATAGCTTGAATGTTGTTTTAAGCCTATTACCACCCTGAGATAGTTCTGACTCCCCTCTCTAGACTCGTAATACCCCCAGCTTCACACCTTATCCCTAGTCAGGCTTAAAGCCCACCTCTTAATTCTAATGACATTCACTTCCTCACTCAGCCACTTACTCATTCATCTGCTGTCTCTATGCATTGGGCATAGTGTGATGATTATTGGGACTGGGAAGTCAGACTTCCTGGGTTCATGTCCTAGCTCTGCCATTCACCAGCTTCCCTGAGTTCTTTAACTGCTCTGTATTTAAGATTCCTCATCTATAAACACCGATAGTAATAGAACCTTGGTCCATTTGTAATGGAGATAATTAAATGACTTCATGTAAATAAAAGAACAGTCTACAGATTAAGTAGTGTATAAATGTTAGCTATTTGTTCACCCACTCAGTTCACTGTCAGCAAAAAGCTTTCTGAGTACCTGTGGTGTGAGAAAGGTACAAAAATATACAAATGTCTAAAACTCGTTGCCTATTGGCCAGTTTCCCATTCATTAGACACGTTTTCTGAGTACCTTTCATCTCAGCAGTCCCTGACAGCCCCCATATCTAAGCTTGGTCCTGGTGGAACAGATGTTCTGGTTGAGACCCAACTGAAGTGCAAGGATGTCTTCTGAAAAATGTTTGGCTGTCAGGGCACAGAAAGGGTCCCTGATGCCGCAAGGCTTCATCGCCAGTCTTAGGTTTCTGAGGGGCTCTAGCTCTTGTGCCCCTCCCCCAGCTGTTGGGAAGCCTGTGGGATGTGAGAGACTTGATACAGATAAGGAAACTGAGGCTCATTGTAGGGGAGTGGAGAGGGAAGAGACATGCCTGATTTCACACAGCTGCTAAATCATGGGATTTTATTTTTTTCTTCTTTACTTTTGTTGTGGTACTGGGGATTGAACCTACAGCCTCATATATGCTAGGTAAGCACTCTACCACTGAGCTCTGTCCCTAGCCCTCTTTTTACTTTTAATTTTGAGACAGACTGACCTTGAATTTGCAATCATCCTACCTCAACTTCCCAAATAACTGGAATTACAGGTGGATAGCTCATGGGATTACCCTGTTGCACAGGATTTAAAATATCCCCAGCAGGGCATAGTGGCATACAATCCCAGCACTCTGGGAAGCTGAAGCAAGATCACAAGTGCTAGCCAAGTCTGGGCAACTTAGCAACTTAGTGGGACCCTGCCTTAAAAATGTAAAAAAAAAAGAAAAAAAAATCCCAGATGTGGTGGCACACACCTGTAATCATGTGTGGTACATGGAAGACTGAGATAGTAGGATCATCGTAAGTTCAAGGCCAGGCTAGGCTACATAGTGAGTTCAAGGCCAATGACACCCTACTTCAAAATTCAAACAAAAAAAAGTAAAACAAAAAAATAGGGCTAGGGATACAGCTCAGTGCAAGGACCCTGGGTTTGATCTCCAGTACCACAAAAATGAACGAACGAATGAATAAATGAATGAGTCCATCCATCCATCTATCCATCCATCCATCCATCCTTAACCAGGATGCCCATCTTCAAGATGGAAAAACAGGTCCAGGCTAGAGGTTGTCTGATGAGGGTAGGAGCACATTCCTAGTGGGCATTTGGAATAGTGCATGATTATTTTGGTGGTCATAATGACTGGGGGGATGAGCCAGGTGTGGTGGTGCACGCCTGTAATCCCAGCGCTCAGGAGGCTGAGGCAGGAGCATCACTGTGAGTTTGAGGCCAGCCTGGGCTCCATATTGAGTTCAAGACCAGTTTGGACTCTATAGTGAGACCCTGTCTCAAAAGAGAAGAAAAGAAAACAAACAAAAAACAATGATTGAGGGGAGAGGCAGGGTTTGCTACTGGTACTATTTTTAGTACCAGGAGATCAGGGAAGCTAAATATCCCAAGTGGAAACAATGTCCTATTTTGAGAAATACCATGGTATGGGAAGAATCAAGCACAGAAGCCAGGCTCTTGGTTTCTCCATAAGGTCCTGCTTCTTGGTGAACATGGGTCAGTACCTCCATAGACTCCTGTCTCTCCATCGGGGGAACTGGGATTTCTCTGTCCTTCTCATCCTCCTCCTCATCGTCTTCCTCCTCCAGGTCACTGTCAACTTCCTGGGAGCCGGGCCGGTGGGAGTCGGCCAAAGCCACAGGTACACTGGCCAGGGCAGGAGGCCCAAGACAGAGGCTGTGGCTGGGGGGCCCATCATCACTGACGAAACAGGTCTCTTCACTGTTGGATGGCGAGCTGATGCTGTCAATACCGCTGTCCCGGTTGGGGACCTTCTCACCATCCCGGGGCCCAGGAGCCAGCAGGAACAGGCAGCGGGAGGCCTCACCCTCTGGGAGCTGGGATACTGGTGGCTGTGGCAACATGGCTGGCTCTGGGGGACCTGGACAGGGGCCAGGGGCCGGCCTATCCGAGGCGACAATCACAGGCTCTCTGAGGTGGGCGGTGGATACACACGGAGGCAGGATATGAGCATGACTGAGCAGCTTCTCCTACAACTATCCCTTCCTGTCCCAGAGCCATCCTTCCCTCCACAGGGTTCTGCAGGGACCAGACTCACCTTTCAAACTTCTCAATCAGTGAGGATACTGCTGCAGAACTGGGGCTGGCCTCTACCCTGGGAGCCAGACCCTTAGCCACTCGGGGGTCAGCAGGCAGTGGGCGTGACGGTGGAGGAGGGATAGGCTCAGGTGGGGGCGGCATCCGGGGCATCTGCAGATAGCTGGGCTTTGGTGGGACTGGAGAGACAGGAGAGAAGAGAGACCTTAATGAGCTGGGTTTAGAAGTGGCTGTCACGGTCAGGCTATACCCCCCAACCCCCAGGTGTTTTTTGTTTTTATTATTATTATTATTATTAATTTTCCTTTTCGCACACACCCAGCCTGAGTTGAGATCCCAGGCCATAGCCTGCGGTCTAGATCGCACTGCCCCTGAGACCATGGAGCCTCACTGTTTTCTAATGAGCCCTCTCCTCTGCCACCAGTTAACTTCTCCCTTTGCCCCTTCTCTGTCCCCTCCCATGGGCTGCTTCTCTGTTCTTTCTGGAAGCACTTACCCTGTGGCTTCGGGCCTGGTGCCCGCTTCAGTGGTGAAGGACGCTGGCTGGGGGTTTCGGTGGGGGAGCCTGGGTCCGAGCGAAGCCGCTGGGGGCCTTCTGGATGAGGCTCAAGGCTCTGGCCAGGGTCAAGGGACAAACTTTTAACCAGGATCCGATTTCCCTGGTGCAGCCCTGCGGAAAGGGAGAAACTGTGAAGTGACTGATTTTCCTCAAAGGGGACTGAGGAACTGTGTGTCTTCACGGGTATCTGGGGTGTTGGATTTCCCTGAGCCCCTTTATCAGCCACCCTACTTTTCTGGGAAGCATCTACCCCAGCCCTCAGATGAGGAGCCAGGCTCCGCGCTGAGGCTGGCTGTTTTCATCAAGAGATAAGAGTTCTTGGTGATTAATACACTGAATCCATGTACGTCTGCAGGTATTATGACTAAGGAGTTTAATCAGGCTCGGGGAGGAAGCAGTGTAAAGTTTGTGTATGTGTTTGCAGCCCTTGTTTATATAGCCCAAGTGGAAACGTTCAGCATAAATCTTTCTTCATCGTACTTTTTAAGGCCCTTAGAATATGTGAAATTTCCTGTCTGCAACTTTGTACAGCAGAATGTACTTAAAAATAATGAAACAGGTTGAGTGCAGTGGTGTATGCCTGTCATCCCAGCTACTTGGGAGACAAAGGCAGGAGGGTTGAAAGTTCCAGGCCAGCTTGGGCAATTTAGTGAAAACCTGTCTCAAAATAAAAAGTAAAAAGGGGTGGGGAATGCAGCTTAGTGCAAAGCTAAGTTTAATCTGCAGGGGGAAAAAAAAGATAAAACTGTATTTCATGAGCAAAAGTTTTACTTCTTAAAATCCCAACTTTGTTGAACATGGTGGCACGTGCCTATAATCACAGAACTCCAGAAGGCTGAGGCAGGATTGCAAGTCTGAGCATGGCCAGAGCAACTTAGTAAGACCTTGTCTCAAAATAAAATTTATAAAAGGCTGGGGATGTAGGTCAGTGCAAAGGCCCTGAATTCAATCCCTAGTACCCCCTCCATACACATAAATCCCACCTTCTCACCAATCCGTACTACACTCCTCTGCTTCCACACCCATACACTGTACACCCGCCCACAAGCACACCACCCTCAACACGCACACTCAGAATTCCAGAGTTCAGTTAACACAAACAACTTTAAAACAGCAACAGTAAATTCAGGAAAATGAGAAGCCTTTTGGTACTGTCCCTCTGCTCTCACTATAGGTCCCCTGTACACCCACTGATTTGGGGCCCTTGAGGAGGTTATAGTGACTGTTATGAAAGAAGATTCAGTCTAGGAGGCAGTGAGCGAATCCCCCTAAGGGTTGACATATTGCAAGGAAAAGAGGCCAGGGCTTAGATGGTCCAGGCAGGGCAGAGGTAAGAGTGCCTCAAGTGACGCAGAAGTCATGTGGGGTTAAAGAGAAGGGAGGAAACTTCGAACGCTAGGCTGAGGAGTTGGACATCCATCCTGTGGCAGAAGGGAACCATGAAAGCCCTTGTGTAGGGAGGGATGCAGGCAAGCAGGTGTGAGGACAAGAGAGTGAGCAGTAGTTAAAGAATTCTGAGTCACCAAAGGCCCATGCTGTCAGTTATGCTGTGCCACAGTCACAGGGCCTGTTGTAGCCACAAAGGGTCTGCTGCTCTCTGTCACAGTTTCATAAGTGTGTGTAACCATGTTTGCAGGTGTACACAACCATAAATGGCCCCACTCAGTTACAAAAGCACGTGGTGTAATTCACACTTTCACACAACTACATGCAAGGTCACATAAATTCAAACATCCAAACACATGTCATATGGGGCTGGGGATTTAGCTCAGCGGCAAAAGCGCCTGCCTTGCAAGCGCAAGGTCGTGAGTTCGGTTCCTGGTACCGGAGAGAAACAAAAACAAAAACAACAAACACATGTCATAACCCCCTTGAAAGTGTGGTCACACACAAAGACCTGTAATACAACTTTACATATAATCAGAGTCATGGTATCACACATACCCTCAAATATGGACACACATAGTCATAAAAACACACATAATAACACAACAACAGTTCTGTCATCTTACACAAAAAGTACATGCCCATATACCATCATGTACTTTGTTAGTATGTATCTCTTAAACATGGCTCCACTGAGTTACAGAGATATAAAGTGTCATTTACACTGTATCTCAAATTGCAGGATCATGGAGTGTCGTACATACTATAATGTACCTTTGTTTTTTATTTATTTATTGGGTTTTTGAGATAGGGTCTTGGTATGTAGCTAGGGCTAGCCTCAAACTTGGGACCCTTCAGCCTCAGCCACTTTCAGGGGGGTTATGACATGTGTTTGGATGTCTGAATTTGTGTGGCCTTGCATGCAGTTGTGTGAAACGGTGTGAATTACACCACGTGCTTTTGTAACTGAGTGGGGCCACTTATGGTTGTGTACACCTGCAAACGTGGCTACACACAGGACTATAGCCTATAGCACACAGGGTCAATTATACCAGGTGAGATACAACTTTACATAATGGCAAAACAGCATAAAGTCACATGTTGCACCTAATCAGAAGCACAGACACAGAATCAGACAGGTAGCATAATTTAATACGTCATGCTCATGAAATAAACATGTCTATGGTAAAAAACCAAACAAACAAAAAACGTGTCCGCATTGTCACGGGATCTTAGTTCAGGGATACACACAGACATAGGGCACTCATCTCCTAATCTAACAGTCACAGTGTCACACGCTGCCTCTGCTACAAAAACATACAGCACGCACAGAAGCATCAGCACCCTCTCTTACACAGTCACACAGGCAGAAAGAGTCACAGGGTAGTTCAGGTCTCCCTGTCTTAGAAAAAAGGAATAACCCTACTCTTGGGATTCTGGTACTTCCCTAGGCCTCTTACCTGGCCCTCACTAAAACCAGCCAGGTAGGACCCAGGAACTCAGATCAGGGGCTTTTCACAGCCCTAAGAGAACATAGTGCCCCAGATCCCAGGGTAAGGACCCCTCCCTCACTCCATACCTTGCTCTGGGTGCAGTTTCCTTACTTCCTTCCCCACCTGAGCAGGCAGGGCCTGGCCAGGAGGGAGGAGGTGCTTCTCTGTGCCAGGCTTTCTACTCACCCTGACCTGCTCAGCACATCACAGCTGGTCCTGCCCTGCCCTCCCCCTGGGCTTGAGGTTCGGGAGGATGAATCACCTGGAGGCAGCACAGGTGGAGACGGAGTTGGAAAGACACACAGCCAGAGAAAGAGATACAGAGAGTAACTGACAGGCCAGAGAAGCCGTGAGAAAGGCCAGGCACCTTGCCTGCCACGCAAACACAGCACCCCCACCCAGACACAGACACAGGTGCCAAGGTGCCAGCGGGCCTCTCTTGGCCTCTTTGGTCCTGTGGCACCCACCTGGCCCTTCTGCACTCCTCAAAGCAGGCACGACCTGCCACAGTCTATAGCAGGGCAACAGGGTTCCCGTAGGACTTCTTTCCTTCTGCTCCACTGCTGACCCTCAGGGTAGAGTAACCAGCTATCTTCCATGGCCTTGTGCTAGCACCCTCTGCTCCCTCCTCGCCCACCTCACCGAGGAGCCGAGAGGCGGGCCTGCCTCTCCATTCTTTCCGCCTCCCTGCACGCAGCTTTACGGGTCAGGAGGCTGAATGAGATTCCCGGATAATGGGACACTCCTACTGTCCCAGGTGAGGAGTGCAGGGACTGTCAGTCCAGCTTTAAGTGTGGAAATGAAATCAGAGAGAGAAAGAGGCAGTGACTAGGCCAACGACTCAAAGCAAGTCAATGGCAGATGTTCAGGCAGACTGGTCCTGGACACTGGACTTTTAACTCTGCTGTCCACGGGGAAGCTTATAAGGGAGGAAGCAGAGGGGACAGGTATGGACGTAGCGTTTTAGAGAATCATACAGGAAACCTGCAGTGTGGCTAGTAAGAGGGATACCCCCAACACTGCCCACAGGGAGAGGAGCAGTGGGGTTCCAGTTCACGAGTCTGGGTCTGGCCAAGAACCAGGCTAGTTCCCACTGACGGGGAGAAGATTCAGGATCCCTCCTCCACCTCCTGTTTCAGTCCCTGCTAGCCCTTCCCTTTGCCTACACTTCCTGGTTTCCTCCAAAGTCTTCCCTGTTGGTTCCCTTCTCCCCAGGGCTTGCTCCCTCCTGGTGACGGGCTGTATTTTATCATATTGCTTTGTTTTTTGGTGGTGGTGGTGGTGGTGATACTGGAGACTGAACACAGGCTAGGCAAGCTCTCTATCACTGAGCTGTAGCCACAGCCCTTTGTATTTTATATAGTCAAGCTCTATCATAACGATTTACCCGGATGAGAACCCTTCATAGGTCCCTATTGCCCATGGGAAAATAAAAACTTCTCACGCAGGCCTTGGTGGCCTCTCATGGCCCTGCTGAACTCTCTGGCTTTCCTCAGTTTAGTTTAGTCCCACAAATATTTCTGAGCCTGGTAGACTCCGTGCTGGGGGATAAGAAAATCTCATTCCTGCCCTCAGAGAGCTCTCAGGGTAGAAGAACTCCCTTTTCCCTTTCTAGAAACCACAGGCCTTCCCACTGACACAAACTATCCACTCCCCCAGCACTACCCCACAACTAGGTCTTGCACTGGTTTTCTCCAGTCCATTTTTCTTATGTTTATCTATGACATTCTCTTGGTTTTTCTCCGGTACCGGGAACCGAACTCACGACCTTGCACTTGCCAGGCAGGCGCTTTTGCCGCTGAGCTAAATCCCCAGCCCCTATCTATGACATTCTCTTTCACACACACACACACACACCCTCATCCACATCCCCTACCGAGATCCTCCGGCAGCACCACTCCTTCCACCACTGGGTTCACCAGATTCCCCAGTGCCCAGCAGCGCAGCGGCCACCAAGGAGGCTTCCTCCTACACACACAGTCGCACCACCAAATTCTACAGCATTACAGCCACATACCAACTGTGCACAGCACTCAAAGACCCAGACAGGACCTCACAGCCATCCCATATGTCCATATGCAATGCACCTGGCACAACTGGTGCACACACACAACCACCACTGCCACTCAGACAACTCCCAGCACTGACAGCAAGCCCACCCTGGGCACTCCAGCAATGCTGAGAGCTCCCCAGTTCTGTTGTGGGGGTGGAGGAGGGGAGGGGGTGTGCCCTCTCCTTGCTTCACCTTCACCCTCTGTGGGCCCTCAGCAAGCCAGGAGGGCAGTCTGTTTTAGGATACAGCACAGGGCCTTGCATGGTAGGCAAGCACTCTTAGCACTGAGCTACACCGCAGCCTGAGGAAGGGCAATGTTGAGCCTTACTTTCAGGAAGCTCCCAATATAAAAGACAAGAGACACCCATTCAGGAAAAGCTAAGTGATAGCTCAGGAGGTGCCCATGGGGATGGGGGGGGGGTGGGGGTCAGCCTGCTGGGACTGGGTAAGCTCAGAAGAGGGAAGGGTCAGAGAAAGGGTGGTCAGATAAAATACAAAATACCCAGTGTTATGGTTTAGATCTCAAATGGCCCCAAAGCCTCATGTGTTTGGGAGATGACTGGATTATGGGGTAGTATAACTGACTCACTGTTTGAAGGTGGGATCTGGTTGAAGAGGTGGGCTACTGTGGGATGACTTGGAAGGATGCATCTCCCTTCCCAGCTCCCGTCTTCACTCTGTTTCCTTTCTGCCAAGCTATGTACAGTTCTTTACCCTGCCACTCTGCCATGCTGTCCTGCTTTGGAGCCTGCAACTATGGTCTGAAACGTGAGCCAAAATAAACCTCTCTTTCCTTAAGTTATGAGTATCAGTTATTTTGTCCCAATGATGAGGGAGGTAACTAAGACAACCAGTTATGTTTGAATTTTCAGACAAACAATCCCCCCAGGGCCTCATATATGGTAGAACTGGGCTATATCTTCACCCTTTTTTATTTTGAAATGGGGTTTCATGAGGTTGCTAAATTGCCCAGGCAGACCAGTTCCTGCTTCCTAATAACATTTTTTAAAAGACAGAGCCAGGCATAGTGGCTGTTATGGTTTATGTTTAGCTGGCCCCTCAAAGCCTCATGTAGTCATAGGTGGGGTTTTTCAGAGGTGGCTGGATGTAGAGTGTGTGATTGATTCATGGTGCAATGCTAGGATTAAGGGTGCTAGGATAAAGGGTGGGGGATTACTCAATCAGTCCACTGATCGGTTGGCACCACCCTATTCCCAGTAGCCTAGATAGAATATAAAAGGGACAGAAAAAAAATCTGCTAAGGTCCCTTGCTTGCTTTGCTACCTTCTTCCTATCATGAACTGTTTCTCCTCTGCAATGCCTTGTCGGCCATGCCACCCTGCCTGGGAACTAGCTGATAATGGACTGAAACCTCTACAAACTGTGAGCTAAATAAACCTTTCCTCCTTTAACTCTGGACATTGAGTATTTTGTCTCAGCAGCAAGAAAAGTAACTAAGACAGAATTTGGTACCACAGAAGTGGGGTCATTACTGTAACTATACCTGACCAGGTGATTTAGAAGCCTTTGGAGCTGGCTAACTGAAAAAGTAAAGCTGGAACGCCTGAGGCTGTATTTGATGGGAGATTTAGTCAGAGCTAAAACCAGAATACTGATAGAAATGATGCCCATAAAGATCGGCTCAGGAGGTTTCTTCTGGCAAGAAGGACTGCACTGGCTGTTGGACTCCAGACAATGTGTGTTAGGATTAGAGAGAAAGTTTGTCTGCATTTTGCTGGTGTCTAGAGACTTTTCCTGAGACTAAGGGTGGCACACTAATTAATCTTGCAGAAAAAATTTCAAGGCAGTCAAATGTTGAGGTCATGCCATGGCTACTGTTGGGGGCTTTAGTCAGATTTATGTTGAGAATCAAGAGCAAAGAGCCCAGCCGAATGATTTAAAATGTTTTGAGTCTGACCACAAAGGAAGCTCCAGTAAAGCTGTGGACTGCAGAGATAGAGCAGAGGAGATCTTGACTGCTGAGAAGGAACAGGAGAATAGAAAAGATGGCCTGAGGGCATCGCAAGAAGCAGAAGCCAGCCAACCATGGACTAGAACTGTAAGCCAAATGAACTTTTCTTCCTTTAACTTTGGGTGTCGGGTATTTTGTCTCAGCAATGAGAAAAGTAACTAAGACAGTAACCCACAGTTGGAACCTCAGCATTCTGGGAGGTAGAGGTAGGGCTGCAAGTTCCAGTCTGCCAGGCCAACTTAGCGAGATCCTATCTCAAATAAAACATTTTTATAAAGGGCTGGGATGTAGCTCAATCGTAGAGCACCTAGGTTCAATCCCCGTACCACATAAACCCACACAAAAAATATTTTGAGACAAAGTCTCACTAAATTGCCCAGGTTGGCCGCAAACTTATGATCTTCCTGTCTCAGCTTTCTGAGTAGCTGTGAGTACAGATACATACCACTATACCTCGCTAATGAATAATTTTTATGTATAAGCATGTCTTACGCATACTTATACTAAGACGTTATTTTGCTACGCAGGTTGAGTGTCCCTTATCTGAAATTCTTTGGAGCAGAAGTGTTTTAGATTTTGCAGATTTTTGGACTTTAGAACATTTGTATGGGTTTTATCATTTGAGCATCCCAAATCTGAAACTCCAAAACCCAAATTTCAGAGCATTTTAGATTTCAGATTAGGGATGGTGAACCTGTACTAAAAAAGTATTTGTTGTATATCTATCATAAATCCAAATCTAATTGTACCTTCTAGGGACAAATTTTAGCAACCCTATCAGGGATGGCTTCTAAGTGTATGAGGCAGAGACAGGCCTACAAAGCACACCGGGCAATCAAGACCCAGCAGACTCTCATCCATTTAAGCATCAGGCAGGCTGGATGCTTTACCCAATTTCCCCTGCAATGGGCACGTGAATGCTGTGACAGTGACATTATTTCAGGGATAACTTTGCATCTAGTCTCGTTTGTTTAAAAATAGAGTTGAGACTGGAGGTGTAACTCAGTGTAGAACACTTGCCTAGCACGGGTGAGGCCCTAGGTTCTATCCCCAGTGCTGCAAAAGAAGAGGGGGGTGAACAGCAGAGGGAGGGAGTAATTTAAAAATCAAGATGCTTGACTATTCCAAACAAGAGTGATGTCATCATAATCACTGACTGGACTGCCTGGGTTAAAGTATTAGCCAGGCATGGTGGTGCACGCTTATAATCCCAGCAGTTGGGAAGATGAGGCAGGAAGATCACTGTGAGTTTGAGGCCAACCTGAGTTACATGGTGAGTTCTAGGCCAGACTGAACTGCACAGTAAGAGTCTGTCTTTAAAAAGAAAAAAAGAGAAGCAAAGGAATGGCTGGTTTTGGAGTCATACAGATCCCAGATTAAACCCCAGTACCACCATTTACTAGCAATATAACCCTGGGTTCTCATCCATCTGAGCCTCAGTTTCCTTGTCTAAAAACAAAATAATTTTTTTTTTTAAATGGAAAAAAAAAATGCCGGACTTGGTAGCACATGTCTGTAATCCCAGCACTTGGGAGGCTGAGGCAGGAGGAACAGCATGAGTTTGAGGCCAACCTGGGCTACATAGTGAACTCAAGGCCAACCTGAACTACACAGTGAGACCCCCCTCTGAAAAAAAAAGAAGAAAAAAAAACAATGAACCAAAATAATAATTTCAGTGCGTTGATTTGGTGGTATCTATGAAACAATGAAAAAGAGCACAGTACCCCCCCAACACACACACATATACATCTACAGTGATATGTGATAAACCTGAAAACAAACAGGAATCACACAACCCTAAAGAGGTACAAAGCTTCATACAGACACATAAACCCACAGGTCACAGGCTACAACCCAACATAAAACTACCATTAGACCTGGGCATGGTGGCACATGCCTGTAATCCTAGCACTCTGTGAAGCTGAGGCAGGAGGATTATAAATTTGAGCCTACCCTGGCAACTTAGTAAGGTTCAATCCCCAGTACCACACACACACACACACACACACACACACACACACACACACACACACACAAAATACTTTTGATAAACTGAGAAACATAAGCAAACTCAGCCTGAGATGGACATAGAGTCTGGCCTCATTCATCATGACAGCTCTGGAGATCAGGGCCAGATTCCTACTAGAAGTGGCTTGGTAGTGAAAAGACAATGGTCCCATCTCCTTTATTCAAATGCAATTCAAAATACAAACCATACAAAAGTGGAAAATGTGTGTCAAGAAGTGTAGCTGAGTTTTGAATTTTCCCATGACAACTTATTGTTGCTGAAATTGAAAAATCATTCCAAAAACAGTGCCAAGCACATGCTTCCGAGTTTACTGGCAGAGCAGGTCCAGCTTCTAGCTGACTTTTAGGACAAGGACTCCTCCTTTGGCCCATTCCCACTAGAACTGGATCCTGTTTCTCCCTCACCTCTTTCTGGAAATTTCAGCTGCCAGCCTTCCCACTCCCTGGCTGGGTGTAGCCTTGGCTTAATCTCAACCCAGCTATTAGGACCCCAGACTGGATGTTGGCCATTAACTCCCTGGTGACCTGAAGCAAGTGGCTTCATGTATCTGGACCCCAATTTCCCCACATAAAAAATGGAGAGAGTATGTGTATGCTGCTTATTGTGAGGATTGATGAGATGCGAGGGTGGGCACATGGTGGCCCTGGCACTCAAGCCTCCTCACAACTGGTGTAAATTTCCCATAAACGGCCCCAAATGTTTGCCTTTCCTGGCTGAGAGGCAGGCCCCAGGGCCAGGTGATATACCTGGGGTTGGGGTGGGGTGGGGAAAGGGAACAGAGGGAATGGAGAAGAAAGAACAACATCAAAAAGTGCCTTTGAGGCCAGGCATGGTAGCGCATGCCTGTAATTCCAGCACTCAGGAGGCTGAGGCAGGAGGATCACTATGAGTTCGAGGCCAGCCCTGGCTACATAGGGAATTCGGCCACCCTGTACTACAAAGTGAGATCCTGTCTCAAAACAAAATGAAACAAAATAAAACAAAACAAAACCAAAATGCCTTTTGGAAAGCCGGCTCAGTGGTGAGGGCAGGAGAATCCCTCCGCTTGAGAAAAAAAAGCTGGGGATAAAGCTATAACTGCCCCACCTCTTCCTACCTACCCCTTCAAGGTGAGTCCCAGCCCAGTTTTCCCAGTCCATCTTCAACGCCAGACTGCATCCAGGCCTTGCTTGGCCTGGCAGATGTTCTTTTTGGAAGTTCAAACACAAAACTGTCAAATGTGCAATGTGCAGGAGGAGCCATTTACAAGACCCTTGTGGGTAGTCAGGAGGTTCTTCCCTAAAATCTATTGGTCTTCTGAACATAAGGACTCTGCAAAGCGGGGTGTGGTGGTGGTGCGCACGTATTAATCCCAGCACTCCAGGACGGTGAGGTAGGAGAATCACAAATTTGAGCCCAGCTTAAGCTACTTAGTGATTTAGCGAGACAGTCCAAAAAAAAAAAAAAAAAAAAAAAACAGGCTGGGGATGTAGCTCAGTGCAAAGGCCCTGGGTTCAATCCTAGTACCACAAAGAAAGTGGGGAAAACCAAATAAATAAAATCATTAGGGAGCAGACTAAAGAAACTTCTGAGTAAAATTCAACTCGTCAGCCATCATATTGCAATATCCTAGTTAAGTGGCTCTTAAGGCCCCTTTTACCCGGCTATTTACCTTTCTGCCCCATATGACATGCTCTGACAGTCTTGGAGGTCCCCTGTCCCACCCCTGGAAGGGCCCAGTCTCCTCCGGGCCTGAGAAAGCTCAGGAAGCTGGCTCAGGCAATACTTGTCAGGAGTTCTCAAACTGAAGCCTGCCTTTTGTTTTATCTGGCCCGATTCACCTTCGGCCCTGTACAGGATACCTAGAGAAGAGAAGAGGGGATGGTAGGAATATTGAGAATTCTCTGGAACTCAAGCTGTTAATTGTTTAATATATAAAGATATGAGGTATAGGAATTCAACTGTTTGTCGAACACCTGTCTAGGCCAGGCATTGTTTAGATACTTTTTCTGTGTGGCATTCTCCCAACAGCTCTGTAAACTATTATTCCATTTTGCACATGAGGAACTGAGGCACAAGGTAGCAAAATTACTGGCTTGAAGATACACAGATATGTCTGTGTTCAGAATGAGAGCGCATCTTCAGTGAATGTTTGCTGACTTGGAAAAGAAATCACATTTGGAGGATAGAAGGGAGAAGACTTTCTAAAGGAGGTGGGTTTTAGTCCAGCATGTGAGGATAGGATGTGTTTCTTCATCTATGGAACTAGGGATGACCCTGCAGACAAAGGCAGCGTATCTGGCGGGGGTGGAGTATCTGACAGTGGTGTACCTTTCGAGGGGCACAGCAGTCCACCCAGGGTGGCACATTTTGGGCGGGTGATATTCAAATAGGTTAACATGTTCTGATGTGTTGGAGGATGGCAAATTGAAGGGATGCCCCAGTGACACGAACTCTAGCTATGCCACTGTCTGAAGAACAGAGCTCTGGGTTTGCAAGAAGACTCCAAAGCAGGAAGCAGGGGCAGGGAAGGACAAAAGAAGCAGGAGGCCACCCCCATCCCCAAGCACCAGCATCAAGATACACATCTATAGGGGTCATAGAAACAAATACGGGCATGGAAACAGACACACTCAGAAAGAGGCAGGCACACAAAATCTACAGAAACATCTCAAAACCTCCACGGGCTTAGATACAGCATGAAGTTGCATAATCTGGAACACATATACAGACATACATGCAAACATATGCAAGAACATACAGAAATAAGAACATTTAAGGGACACAGAACAGATGCACGAGAAGAAAGATGAGCAGGCAGCCAGGCACACGCACGTGTGTGTATACACACGCACAAGCCACACAGCCGCATGAGAGCCCAAGCAGATCATTCCCCTTCTAGTGCCTTGATTGCTGCAAAGGTCTGGCCACCTTCTCCCTGTTTTTCTAGACCAGAGGCCAGCGAAGGATGGAAGGGGGGGCGGGTTGTAGCTCCACCCCAGGGAGGAGCTGGGGACTTCAGAGGACAGGAAGAGAAGGGAGTGGAGTTGCAGCTGGGATCATTGGGGGCAGTAATTACCCAGTGCTGGGGCTGCCACGCTGGCTGGGATTCCCCTCCCTGTAGGGACAAAGCCACTTGAGAGATAGTCCCTCTGACCCCTGCCTCGACCCTAGGGACCCCAGCACCCGCCCATATCCCCTCCCATCTACCAGAAGTTTGGTCAAACCTGAGAGCTGAAGACATAGAGCAGTTATGGAGGAAAAGGACACTTGAGAAAGACACCGGGACAAAGATGAGGGAGAAGACGGAAAACAACAGATCTATCGTCTATATTATGTATATGTCAGAACGGAGAGAAAAAAGTCCACACAGGGAATGGGAGTAGCGAGGGATGCAGGCCCAGAGAAGCAAAGGGGCAGGAACAGGCAGGGCAAGCCAGGGCCATTTGGTGAACATGGCTACAGTGTGCTATCACGAAGGCTCTGGGCTTTGCCTGTGTTTTTTCATTCTCCCAAAAGGCCTAGGAGGTGAGAATTAGTCCCATTTTACAGATGAGAAAGCCAAGCCTCAGAGAAGTGAAGTGACTTGCCCAAGGTCAGAGGAAACTGGTAGAGCTGAGTCTGGGGGCTGTCCCTGCTGCCAGCTCCTGCCATAGACAGGGATCCAACAGACCCTTAAAAGACTTCTCCAGAAAGGGAAGTTGACAGTGAGATTGGGCGATTCACCCTGAGATCTATAGTGAAAGAGACCTAAACCTTCCCTGCCCCCATGCCGCCCAGGGTGGGGGAGGGGCCATGTCTACACCTGGAATACATTAGGTAAGGAGGCCGGGACTAGAGGAGCCAGGACAAAGCTGGAGGGGGAGCAGGAAAGAAGGTGAAGGAGGCGAAGGCGAAGGCGAAATCCAGGGCAGCGGCGTGGGCGGCAGCGGCGCGGCGGCCGCGGCAGCGGCGCGGACCTAACTGGCCACGGGCGGAAGGGCTTCTATGCCAGCTGTAGCTCCCAGGGGCTAGCCCTGCCAGTCCCGCCTTTCCCGCTTTCCACCGGCCGGCGTCTTCCCTCGATGGTTTAACCCCTTCCCTCCAGAGGGCCACAGAGAAATGGTATAAAGGACTTAAAAGCCACCGGCACCTGGAAGAGCCCACTGTTCCCTAGAAGCCTCATCCACACACGTGTGCCCCACACCTTCCTGCCCTAACTCTGGGGCCCAGACAGACACGGCTGATTTCTTTGGGGCACTGTCGCCTAGAAATCCAGTTTTCTCCCTCAGAGTCAGAGCATCTTAAATAAACCACACCCCCACCCTAGCCGCTCCTCCTCCTGCCTTCCCCATCCACTCCAGGAACAGCGCCTCCACGCAGTAAGTCACCCTAGTGAGAGCCTGGGCTTTCTCCACCACTCTTCCCTTGCCCTCAACCCGCACATCCAGACTGGCCCCAAGACCAGCAGCCCGGGCTTCTTAACAGCTCTGGAATTCATATACTACCCTCCACCTCCTGTCTTCGGCCGCTCCAAGGCCATTCTCCACATCACAGCCAGCTTTCGGAGAACATAGTCACCTTCAATCCCTCAGCCTTGGGCAGGCCTCCCCTTGCCTTTGGGGTGAACTCCAACTCCTGAGCACACAGACAAGGAAGGCCTGAGCTCAGGAACACTTCCCTGCCCCCACTATCCAGCCACAATGGCCTCTTGTCTGTTCCTCCAAAGTGCTCTCTTTCGCCTGGGGCTTTGGCACATGTCATTCCCATGGCCTGATCCACTTGTCTGTTTCTCCTTACCTCAGGACTCCTATTTATCCTTCAGGTCTCAACCCAAGTGTCCTCTCTTCCCTGACTCCTCCCATGTATTCCCGCAGCATCTGCGCTTGGAATTACTTGTAGGGTGTCTTTCCTGCTAGATGTGAGCTCCATGAGAATCGGGACACCCCGCGCCTAGCCCAGGGTCTGGCACATAGTAGGCACTCGACAAACACGTTAAAGAAATGCCCTCCTTCTTCTCCTCTCTCTCTTATTTGCTGACCAAGTACTTGTGGCTGCCCTATTATACGCCAGACAAATGCCCCCAGTAGGTCTGGATGTTACAAATGGAGACACTAAAGCCCTGAGAGGGGAAGGGAAGCCTGGAGACACAAAGAACCAACGGGGGAGCTGTAAGTGCTTACGCTCCTTTAGCTGCTGCCCTGCAGCCTTGTCTCCCTCCCTGTGTGTGCTTTGGAGGTGTGACGCCTTCCAGGTTCAAGGAATAGACACTGGAGCTCCAAGAAGCTGCTTTTGCTGCTCCAAAGACGTGTGCTCTTTTCAGATGCGGGAATTTATATGTGAGGGGCTGGCTAATGACACACTGCTCCTCCTGCCCTCATTCCAGACAGGTCCTAGCCCCACCCAGCCAAGTGTCTGGCCAGCTCCACATCTGCCTAAGGCATTAGTTAACGGACCCCCCAAAAGACATGGCTTGTGTCTTTCTGGGACAGTGTCAGCTGGGATTCAACCTTGAGGGAGCAGGTAGCTCCCTATGGCCTCTCCCCCGAGACAGGACACCCGAAAGCGCTAAGGAGTAGAACTGCCAACAGCCCTCACTTGAGAGCTTCAAGTCTTTCCGTCTTATCTGGGCAAGTCCTTTGTGTACCTACCCAGAGTGTCTACGTTTTGTTGTGTTTGTTTGGAAGGCCCCAGCTGACTAGGAACCACATCGACGTCTTTCCCTAAACACTCTTTGGAAGTCTCAACTACTGCTTTCCAAATAATCCTTGCAGAACTCACCGCTGCCTCCTGTCCTGAGCGGCTTCTTCTGCATTCCATGAAGAAGCCCCCTCTGTGGCCTCTTCGATGCCCTGAGTGGGAACAGCATTGAGGGAGCCACATGAATTCACCCACGTCTGATTTGCTTTTCGAGAGTAGTACCTCAGTCCTTGCCAAGTCAGCCACCTTGGGTGGCTATATGTGAAGCGGGTCTCAACTCCACACACGTATGCGTTAAACCACCCTGCTCTCCCCCCAAAAAGTGGCATTTCTAAGGCACAGTTTGGGCAGGTCCAAACGATGCACCTGAATGTGACTCTGCTGACCTCACTGTCTTCATGGATGGGACTAGCCCTCACAACCATGCACACTTTCCATGTGAGCCACCATGCAGGCCACGGCATGTGTCAGTGGTGAAAACTGCTAAACATCTCTGGCCCACAACTATTTCCTGAAATTTCTAATCCCACATCCAAATGCCTGCTGGCTATCTCTGCCTTGATGTTTCCCCATGCCTCTCGAATCCGCGTCTCAAAAATGACTTACTATATTTCCCTAACACTGCTCCTTCTCTTCATGTAGATGCCCCGCCATCATCCATCAGGCCCTTCTAGTTGGTGTCAGAAAACCCACAGCTATCTGGACTTTTCATTCTTCCTTGGTCTCCACATCTAAGCCACTACCAGTCTGTCCATAGTAGCCCTGCAATATCTCTAAGCTCTTACCTTCCCTACCAGCCACCACTCTACCCTGAGCTACCATCACCTCTTACTGGAATGACTGCAACACCCACCTGCCCGTCTCTGCCTCCATTCCAGCATCCCTTCCATTCATTCTTCATATGTACCTACGGGGAGCACACCTGAACACATCATTCCCCTGTTGATAAGCCCCTCAGTGGTTCCTATTTGCAGTCAGGAGGAAGCCCCTTTGCCTCTCCTCCCAATACCAGCCCCCCGCTGCATGTCTCCATGCCTTTGCTTCCACTAAACCTACCTGAACTGCCTGGCATCACTATAGAGCCCTTCCTTTGGGCCAGGCCCTATGCTGGTGCCAGGATTTACTTTGCTTAAAGTTCCAGAACTGTAGCTGCCTTCTAACTTGGAACTACTCAGTGGCAGCCATTCATCGGTAGGGTTAGAGGCAAAATGAGGCAGTCTATGTTGGTGTGTATGTGGATGAGAGACTGACTAACTCCCTTTTTCTTAGATCCCATACTTCCCTTCTGGGCTGGGACTGAATAGAGAACCTCACACAGGGCGGTGGGGAGAAAGCCTCAGAGGAAAAGGCAGATGCAGTCTCCTGCCCCTAATAATACTGACTCACTGCAGGGCCATGGTTAAATCACTGCCTCTCAAAAATCAGTCAATTGATCAATCGATCAGTCGATCATTGGCTCTCTGGCCCTCCACGGCCTCCACTCTAGGCTATGCATCAGAGTCACCCAGAACCTAAAACTAGATTTCTGGGTTCTGACGCCAAGATTCTGGAACCCCAAGATTCTCCAACGTAGAATCTGGGAATAATATTTTTTTAAGGTCAGTAAGGGATTCTGATGTTGATTCAGTATGGGAAACTCAGAATGAGACAGTGTCTAGGGACTTTTAACTTCCAAGTTAGAAGGCATTTTTCAGTCTTAAGAATTTCTGAAGATGCCCCAGGGTCCAAAGCAGAACTAGCCAGCCCATCCTGCTGTCCCCCAAATTGGCACACTTTCTCCCACTACCACACAGAAAGGCTCTAACATCAGGTACAACTCCTTTGACTGAGTTAGGGTCCGGCCTCAAGCTCCCCCCAACTCCCAGTACCTGGCCTCAATCCTGAGGAATAGGATGCGACACAACCAAATCCCCGTGTGCTAACCTGTACTTGGAAACCCCTTTCCAACCCTCTCCAAGCCCTCTCTGGCACCTCACTGGGTAAGCCCAGTGACGCAATAAAGCCTTAGGTTTTATCGACCTGGAAAATGGGCATAATAGCAATGGTCCTTCCCTCTACCAGGAATTTGATAGGACAACTAAAAAAGAAAGGAGTTGGAAGCAACTCAAGGCTCTTTACATGGATAAGATATAATTATTATTCTGAAAAACCTCCCCTCAAGGATGAGCCACTGGGTCCTAAGGATGGTGATTCAATAAAGGCTTCAGCAGTCTGAGAGAGGAAGCCAGCAGGCACATGGAAATCTTAACATGCAGACTAAAATGCTTCAACCCTTTAATTGAAGTTCAGGAAACCCTCCCTCTTTCTCTCCCTCTAGCGAGCGCGCGCACACACACACACACACACACACACACACACACACACACGCACATTCTACAACCACCAACCCTGCCCTCTTTGGGCCAATTATAGGCAAATCCCATGGAGAGAAGCAAGTCACTTGTGCCTACCCCTGGGCTGACTGGGCAGTGGGGGAAGTAGGCCTCTCACAACCCATGCTGCTGTGAATCACATGGCCCAGTGCCCGTCTTGCCAAGGCTTGAGTAATTCCTCCGCCTCCTCTTCAAAAGGTTTTTCTCTCTTATCTTTTATTTTATTTTTTAAACTCCTGGCTGTTGAAGGTTTATGCTATGCCATAGGCTCTGTACCCAGTACTGTATCTCATAGACTCCTCATAGCACTCTCTAGATCAGGAAATTGACACTCTGAGAGAAGTCACTCACTCACCTGGGGTCCCAGTGAGTCAGTTACGAATGGGTGGGAAGAGACCAGGTCCTTTCCTGACACACTTCTTACTCCCAATTCTCATTTTGGATTTTAAAAAAAGATATCCACCATGCAATTACAGAGGCACAAACTTCACTGGGGAAAGGCATCCTGAGAATACTTTTTGGGGGAGAAGGGGAGTGATCCGGGAAGGATGTCGTGATTTCTAATTTGGAAGGATGGGTGGAGCAGGAGGAATACCTAGAAACATCACCATGTATTGATCAGAGAGGCCAGAGACCAGAGGTTTAGACACTCCCGATTACTGACTCTCAGACCAAGAATATCCGGAGGGCAGGAATTCAGTGTCTCTCAGCAACAGTTACTAAGGACCTACATGTGCTTCCTTAGTATCTGTTCAGGCATTTGTTCAGCAAGGATTTATTGAGTACCTACTTTGTGCCAGATGCTATGCTATTGACTGGGGATACAACAGTAAATGAAACAGACACAACCCCCATGCTTTTGAGGAGCTCACAGTCTACTGGGGGAAGAGGGACAATAAACAAGTAGACACAAACAAGAAGGTAATTTCAGATTGTATTAAATGCAAGGATGAAAGCACATTGGCAGCTGTGATGAAGATTCACAAGTGGCCCTGCTTAAAGTGGTCAGGGAAGGTCTCTCAGAGGAGGTGACATTTGAGCTAAGACCTGAAAGATGAGGAGCAAGCCAGGTGGAGGGCTAGGAGAAGAGCTACCAGACAAAAGGCAAAACAAATGCAAAGACCCTGTGGTGGAAGTGCTAGTGGGTGTGTTAGGATCTATAAGAAGGCACTACAGGTAAAACAAGCACGAGTAGCCCCCTCCACATAGCATATGTCAAGCGGAGGTTTGGCAAGCCAGCAAAGCAACAAGGAGGGTAGGGCATTAAGGATCAGTTGGCTATCTCCAGCCCACAAGGAGGGAGCTCCCTGAAATCTTTCAGAGGTTCCATAACTAGCCCAAGGTCACAAGGGCAGTGTGGATGTTTCCGTTTCCCTGCTGCTACCTGGTGCTAGGCCACGGTCCCAAAGACCTGTAGAGCCTGGAATGTGAGCCCTAGAAGTCCTCAGAGGCTTAACCAACTCCTCTGGTACCAGTGGAAGACAGGGCAAATGTGTATTGCTCTTCTTCCATGGCTCACACAAAAATGTGCCCATACGGGGTGTCCCTGCTGGGCTCCTGAGACATTCAGGGCTATGCAGTGCAAAGGGCGCTCCTGACAGTGGTCTCTGGCCCCAGCTTATCTAGAAGCAGCGATTTGAGCAGTCATCCTGATTTCTCCTCACAAACCATCTTGAGGCCCTCGCAGCTCTCCTGCTATGCTACAGTGGGCTTTTCTGCCCCCTCTTTCTGCTCTCTCCCCTGCCTACCAGCCCCTCCAGCCTGATCCCCACCTTTCTCTCTCATCAGCACCTAGGACTCCTTCCTTCCCTTGTCCTCCTGCCACACACACCTGGCAAAATCCCAATCTTGGATCAATCCACCATCCCACTATTTTTTTTCCATTCACACTGCAGGGCTGCTGAATAGGACAGGAGAAAATCACATAAGCAGAAGGCTTGGCATTACTTTCATGGTCTCCAGCCTCAGTTTGGGGAAGTGGAAAGACCACAGACTTTGGACTCAAATAGATCTAGTTTTGAATCTAGGCTCCAGACTGACCATATGACCTTGGGCAAGTTACTTAACTTTGCTCGGCCTCAGTTTCCTCACCTACACAATGTGGTCAATGATAACTACTTCATTAAGGAATACTGAAGCCGAAATGAGAATCCACGCAAAACATGCAGTTGAGGGCCTTGCACAGTGTGGGTGTTTGGCTAATGTGAGACGCCTTTCTCCTCTTCCCACCACGAACACATCCTGTTCCCCCCAAACACATACCCACTGATGCTTTGCAAGCCTTCTCCTTTTTCTCAAAGTGCTTCCTCTCCCATTAGCCTCAGCGGATAGAAGAGAGGTGGGTCTGAACGACTGGGGGACACAGGGAACAGACAGAGAGAGGGTACAGGGGACAGAGGTTGAAAGGACTGGACAGCAGGCAGAGGGATGAGTGAGAGGAGGGGCTGGGGCGAGCGGGCCGGCCCCAAGGTGGGGTTAAGAGGGCCAAAGCACAGAACCCCCTCCCAGTTCCAGGCCCGTGGCCGGGGCTCCCATGCTGTCTCAAATCACTCACCAGGCCGAGGCTGCGAGCCCTCCAGGTGGTAGGAGAAGCGCAAGGCCCGGTGGTGCTGTGGACTGGGGCCGCAGGGCAAGACCCGGGGGCCTGCAGCAGCACCCAGGCTGGCGTCCGAGGGCCCGGCAAACTGGGGCTCCGGGGGCCCGCTGAGAGCCGAGCCTGAGCCCCTGCGCACCGGCAGTCCCGGCTCCGAGGCTCCAGGGTCCGAGTCGGCACAGGCCGGTGGAGCGACACCAGGAGGGTTCGCGGTCGGGTGTTCGGGATCCGAAGGCCCGGCGCTCCCCGGGGCTCTGTGGCCATGCATGGTCCGGGCCTGGGCGCGGGGCCCGGGCTCCCCGCTTGGCTCCAGCTCCCGGGGCGGAGGCGCAGGCGGAGGAGGCCCGGCGCCCGGCGGAGCAGCGGCCTCAGGCTGGGGGGCGGGGCTGCGGGCTCAGCCCCACTGCGGAGACTCGTGCCCCTGGCCCGGGCCCGGACCAGCAGCCGTGGCAGCCGTGGCAGTAGCAGCAGTAGCAGCAGCAGCCGCGGCCACCGCCGCTGCCGTGCCAGGCATCGCCGGCCCTGGCCCCAAGCGGGGAGTGGGCTTGGCCGGGCCGGGGGCCGGCTGGGGAGCGCTGTCTATGCGGCTGCGGCTGAGCTAGGGTCGAGGGGCTGCACTAGGTGCGGGCTCTGCAGTGGACGGCGAGTCACTTCCGTGGCCTCGAGGCGAGCGGCCAGTCGGATCCCGAGTGCAGGGTCTGTTCTTTCTCTCGGAATGGGAACCTATCTGGGCTCTCCTGGCTGGTCAGAAAGGGTTCTTCCTCCCTCCGCAACAGAGGCTGGGGGCGGAGGAGAGGGAGGGGAGGGGAAGGGAGGGAACGGAGGATGGCGCTGGCCTGGGGGTGCGCGTGTACGCCGCGCCCTTGGGCTGCGGGGCTAGCCTTTAGCCCATCCTCCCGGACGAGACTCCAGCCACGGAGGCAAGGGAATGGCCTGGGCCGGGCTCAACCGTCTTCTGCAGGCTTAGCCTGGGTCTCCTCGGCGGCGAGCGGGAAGAAACCCTGGGAAAGGGGGGGAGCGGGTAAGTGGGAGCCGCCGCTGAGGCTGCCGCAGCCACAGCGGCGCTGGGACCCAGTTACCCGGGGCTCCGCCCCTTTGCCCGGGATTTGTGCTTGACCACGCCCCCTCGCTTCGATCCGCCTCACTTCTCCCTGAGATCGCCCTCCAGGCCCTCTTTCTGCCCCTTACAAATTCTCTCAGCCTTGCAGGGCGTGGTGGCGCATGCCCGTAAATCCTAGCACTCAGGGAGGCTGAGGCAGGAAGCTCGCCTTGAGTACAAAGCCAACCTTAACTATGTAGGGAGACCTTGTCTCATAAAACAAACAAGCAAGCAAACAACAAAAAAGTCGCTCAGCCTACCTTTCCAATCTTTTCCTGGTTCCACACAGGCAGGACTCTGAGCTCAATCCGCCAAATGTGCCTTTCATCTCCTCTCAGATTTTCTTTTCCTTTCCCCGCTTGCCTATCGCCTCTCCTGTCCAGAAGGCTTTGCACACATTTCCGTTTCCCTAGGGCCTGGGTCATAGTGGATCTGTCTTTGATACCCAGGACTTTGCTCAGACCAGACCTCCTGCTCTTTTTCTTTTCCACTCTTACCAATAACTTCAGTTCCCCGGTTTGTCGCATCTCCCTGGCAACATCCCAGCCTTGGATCAGTCCAACTCTCCGCCTTTTCCATGCCTGTGCAGGTGCAGTTAAACACTGCGGGAGAAAACTATTCAACTTTGCAGATTTGTGTCATAGAAACCCAAGTTTCTCAGCTCCTATGGCGGCCCTGAGGGCTGACCCACAACCCTACTAGTCAGCTCTGTCCTATTCTCCCCACCCCTCACTAATCAGTCTTCTTTCCCTCTCCTGTTCTCCACCGTGGCCAGTTTAAACTTTCTCCCCTCCAGCCCCTTAACTCCATGTGCCTCCTAATCCTCAGCAGATGACTCCACCTCGTACTTCACAGAGTAAACAGAAGCCACCACAGGGAGCTCTTGACTTCTTTCCACCAAGCCTAGGAATTTGTCCCTTGCTCCTTCCCATCCGACTCTAAACATACTCAGGTCCCTTCCATCGAAAAGCAATTGTCTCCAAATTCACCCTCTCCAAACACTTCTCTTTCTCTCTCTTCTTTCTATAAACTTTCCGTCAGAGTTGCCTATACTAAACTGTGTCCGTTTTCCCAGTCCCACTTGTCTTTCAATCTGCTCCACTCTGCCTCCACTACGCGCCTGCAACTGCTCTCCTACCAAGGTTCACCATGACTATGTTACCAAATCCAGTAGAATCTTTTCAGAGGTTACCGTACTTGGCTTCTGAGTAGCATTTGGTGCCGATGAGCACTCCCTTCTCCTTTAACCACTTCCAAGACATCCCATTCTCATTTTTTTTCCTCATCTCATTGGTAATTCCTTTTTACTTTCTAGGCTCCCCCTTGACCAACCCCTAATACTGGTAGCTTTTTTTTTTTTTTTGGCTGTACTGGGGATTGAACCACCCAGGGCTTTTGCACTGAACTACATACCCAGCCCTTTTTATTTGGGGACAGGATCTTACTAAATTGCCCAGATTGGGCTTACATTTTGAACACTGCCTCAGCCTCCCAGAGTGCTGGGATTACGGGAGTGTGTCAGAGATGTGGCCTGAACTCTTGTCTTCTTTCTTTGCTCTTTGCTCTTTGCTCTTTCCTTCCATTGTCTCATTCCCTCCCATTGCTTCAGTTATCATTTCTTTGCTGAAGACCCCAAACTGACACCCCAAGTCCATGTTCCTCTTGACCCATACATACAGCTGGTTATCAGACAGCTTTATCTTACTACCTCAGCTGGTGATATCGAAATCCTCGCTTTCCCTCAACTCAGGGTGTTCTCCTCCCAGCTGATTTGTCTTTCTTTGCACCTTACCTTAGTGAATGATTCCAGTCAAAGCAGAAACCCAAGTTACACCCCTGGCTCTTCTCCTCTTATCTCACAGGCAATTACCAACTCCTGTCCCTTATCTCCCGAATATCTCCCAAATCTCTTAGTCAGTCTTTTTGTTACTACAGCTACTTCTTTAGCTTAGTTTGCCATAGTCCCCCCCCTCCCTTCCTTTCTTTCTCTTCCTTCTTTCTTACTTTTTTTGTTTTGCTTCTTGAGACAGTCTCATTATGGCTTTGAATTTGCTATGTAGCCTAGGCTGGCTTTTATTTATTTATTTATTTTGTTTTATTTATTTATTTTTTTGGTCTTTTTGAGACAGGGTCTCGCTATGCAGTTCAGGCTGGCCTTGAGCTCACTTTGTAGCCCAGGCTGGCCTCGAATTCTCAACGACCCTCCTGCCTCAGCCTCCGGAGTGCTGGGATTACAGGGGTGTGCCATCACGCCCATTTTAAATAGGTATTCTTTTTTTTTTTTTTGGTACTGGGAATTATACTCAGGACCTTGCACTTGCAAGGCAGGTGCTTGTGCTGTTGTGCTATATCCCCAGCCCCCTTGGCTGGCTTTAAATGCCCAGTCCTCCTGCCTCAGCACCCCAGTTTTGGATTTACAGGCTGACATCACCACACCCAGCTGACCAGCAGCATTTCTAACCTGCAGTACTTTCATAGCTTACTTGTCCCATTCTTGTTCTTGGAATCTATTTTCTACACTGCGGGCAGTATCTTTTGAAAAGGTAAATCAAATCATATTCTTTTATTTAGAGTACTTCAGTGAATCCCTACTGCATCAAAAGGAAATTTACCTTACTTAACCGGGACGGTTAAACCGGTCCCTTCATAATCTGGCCCCCTGCCAGCTTTTCCAGATTCTATGGATGAGTCAAAACTGAAATTCTTAGGCAGTTCCTTAGTCTCGGTAGTCTCTGAACGTTTGTATATGCTGATGCCTCTACATGTAACTCTCTCCACTTTTCCCTAATTCCATTTCATTTGTTCTCCAAGTCTCAGCTCATTCAGTGAATGTCTTCTGAGCACACATATGGGTTAGGCTCCTGGTGAGGCACTCGCTATGCAGTACTAAGAGCTGAACAAGACAATGGTGAGCAAACTGCCCTCAAGTTTACAGTCTAGTATTAAAGAGAATGTGAAATAAACACATGATTACAATACACAGACACACATAATTACAAATTGTGATGTCTATAAAGGGGCAGAAAAGTGATAGGAAAAGTAATAGCGAGTTTGAGGATGATTTAGCCTGAGGGGCTAGGCAAAGCCAGACATTTAAGGTGAGACTGGAGGAATGAAAGTCCACAGATGAGGGATGGAGGCGAAAGTGCTCCAGGCAGGAGACACAGCAAGTGGGAAGCCCTCAGAAGGGGAATAGCATAGTTGCCCTTCTGTCACAACCACTGAGTCAGCCAACTAATGGTCAAAAATATGTGAAAGATCGTGCCTGTTCTGAACATGTACAGACTTTTTGGTTGTAATTACTCCTGTATGACAACCATTTCTATATTACTTGCAAATATTATGCCTTTTTTTCTTGGCAGTACTGGGAATTGAACCCGGAGGGTTTGCACTGAGCTATGCTTTACTTTTTATTTTGAAACAAGATCTCCCTAAATTGCTAAATTGTCCAGGCTGGACTGGAATTCGCAGTCCTCCTGCCTCAGCCTTTCACAGTGCTGAGATCACAGGTGTGTACCACTACACCTTGCCGATACAGTACTATGTATTTTTTAAAATGTGCTCTTGCTGGGCATGGCACTACATGCCTGTAATCCCAGGACTTGAGAAGTTGAGGCAGATGGATGGATACGAATTCAAGGCCAGCCTGAACTAGTGAGACCCTAGTCTCAAAAACACCAAAAAGAAAAAAAAAAAGATAGGATCTCACCGTGTTGCCTTGGCTATGCCATTTTGTATAAGGGACTATGAGCATTTGTGTATTTTGGTGTCCATGCCTGGGGGTCTTGGAACCAATTCCCCCAAGGACACCCAGGGACAACTGTGTTTAGGAGCTATAGGAAGACTAATATGACCGGAGCACAGTAAGCAAATGGCAAGTGGGGTGAGATATACAGGTGAAGAGGCAGGCAGGAACCAGATTATGTAGGGCTTTCTAGGCCACGGTAAAAATAATGGATTTTATTCTGCAAACAATGCAAAAATATTGAAGCAGTGATTTTAAATGTGGGTCAAACTGCAGAGGTAGGGAAGTCAATCTGAGAAAAGGACAGAAAATGTAACAGTGTATCAGAGGATCATGTAGCGAAGGTAAGCATATTTCCTCAGACTTTTCAGTTTGTATCCTATGTGAACTCTCATAAGGAAAAAGTGGCTCTTTTGCAGACACTTCTTGTTCAAACAATGATAATGAAGTATTTATTGAAACGCTTTAGGTTTGGGATTGACTTACATATTTAACATTTTACAATGACAACTTTGGTTGCTGTGGATTGGATTGGCGGTGGACAAGGTTGGAAACTACCTTGGAGATGATGATGAGATGACTAAGGTGGAAGCAGTGGAGAGGAGGAGAGGTAGGCAAATGTAAGAGACACATAGAACTAAGCGGGCTTAGTGTGCAGGCCTGGAAGGGGGAAAGAAAGGGAGGAATCAAGGACGATCCTCGGGGGTCCAGTCGTGGTAGAGACAGTTGGTTCACTGAGATGAGAAAGATAGAAAGAGGATCAGCTTTTATTCAGGAAAGGTCAAGAGTTCAGTTTTTGGATATGTTAAACTTAATGTGCTCTAGTCAAGCAGGTGGTGGTATATACACCCAAGGGGAGAGGTTTGGGTTTCATTAGCACAGGGATGGCATTAAGTCACAAGACCTAGATGTGGTAGCCCACTGTAAGCCCAGCACTCTGGGAGACTGAGGCAGGAGGATCACAAGTTTGAATCCAGCCCAGGCAATCTAGCAAGATTTTGTCTCCCAAAAAAAACCCTTATACACTAATAAAATAATTTGAGAGGGGTTGTTTTGTTTTGTTTGTTTGAGACAGGGTCTTGCTATGCAGTTCAGGCTGGCCTTGAACTCACTATGTAGCTCAGGCTGGTCTTGAACTCATAGCGATCCTCCTCCCTCACCCTCCCAAGTGCTGGGAAAAATAAAATTTAAAAGAGATAGGAAAAAGGACTGGGGATGAAGCGCAGTACAAAGGCTATAGCTTCAATCCCTAGTACTAGAAGAAAAGAAAAAGTCACAAGAGTAGAAAAGATCAGCCTGAAGCACAGCAAAGAGTGACAGTGGATGAGGATTGATCTGACTGATGTCTAAGAAACTCCAGCTTTATATGTTCGTTGAAGGTACATGAGTTGGTAAATAGAGAAAGAGGTAGAGGTAACATCCTAACTAGGAGTGTGTCTCATCTCAGATGTTTCAAGAATGCTGAAACCAGAGCAAGTCAAGGATTGAAATGGGTCCAATGGGGACGGCAACATGGATATGGTCAGTAACCTTAGTAGTAGTTTTGGAGTGGTGAGGGTGAACACCAGCATGCACGAAGTATGAATGGATACACCATTGGTGAGAGTGTAAACTGATACAAATATTCTAGAACAAGTTGGGCATTTTCTAGTAAACTTGAACGATGCACATACATATTCTATGACCCAGGTATAGATCCCAGAGCAGTGGGTGGAACAGCGTGGCCCGGGAATCCTGTGGACTTGGAAGGAGCCACAACCATAATGCTGGTAAGGTGTTATTTGCTTTTCTTACTCTTATTCTTTCAAGAATGTAGAGTGGAGTTTTCCAGAAGCTATATGACGTGTGATATCAAAACAGATCGAATATAGAAGTAGATATGAGACCCCAGCTGTCTTTGTTAAGTCACACAGTAGAGATTTACAAAAATGTACAACAGTGCCACCCTTCTCACTATTTTTGTTTTGAAAAATATAGCTATTTTTCATAAAAATATGCTACTTGTACTAATACAATAGATTTACTGTTATTTTAAAATTGATACAAACTTTATTTATTTAAGATAGGGTCTTACTAATATAGTCCAGCTGTTGTCCTGTCTCAGCCTTCTGAGTGCTGGGATTAGAGTACTGCACCACCACACCCAGTCTATCAGTTCCCCACCCCCTTGGTACTGGGGATGAAACCCCAGGGCTCTCCACCATGGAGCTACATGTCCAGCCCTTCTTATTTTTTGAGATGGGCTCTCATTAAGTTGCCGAGGCAGGCTTCAAACTCAGTCCTCCTACCTCTACATCCTAAGTAGCTGGGATTACAAGTGTGGCCACCGTACCCAGCCAGTTTTAATTTCTAATACAGCAAATATCAATTGATATATTCCACATAAACCAAAGTTCTTTGGGGCCTACACTGCTTTTCAGAATGTAAGTTAAGCACAGCACTACATGCTTATAGTCCCAACTACTTGGGAGGCTGAGGCAGGAGGATTGCTTCAGCCCAGAAGTTCAAGGCCGGCCTGGGCAACATAGTGAGACTCTGTCTAAAAAAAGTTTAAAAACTGCCTCTTAACACATATATACTGGAAAATACTACAGGAATATTCACAAAAGCCTGTTTATAATAGCTACAAGCTGGAAACAGGAGGATGTGATGAATATATTGAGACAGACACAGGAAGATTGCAAATTAAAGCCCAGCCTGAGAAATTTATTGAGACCCTGTCTAAAAAAATAAAGGAGGTGGAGGCTGGGGTTTAATCCCTGGTAGAGGGGTGGATAAACAATTGTAGCTACATGTATCAACATTGATAAGGCTCAGAAAACCATAGCTGATTCAAAAGAGTCACAGGAATCATATGTTTGTGTAAAGCCGAAAAACGTGAAATTAAACAATAAATGGATACTGTCATATGTTGTAAAATCATATAGAAAAGCAATTAAAAAGGAAAAAAATCAGGACAGTGGTACCTTTCAAGGAGGAGAAGAGATATGACTGGGGAAGGTTCCCCAGAGGTCTTGTCATTACTAAATAATTGTGTTTTTTTTTTTTTTCTAGTTTCTTGAGACAGGTCTGGCTATAAATGATCTTTTTTTGAAGCTGGGTGGTAGGGCACACATGAAATAATAAATACTGAATAAATATTAAAACTGTACAATTTATATTGTAAAATTTATCATGTATATCATGAAAAACTAATGCATTAATTTTTAACAAACAGGACTAATTGGCTAGAGTGCTGGAGGACGTGCAGATTGTTAAAGGACCTCCACTGAGGTCAGAAGGAACAGAACACCTTCCTTCAGCCCACTGAAGTGGGGCTAGGAGTGTAGACAATTTCCTTGAGAAACTTGTTGTCATGGGGAACAGAGCCCAGACAGACAGGGTGATGGGAGGGGGAGGACCAAAGAATAATTTTTTAAAGATGGGTGACACTGGAATATGCTGCTTGGACTGATGTGAGAGTGAGAGAAAAGAGGGGGAAAGGATGAGGGAGGAGGGGAGGGGAGAGAGGGGAGAGAATAATCCCCAGGGAAAGAGGGGTGTGCATTGCAATCTGGGGCGTCTTGACTTGCCCTGGTCCCCTCATTTAATGGGAAAAGACAAGAAAAGGATGAACACAGACACTACTGGTAGGCTGAGAAATTCAGTAGTGAGAAGATGAGGGCCCTGTAACAATGTTTAATGTCTTATGGCTTCTATTTTGTCACTAAAGCATGAGGTAAGGTCATTTCCTACATGAGCCAAATTAAACCTCTCCTCATTTTTAAAAAAAAAAAAGAGGAGGAAAAAACATTTTCTAAAGAGAAAACAGAAAAATGAGTCGTTGGTCCTGGGAGATAGCTCAGTGGCACAGCGCCTGCCTGGCAAGCTCAAGGTCCTGAGTTCGATTCCTGGTACCAAAAAAAAAAATACAATATTAGAAAAATGAGTTGCCTTTCTTAATGTTATGGTTGATAGAAGTTTGTTTTTTATTATTGATATTTTAGAAAGGTTTCGGCCTCTCAGTAATAATATCTTACGTATTTTTAGGTCTGCTGTTAAATTTGGGAGGACTTCTATCTAGTTTTTTCACATGAGTTGTAAAATTTCAGGGCATTTCAATTTTTTTACAGAATGGAAAATTTTCAGAACCAGGGTGACAGATACCTGCTTTGGGAGGCTGAGGCAGGAGGACTGCTTCAAGTTTGAGGCCAGCTGGGCTACATGAGTTCAAGGCCAGCCTGCACTGCAAAGCACGACCTTGGCTCAAACAAAACAAAACAAAACAAAACACAATTTTTTAGTATAATCAAGGCCTTAAAGGGACCTATGTGCAAAAAAAGCCTCCTGAAGCTTGAGATTCATTGATCTTTTTTTTTTGTTGTTTTTTTTTTGTTGTTTGTTTGTTTTTGAGACAGGGTCTTGCTGTGTAGTTCATGCTGTCCTTGAACTTACTATGTAGCCCAGCTGGCCTTGAACTCATGACCTCCTGCCTCTGCCTCCTGAGTGCTGGGATGACAGGTGTACATCACCATGCCTGGCTTCATTGACTTATACAAATCTGCCTCTGGCTTCTTTGAACTTCCTCCTCCTCCCTCTCCCACTCCACTTCCTGCAGGAAGCTTTCTTTACTTTTCCCACACTGTGGTTCTCCAATAGGGCTTTATTTCTGCCATTCATAGGACTTTTCTATTTCTCAGACAACCGAAGTCCATCTCCTTATTAGATGGTGAGTGCTGCAGAGGATATAGTCAGAATACACCATAAAGGCTCTGCAGTCCTCCGTTAGTCTGTGAGCAAGCTTTCATCAAAGCAGTATGGAATGGTGGTCAAACATCTTGTAGGCCTTGGAGGGAAGCAGCCTGGGATTTGACTTTTTGTACTTCAGGTGCCTGAGACAGGATTCATTGTAGTCCTTGGTTCCTGATCTACTTTCACTATTGGCCACTCCCAGTTCCTCTGTGTGACTTTGGGCAAGTATTTTATCACTTGGCGTATTAGTTTCCCCATCTGTAAACTATAGATGACAATAATACCTACTACAACAGAGTTGTGAAGATTTGGTCATATAGTCCAAACAAATGCATACATATGGAAATGGTCTCTCGTACTAGATTGGATTGTAATACTAGCAGTGCCACTGATTTGCTATGCCTCAGACACCAGTACCTAATGCTTAATTAATGGGAGTCTTCTCTATGACAGGCATTTATGTTATTATTTTTTATCTGCCTGTTTTAGAATGCCACACACATACAACATTTACCTCTACCTAAAATGCACCTTTCCCGAGTACTCATGTAGGTAGTTCTCTCACCTCCTTCAGACTTTGCTCAGCTCTCAGCCCCCTAATGAGGCTTGCTATCTCCACCCTTTTTAAATGACAGCCCCATCCACATACTTGCAATTCTCTTGATTTTCTTTTATCACAGCATTATTTTACTCTGACAAAATATAGTATACAACTATATTTATTGCATGTTGATTATCTTTGCTATTAATATCTAAATTTTATTGATGCAAAGATTGTTTCTTTTTAAATGATGGATCCCAGTACCTGGCATACAGCAGGTAATCAATGAATACTTTTTGGCTTGTATGAAAGAACTGAAGTTGTTGTCCCCCACTTAACATATATTATGGTATCTGACCACCAAATATTAGTAATTCAAATATGTTTTCCATCCTTACTGATTTAGTGGTTGGTTGTAGGTATAGTTGTGTATAAACGCTGTCATATTTACTGGGTCTACATTACAATAACATGATTTCTGGCATTTATATTATGAGTGTAGGATACAAGAGTGAGCAACAAAGGGTCAGGTCCTGGCCTTCCAGAGCTCATGGTCTAGTGGGCCCCATAAAGCCCACTGGTGGCTCTGATATATAACAGACTTGTAAATAGTTGTTAGCTTGAAATGACTTCATTCTTTTTTCCTCTCCCAGTGTGAGGGATTAAACTCAGGGATTTGTGCACACTAAGCAAGCACTCTACCACTGAAGTATATCCCCAGTCTGAAATGACTTCATCCTTTTGTCACTATTTTCCTTTCTTTTTTTTTTTGTTTTGTGTGTGTAGGGTACCGGGTATCGAACTCAGGACCTCATGCTTGCCAGGCAGGCGCTGTACCACTGAGCTAAGTCCCTGGCCCCTTTTTTATTTTTATTTTTATTTATTTGAGACAGGATCTTGATATGTAGTCCAGACTGGCCTTGAACTTGAGGTGCTAGAATTACAGGTATGGGCTACCACACCTGGCTCTATTTTGCTTTCTTGTGCCTACCCCCCACAGTTTATCATCACTGTCACCACCCCTCAGATCCCGCCACCCACCTCTATTTTGCTTTTACTTGTCTGTTTTGCATCTGGTTATTTCTTTTTCCTCTCTCTCCCAGTCTCTTTCCCAAACTACCCTTCTTGCTGTTGCTTTCTCACCCTCTGTATGTTAGTTATGTTGGGGGCCACCTGGTCTCCACCCTGCACCTAATTTATAGGCTTCATGTTAGTCTGTGTCTATGTTCTTATGTATATAACCATGTCTCTTTACCTTTTCTATCTGAGTTTTTGTGTGTTCTAAAATTTCTGTCTTTTCTGTTTCTCCTTCATGTCCCCGGGGCCTTTTTTGTCCATCAGTCCCTATTGCTCTGTCTTATTTATCTTATCCCTGGCTGTCTCCCATGCTTCATCTTTCTAATTGTATTGCGGCATTCATTTATCCCTGTTCCCCAATTGTCATTCTCTGTTCTTCCCTTTCTGTTCCAATCTGTATCTCTGTCTCCACTTCCATTCCCACCCCGTGCGCATTCTTTGTCTCTATCACTTGTTACTGACAGAATTAATTTATAGTATGGTCTCTGGTGCTAGACTGTTTGGATTTCAATCCTAGCAGTGCCACTGGCTTTCTGTGCCTCAGTGTCCTCATCTGTAGAATAGGGCTAACGACAGTACCTGTACTTCACAGTATTACTGTGAGGATTAAATAAGTTAGTATAGGAACAGCTCATAGAATGATGCCTCAGATGAACAGATGCTCCACAATGTTAGCTTCAGCATCAGCATCTTCCTTACTGTCATCAGTGCGTCCATTTGCATTTTATCTAATCCTCCAGTTGCTCCTCCTGATCTACTTGGTTTGTTGTTATGCTTTGTGTTTCTCTCTGCCTTCATTTTTTTTCTTTGTTTGAGATAGGGTCTCACCATGTAGTCCAGGCAAGCCTTGAACTCAAGGTGATTCCCCCTGTCTCAGCCTCCCGAGTGTTGGGATTACAGTCGTGCACCACCACGCCTGGATCTGCCTTCATTTTCTTTTTTTTTTTTTTGGTTTTTCTCCGGTACCGGGAACCGAGCTCACGACCTTGCGCTTGCCAGGCAGGTGCTTTTGCTGCTGAGCTAAATCCCCAGCCCCCTGCCTTCATTTTCAACGTAGCTCCTCTTCTGATCCCAGTCTTTCTATCTCTGTCTCCATTTCTCTATTATCTCTCCTATTCCTGCTTCATTTCGGTTAGATTCTTTTTTTCCCACCAGCTTTCTTATCACTCTGTATATCTTATACAACCTCTGTTTCTTTACTTTGATTTTTGACTGTCTGATCCTAACTTTCAAACCATACTCCTTGGTCTCTCTCTCTCTTTTTTTTTCCAGCACTGGGGATTGAACTCAGGGCTTTTTGAATGCTTGGTAAGTGCACAACCACTGAGATACACCCTCAGCCCTTTTTAAAAAAATTATTTTGAGCCGGGAATGGTGGTACATACTAGTGATCCCAGCACTTGGAAGGCTGAGGCAGGAGGATCACCATGAGTTTCAAGCCAGCTGGGCTACATAGTGAGTTCAAGGCCAGTCTGAACTACATAATGAGACTCTGTCTCACCATCCCTCCCCCAAATTTATTTTGCAACAGGGTCTTGCTAAATTGCCTAGGCAAGCCTTGAATTTGGTGTTCCTCCTACACCTCCGCCTCCAGAGCAGCTGGGATTATAGGCACGTGCCACCAAGCCCAGTATCTGTCTGTTTGTCTTTATCTGTTCCTCTATCTCTGTGTCTATCTTTATTTATTGATTTACTTTAATCTTATGCAGTTTCTTTGTCCCCATATCCCTGTGTCTTCCTCTGGCCACTTGGAACAGTTTAGATTGGAACTGGTCTAGTAGATAATGTGGAGCTATAAAAGGGTTCAGGAGGAAGAAGTAGGCCTGGCAAGAGGCGAGTGGCAGGGTGTGGAATTTCATGGCTCTGCCAAAACCTCCTGAAAGACATGGCCTCTGGGGTCAAGGTTAACATAAACCCCCTCAACTCAGCCACTTGAAGAAAGACAAAGAATGCTGCATTTATTGGGAGGACCAGGAAGGGGTATTTTTCTGAGTGAAATTCCATCCGGAAGCTGGAATCCAGAGCATTTCCTGTTGTAATGTTTCTTCCAGATTTGGAGAGTCTGAACTTGCCACGTAGCATGTGCACTCCATACATATATTTCTACAGTGAAACACACAGATGCATATAGAATCTCCCCCTGGGAGACCCAGACACATGCAGAAACATAAAGAAAGATACACATAGAATCACAGACTCTCAGAGATGTAGAGATATGGAAAAGCACAAAGAATGAATCACCCATGGGCAGAGATGTAGGCATACACAGGGATATCAGGAGGCCCACAGAGTTACACCCTTGCAGCTTAGGACCCATGCAAACAGATACAGAATAGCTAGCTACACAGAGAATCCTCCAGCCAATTTCCCTTTGAAAAACTGTTCTCTTTCAGTCTTATATTTTCATATAAACAGAAGCATAGCAGAATATCATGTATAAACACAATCACACATAGTTTTTTTTTTTTTTTTACTGGAAGTGCAAAGGGAGCTAAACTCCTTCTTACCCCCAAATGACAGGCATGCTGCTCCTCTGGCACCCTCCTCTCTGTGGAGGCACTGCCAGACATTCAAGCCAGAAACCTGACTGTTAGGAACTAGGCAGAAATAATTTGAAAATTTGGGTAAGACATTTTCCTAGAGAAATATAAAATGACAAAAATGGTATTTGAAGAAGTAGAAAACTTGAATAGACCACTACATGTTAAATTAAAATGGTAGTCAAGGACGTCCCTTTCCTACTCCATAGTTAAGGCTTAGATGATTTTTTTTTTTTCTTGAGACAATCTCACTATGCAGTTCAGGCTGGCCTTGAGCTCACTCTGTAGCCCAGGCTGGTCCTGAACTTGCTAAGATCCTCCTGCCTCAGCCTCCCGAGTGTGGTATTACAGGCGTGCACCACCATGCCTGGCCAGGCTCAGATGATTTTGCAGGTACATTGTACCAGACTCTGCGGAAACAGTTATTCCTCCCTTTCCTCCTCTTCCTTTTTTTTTTCCTCTTCATTTTTATGCTGCTAGAGATCAAACTCAAGGCTACCACACTGTGCTATACTGCTGGCCAAGTCTTTTCTTATATAAATTATTCCAGAAAATAGAAACATACAGAAAGATGCTCAGCTCATTTTATTAGTCTAGTACAATCCTGAAATCTTGTTTGTTTGTTTGTTTTGAGATAGGGTCTTACTATGTAGTTCAGGCTGTCATGGAAATCATTATAATCACTGTGTAGCCTATGCTGGCCTCAAACTCATGGTGATCCTCCTGCCTCAGCCTCTCAAGTGGTAGGTTTACAGGCGTGCACCACCACACCTAGCCCAATCTTAAAATTTTGACTCTAAACAAATAGAAATCAGCAGTACAATTATTCCAGCTATCTTTGTGTATACGTATATATTTTTCCCCATCTTTCTTTCTTTCTTTTCTCCTTTTCCTCATCCCAGTTGTTCCTTCCCTTTAAGCAGTTTCTTTCCCTTTCATAGTATCTATTGTATGTTTTGGATTTTATTTACACTTTCAGATTCTTACACTAGGGAGACAATACGGTGTTTACACATGTGGGTCTGATTTATTTCGCTTATGAATACCGTCTCTAGTTGCATCCATTTACCTATAAAAGCCTCAAGTTTTTTTCTTTTTAATTTTTAAATCAATTTTGCATGCTTATATCTCGTAATATGAACAACTAATTTGAAGACAATATGCAATACAACAACCATTGTTGAATTCCTATCATCTTGTTTAGTGAAATTCTGTACTGTTTCTAATTTTTTTTTATTATTTTTTATTCTCTTTAAAAAATTTTGACTTTAAAACCAAATAAAGATAATACAAGAAAAGAAAATTATAGGCTCATTTTATTCACAAGTATAGAAGTAAAAATTTCAGATAAAGTACTAGCTAATAAAATTCAACAGTATATTAAAATACACTGTGATCAAATGGAACTTACTCAAGAATATATAGAGAATTAGTTTAATCTCAGAAAATCTATCAATGAAATTCATCATGTTAAGACTAAAGGAGAGTAATCATATGATTATTTCAATGTAGAAAAAGCATATTACACACCTACAAACATCTCTTAGCAAACTAGGAATAGGTAGAAAATCTCTTAACTTAGTTAAGGTTACATACCAAAAACTTACAGCACACTTTGTATTAAATAGAGAAACAAGCCAGGCGAGGTGGCAATGCCTGTAATCTCAGCACTCAAGAGGCTGAGGCAGGAGGATTGTTGTGAGTTTGAGGCCCACCTGGGCTACACAGTGAGTTCAAGGCCAGCCTGAACTACATAGTGAGACCCTGTCTCAAAAAAACAAAAAAACAAAAAAACAAAAAAACAAGAGAGAGAGAAACATAACATATATTTATTTTGTTATGGCTGTTTCTAAATGTTCCCCTAAAGTCTCATGCAGTCATAGAGGGGTGCTTTCCAGAGGGAGCTGGATCTAGGGTGTGTGGTGCTGGGTGCGTTTATTCAATCAGTCTACTCCTCGCATTGGCATAGTTCTGGCTAGGAATAAGGGTGTGAGTGCTACATCTGCTCCAGGGTGGGTAGCCTATATAAAATATAAGGGGCAGATAGAGGGCTAATGTGCTCTTGCCTGCCTGCTTCCTGTGGACTGTATCGCCTGTATGATGCATGTCTGCCATGCCACCCTGCCTGGGAACCTGCCAACTATGGACTGAAACCTCTACAAACTGTGAGCCGAATAAACCTTCCTCTTTTAACTTTAGGTGTGAGGTATCTTGCCTCAGCATTGAGAAAAGTAACAAAGATATCCTTTAAGGTTGAGAATAGGACTATATACCCTTTTATGAGGGGGGTACCATGAACCAAACTCAGGACCTTGCACCTGCCAGGCAGGTGCTATGCCGATGAACTATATCCCTGGCCAGGACTATACACTTTCAACAACTACTGTTTAACATAGAGCTGCAAATCTTGGTTAAGACTATAAGGGGATAGGGCTGGGCGTGGTGGCGCATGCCTGTAATCCCAGCACTGGCGAGGCTGAAGCAGGAGGATCATTGCAAGTTCAAGACCAGCCTGGGCTACAAAGTGAGCTCAAGGCCAGCCTGAACTGCAGAGTGAGACCCTGTCTCAAAAAGACAAAAAGAAAAAGAAAAAAAAAAAGACTATAAGGGGATAAAAAGAAATGAGGTGGACAACTAACTCTTTCATAAAACTATGTTGATAACTATACAAATGTATAGAAAGTTTACAAAGCAGTATCTAAATCTAATTATCAGTAGCTGCATTTGCACTGAATGTGATTATATACTTTTTGCAATTTATTCTGTAAATAAAATGAGTACATTAAAATATTTGTATTAAAAAAGAATGCAAAGAAAAGATACATGTAACCTTTAGATAGCTGTGGTGGTACTTTACTGGAATTAATCCTACCTGCCCAGTCAGATTTGAAATGAGTTCAGGAAAATGGAAAGGTTTCAGAAGAGGGCAAAAGTACTAGCCTTAGATAATACATCAACTCTCTAGAATTATTTTCATTTGGCCAGTTTCTATATACTGAATATTCATGTTTTCTCACCCACAGATAATTTTCTTCCCCCAAGCAAAAGAAAAGAAAAATTACCCTTTTACTGTATTTTCTACTCAGTCAATTCTTTGTGCTGTGTAAGAAACCTGAAAAATATTTGAGGTTTTCATTCACCGAGCAGGACAAGAGAGCACGGTGTTTCGGCGGAATTCAGGACTCCTGATTGGCAGTGCAGAAGGATCATTACAGCAGTTGGTTTGGAATAGCTGTAGGGGCAGCCTGACCGAGGAGGAGAGGAATGAGGGAGAGGTGTAAGAAAGCACAAAGAAGAAGAGGAAGGATGGACTTCCCACATGTTCAGTTCCTTGGCTAATTAGTACACTTGTACACCAGTGTCAATTGCTATGAGAAAATTTTAGTTGGGCTGAACTGGTTCTCCTGTAAAACTGCTGGTTATCTTTAAGCTTATTGGTTGTTTGCCCAATTTAAACACTTCAACAGTTTTTAGTCCAGGTTGTACAGATGGTGTATTTGCCTTATTGTCATTTTTCATTTATAGACTCAAAACACAACCATTTTAAAGTACCTCGGGAGTGTGTAGAGAGTAACTATAATAGCTTTATGATTCTGATGATGTTTTTTACAAATAATAATGTTGGCTCTTCCACGTTACAATAAAAAAATATTTAAACCAGTATTTAAAAGTGGAAAAGCATTAAAATATTATGAACAACAAAAAGCAATGAGAGATGTAAGGATTAGAAGAAAATAGATTTTAAAAAACAACAAACATATGATTAGAATTAATGAATATTGCTAGATAAAAAAACTAACAAAAATCAATAACAAAGCTTGGCATGCTGGCACTTGTAATCCCAGCACTCCGGGAAGCTGAGGCAGATGGGTTGCAAGTGTGAGCCCAGCCTAGGCAATTTGGTAAGACTTTGACTAAAAAATTAAAAATGGGCTAGGGATGTAGCACAGTGCAAAGACCCTGGGTTCAATCCCAAATGCCCCCCACAGAAAAAGTCAGTAACAGGGTCAGTGGGTTTGGTACATAGCACCATAAAACATTATAGACAAACTCAGAAATCAAAACCAAAAAATTCCCAATAACTCTTCTTTACCTTAGTAACTAAAAATTAGAAAAAGCTGGGTATGGTAGCCCACTTCTGCAATCCCAGCACTCGGGAGGCTGAGGCAGGAGGATCATTGCCAGTTTGAGACCAGTCTGGGCTACAAAGTGAGCCCAAGGCTAGCCTGACCTGCATAATGAGGCCTTGTCTCAAAAAGACAAAAAAAAAAAAAAAAAGGAAAAGAGAGGAACAAATAAACAATACAAAATAAATTAAATAAATAAATATGATGTGGCCAGGCATGGTGGCATATACCTGTGATTCTAGCACTCAGAAAGCTGAGGCAGGAGGACTGTCATGAGTTCAAGGTCAGCCTGGGTTACATAAGCAAGTTGAAGGGCAGCCGGCACTACATAGTAAGACCATGTCTCAAAGAAAAAGTGATGTAGTATCCTGAATTGAACCTTGAGATTAAAAAAATCCATACTAGTGAAAGAAAACTGGCAAAATCTGAAAAAGATGTCTGAAGTTTAGTAAAGAGCAATATACCAATATTACGAGCCAGGCGTGGTGGCACACCCTTATAATCCCAGAGGCAGAGGCAAGAGGATTGCCAAGAGTTTGAGGCCAGCCTGTGCTACTTAGCGAGACTCTGACACAAAAACCAAAACCAAACCAAACATATATATGCCAATATTAATCTTGTACTTTTGAGAAATGTAGTTATATAACATGTTAACACAAGTTGACAACTAGGTGAAGGCTATACGGTAACTTTCATCATTGTAACTTTTCCGTAAATCTAAATGTATTTTGAAATAAAAAGCTTATTACAAAAAAGCATTGGGGCAAAGCTGTAATTCACAATGAAGATACAAACGCTTTGAATACTTTTGTATTAAGTAATATAGCAACTTTCAGCTGGGTGTGGTGGCGCACACTTGTAATTCCAACACTCAGGAGGCTGAGGCAGGAGGATTGTTGCAAGTTCGAGGCCAGCCTGGGCTACAAAGTGAGCTCAAGCCCAGCTTGAACTGTATAGCGAGACCCTGTCTCAAAAAGACAAAAAAAAAAAAAATAGCAATTTTCACAAACCTGAAATGATAAGATACAAGGAGCAACAGATAACAGATTGAAATACACTAAAACCAGAAGAAATTTAACTTTCCTTTCTCATTCTGCAATGGCAAGCAGAAACACCAAAATGACACCCAGGATTTGGAAGCAGATTTATTTTACATGGATGGGCACTGATCAGTGCTGAGATATCAGTCCCAAAGGTTCAGGGAGGGAGGTTTCTATGGGGCTGCAAACAAGAAGCAGAGCTGTGTTCCATTGGTTCTTACAATGTGCATCATAGTGACCAGCCATGCATCACAATGACCAGCTGTTTCTAAGAGACAGAACTAACAGGAACTTGTAACAGGTACTATTACCTGGGCAACTAACAGACTGGCTTGGGGGGCATTTTCTGCTACAATTCCAGGAGAGATTAAAGGAACAAAAACCTGGTAAAAATATAGAAATCAATGTTAGGAGCTGTACCAGAGGCAGCACATGGACTTCTTGTGAGAACTCGAGCAGGTTTTCCATAGGATGGCCTAGACCTAACATCAGCCTGAAGGTCAGTCCACATCAAGTTTTCGCCACTCTGTTCTTGCATGGTGGCCAGCCCTCATGCTGTAGGGTGTATTTCTTTTCCTACTTTTACTTGGTCAAAACTCACTCTGCAGAGCCTGTTACTTTTCCTACCTTTAATAAAACTTTGCTACCATTTGTGCTTGTCTTGACCAATTCTTTGTGCAGGACAGAAAGAACCTAGAAACCACCTCCAGAAGGATACTTGAGCACCCTAAAACCTGGTAACACTAGGGCTTGAACACAGGGCCTTCATACTAAGCTATATCCCCAGTCCTTTCAAACAATTTTTTATTTGAAGGGCCAATGTGTTCTGTTTTGTACTTTCTTGCAGTGCTAGGTATCAAACCCAAGGCTTTGTACTCATTAGGCCAGTGGTCTGCCACTAAGCCCCACCCACAGCCCTTAAAGTGTTTATTTCTTAAGACTGGGATCTCATTAAATTGCAAAATTGCCTAGAATGCACCTGGGCATGGTGGCACACACCTGTAGTCCCAGCACTCAGGAAGCTGAGGGAGGAGGCCATCCTGGGCTACATAGTGAGTTCAAGGTCAGCCTAAACTACATAGCAAGATCCTGTCTCAAAAAAACAAAAACAAAAAATAAATTACCTAGACTGTTGAACTTGTGATCTTCCTGCCTTTGCCTCCCAGAGTGCTGGGATTATAGGCATGTGCAATGCCCAACTCATGTTTTTTTCTGAGACAGGGTCTTGTTATATACAGTAGTTAAGGCTGGCCTTGAATTCACTGTGTAGCCAGGGCTGGCCTAGAATTTGCAGGGATCCTCTTGCCTCAGCCTCCTGAGTGCTGGGATTACAAGTGTGCACCACTAATCTGTCTCCAACTCACTTTCCTTTTCGATTTTTTGGGAAAAGGTCACGCTCTGCAGTTCACTCTGGCCTTAACCTCACTATGTAGTCCAGGCTGGCTTCAAACTCATGGTGATTCTTCTGCCTCAGACTCCTGCGTGCTGGGATTACAGGCACGGGCCACCGTGTTGGGCTCCAACTGACTTTTAAATCTTTTTATGAAGTGAGTATAACACTGATAGTGAGATTTGATAAAGATTCTATGAGAAAAATAAAACCATACAGACTAATCCTTACTTATGAATACTAATGCAAAATCTTAAAAAATATATTATCAAACAGAACTCATGATTGCGTGGGATTTACTCTAGGAATACATGAATCATTTAATACTAGGAAATCCACTAATTGAATGTAACGTATTATTCTATCAATGCAGAAAAATCCTATAATCTTCAGAGGTGTGAATGAGTAATTTGACAAAAGTCAACATCAGTTTTTTATTTTTAAAAATTCAGTGAAAATAGACAATATGATATTTGATCTCTCCATATCAGTGATGATGAACCTTTTAGAGCTTTTAATGATTAAAAACAGCCCACTGCAGCATGCATGCCATAGGTTCGCTGCCACTGACCTAGATAGATAGATACATAGATACATACATACATACGTATAGACTCCCCCCAAACCATCATTTTACTTAAACAAGATAAACTAGTAGCATTTATACATCCAATCAGAAATCAGGTAGTGGTCTCTACTTTCTCAACTGTAACTGAATATTGTATCAGAGGTAGCAATTAGAAAAGAGAAATAAAGCTGGACGTGGTAACACACACATCCTCCAATTTCAAGCCTAGCCTGGTCAATCTAAGAGACTTTGAGAGATCCTGTCTTAAAATAAAAAATAAAAAAGGGCTGGGAAAAATAGCTCAATGTGAAGTCCAAGGGCTTCAATCCCTAGTACTAGACAGCGAGAGAGAGGGAGAGAGAGAGAGAGAGAGAGAGAGAGAGAGAGAGAGAGAGAGAGAGAGAGAGGCTCCAGAGTGGGAAATTAGAAGCATTAAAAGAAACTGGAATAAGTAAAACTATCACTGTTTACAGATGATAATATTTCCAGAAAACCCAAACAAATCAGATACTTAAGAGAAAATTCAGTAAGGCAGCAGGATATAAAATTAATATATAGAAAGCACTCAGAAGGTACATAGAAGAGAAGACTCCATGTTACACCAACAAAAACATAAAATACTTAGGAAAAAAAACTTGAAAAATGTGTCCAAAACCAGCTGGGCGTGGTGGTGCACACCTGTAATCCCAAGACTCATGAGGCTGACGCAGGAAGATCACTGAGATTTCAAGGCCAAAATGGACCTCCGAGTGAGTTCAAGGACAGCCTGAACTACATATCCAGACCCTGTCTCAAACAAACAACAACAAAAACATGAAGAAGAAAACAAAAAAAAAAGTCCAAAAACTTCAAGAGAAACATTTATAACATCCTCAAGGAACAAATGGAAAGGCATTCCATGTTCTTATTACACAAGAACACTAAGAATCATAAACATGTCAAATTGATTTTTAAAAGGGTAGAATCAATATTTTTTATTGCCATTTATATTTAGATGGAAGTTGGGTAGTTTCCAGAATGTGTACTTTTCATGAATAAAAAAATTCAAACTAAAGGCTGGTTATGTTCTTCAGAAAATACAATTAGACTAGTACATTAACGGTGGTTTCAAGCCTTTATTTATTTATGTATTTATTTTTTGAGGCTGGAACTTGCTCTGGTATCAGGGTAATGTTTGTTTCCAGAAATGAATTTGGGAGTATTGCTTCCCTTTCAATTTCATTAAAGAGTTTGAGAAGTAGCAGTATTAGGTCTTCTCAAAATTTCTTGTAGATTTCAGCAGTGAATCTGTCAGGGCCTGTGCTTTTTTGTTGTTGTTGGTAGGACTTTAATTATATCTTAAATTTCATTGACTGATATTGGTTTATTTAGAATATATATATCTTCTGGATTGAGCTTTGGTAATTCATATGTATTTAGAAATCTGTTCATTTCTTCTGCATTTTCCATCTTATTAGAATACAAATTCTTGAAGTAGGTATAGATGATTTTTTGGATTTCTGTGGGATCTGTTGTAATTTCACTCTTTTCATTCCTAATTGCATGGATTTAGGTCTACTTTTTCCTTTTGAAGGTTGGCTAAGGGTTTGTCAATTTTATTTAATCTTTCATGTAACCAATTTTTTAATTCATTGATTCTCTGCATCTTAGTCTCCATTGCATTGATTTCTGCTCTGATCTTAATAATTTCCTTCCTGTTAGGAGCTTTGGGCTTCACTTGCTCTTCCTTTCTCTCTCTTTTTTTTTTTAGAAGCCTGAGGTTCAACATTAAGTTGTTTATTTGAGATCAATCAGTTTTCCTGACATGGGTATTCATTGGTATAAATTTCCCTTGTAATACTGCTTTCATTGTGTCCCATAATTTCTGGTATGTTGTATTGGCATTACCATTTAATTGTAGAAAGTGTCTAACTGCTTCTTTAATTTCATCTCAAATCCATTGGTTGTTCAGGAGGGTGTTATTTAATTTCTGTTTTTATGAAGATCTTGTGGTTTGTTTTGTCATTGATTTCCAAGTACATTGCAGTATGGTCTGATAATATGCACAGGATAATTTCAATTTCTTTAGTAGGTATGGTTTTTTTTTTGGGGTGGGTCTTTTTGAGACAGGGTCTCGCTACGCAGTTCAGGCTGGTCTTGAAATCACTTTGTAGCCCAGACTGGCCTCAAACTTGCAATGATCCTCCTGCCTCAGCCTCCTGAATGCTGGGATTACAGGCATGTGCCACCATGCTCAGCTCTTATTTAAGCATGTTCTATGAGCTAGTATGTGGTCTATTTTGGAAAATGTCCTATTTACAGCTAAGAAAGTGTAACATCTATTAAGTAAATTTGTTCAAAAGTGTGGTTCACTTCTAATATTTCATTGTTGCTTTTTTTTGTCTAGTTGATCTATTTGTGACAGTGGGGTGTTGAGGTCCCCTATTACCATTGTATTAGTGTTTAGTTGATTTTTCATGTCTGTTAATATTTATTTTATATAGTTGAGTGCACTGGTATTTGTTGCATGTATATTTATGATTGTTATCTCTTTCTTTACAAGGATGTAGTGACAATCTTTGTCTCTCTTAATCAGTCTTGACTTGAAATCCAGTTTGTCTGCAAATAGAAAGAATACCTACTGCTACTTTTTTCCAGGTTCCTGTCACATGGAGTATTATTTTCCATGCTTTGACTTTCAGTCAGTCTATGGACTTCTTTTTGAATTAAATGTGTTTCTTATATGCAGCATATTTTTGGTTCTTGTTTCTTGTTCCATTCTGCCAGTCTATTTCATTTGATTGGAGAATAGAGACCATTAACACTGATGGTTATAATTGACACATATTGACTTATTCTTGTTATGTTATTTTCCTGTTTTGGGCTCCCTTTTTCCCCCTCGGTTTAATTGTTTGCCTTCTGGGTGTATTCATTCTGTTGGGGTTCATGGAGTTGTAGTCTGAAATCTGATGTGATTCTGGTAGGATTTCCTTCATAGGTGATTTGTTTCTTTAACAGCTTTTAATAGTCTATTCTTATGTTGAGTTTCTGGAATTTTGACTATGATATGCCTTGCTGTAGATGTTTTTTGATCATGGCTAATTGGAGTTCTATATGCCTCAGTTACTATATGTCAAATTCTTTTTCGCTACCTGGGAAGTTTTGTGCCATGACATCTGTGAACAGTTTTTTTTATATCATTTGTGCTATCTCCTGCTTTTTCATTTACTCCAATCAGCCTTGTTATTCTTTACATCATCTAGCAGCTGCTGGATTGATTTCTCATGCTCCCTTGCTATTTTTAAGAAATCTTTCTTTTCATGATCTCTAACCACAAGCCTGTCTTCTACATCTCAAATTCTGTCCTCATATTGGATCATTCTGCTGTGGATAATTTTAATGGAGATTTTAATCTCCTGGATATCTGCTTGAATCTCTTTTATGGATTCCATTTCTTTCCTATGTTGGGTATTCATGCTTTCCATCATTTTCCTAAGCTCCTTTGTTTTTAAAATCTGTATCTGCTCTAGAGTCACTAAGCATGTTTTTCATTGTAGTCACCATCTCTGTAGTTATCTGAGAAATTATTTCTGATTTGATTTTTTCTAGAGCCTCATTCATTTGCTTTGCTGTTACCACTTCAGAGAGGCTAAGTGTATGTCTATTGGATTGTTCCACATCATTGCCACCTGGATTTGCCTTTGGTGAACTGGATGTCTGGGGTTGCGTCTGGATTATGTGTTTTCTTATTTTCTGGTGTTTTTAAGTTTAATTCCTGGGTTTGATGCTTGTAAATTGCCTATGGTGAGTAGGTGTATTGTTAGTATTTAAAACCTTTAGGAAATGACTACTTCTCAGAGGTGTCTTCCAGGTGTAGCCAGTTTCTGGGTTTTGAGTCTGTTGGAACATCCTACCTCTTCAATTTATTGGTGACAGAAAATTGCTGCCTGCTTGGCCCAGCCCCTGGTTTTTTGGCACTGGCCCATAGCATTTTCTATGACCTCTAAGCAATCTCCATCTTAGAATACCAGGAAAAACAGTTGGTTAGAACCATTATGTTCTAACACTTTGGCAGAGTGGTATAATAAGCAATAACAATAGCATCAAACACATCCTAGAAAATGACAAACTGGGGTAACCATTAATTTATCAACTTTAACAATATGAACTAGCTTTGTAGTTATATAAAAAAATCTTTAAAAACCCCAGAGAATTGTATGCAGAAAATAAGCCCTCAATATGCCAACCCTCAGGGGAGAAAACTTAAAAGGGGATGAGGGAAAAACAGAGAAATAGAAGAAAAGGAGGTGAGTAGAAGCAATGCTGGAGAACAGAGGAGGATCACACAAACTGGGAAACTGGTGCAGAAGACAGGAGGGAAAAGGAGAAGGAAGAAATAAAAGGAAGAACAGAATAGAAGAACAAACACAAAGAAACCAGAAACCACATTCACACTCATAAAAACAAGATCAAACAATGAAAGGGGAAAAAATAAGAAAAGAGAGGAAAAAAGTCCATTTCCAAGTTAGTCTCTGCTCTCACTGGTAGACATCTGTAGAGACAGAGTCCAGCTTTGTGTTGATTCATCCCAGTAAGCCAACAGTAGCTTTATGGTGGGGTAGTAGATTATCTCAGGGAGCCTGCACCTTTATCTCCCCTCCAGTTCGGGCTGGCCTCAGGCAGGGAAGCTGGAACCAGACCCCCCCCCAGCCTACTGCAGTCCCTGGGCCTACTGCTGGCTTGAACTCAGCTGGGAACCACTAGGTGGAGCTAGAAGCTATTCTGAGTCCCAAGTTCATCCTCTATCCAAGATGGCCCCTGGCCAATTGCTCTTTTGCGGGAGGTCTGAAAGGGACAATTTATCCAGCCACCACAGTCCACTGTGTCCATTCCAGTCCACTGCATCCACTGTTCTGCTCCACTGGTGTGATTTTCTGTGGCAGCCTCTAGGATCACCAGCAATCACCATGGGTCTACAGTTTCATGCTACCCCTCCCATGCAGTGAATTCTGACTCAGGGAGAAAGTGCCACATGCCTCATCTTTCTTCTTTTTTGCAATTTCTCTCTCTGCTCTACCCATGGGCTTCAATTCTCACTTCAGATTCTTCCTGGGTCCCAGGGACTCACTTCCCTCCTTCTCTTCCTCGAGTTGCTATATTCCAATGTTTGGACACTAAATCTCAGAGAGGCTATTTCTCTGCTGCTTACCACCCTGCCATCTTCTGTGAAGTCAGGGTCTTACTATGTAATTCAGGCTGGCCTTAAACTCACTATGTAGCCCAGGGTGGCTTCAAACTCATGGCAATCCTCCTGCCTCAGCCTCCTGAGTGCTAAGATTATAGGCATTTGCCACCACATCCTACCAAATCTTTTCTTTATTAGTTCCAGAAAATCTACCCATCTTTTGATCTTTTAAAAAAAACTGGAAAGCTGGCATGCATTTGACCTATACTGTGCAGCAAAGTCCTGATATCCACATGTACTTCAAAGAACAACACTTTGCAATATTTTTCAATGAATGAAAGGCTTGATCACTTTGCAGTACATAAGTACTGCACCACATGGCTGAGAAGTTGACTACTACAGGTTTATTTCATGCAGCAGCCACGGTTTCCTGGAAAGGATCTTTGTTCTTGATTTATTCATCATTTTGACTAGTAGGAGTTCTGACAAAGAACTGCAGAAACTGATGAAAGCGGATTCAAGGTGCCAGAGATTGAGCTAGAAATTAAATTTTTGGGAGAATGGGACAGAATCTTACTATGCTGTCCTGGCTTCTCTCAAAGTCTTAGCATTGAGTGATCCTCCTGTCTCAGCCTCTTGAGTAGCTTGGATGGCATATGCCATCATGCCTGGCTTTCAAAATAACTTATAAATTTAGTGTACACTCATATAAAATACCAATTTTTCTTTTTTTTAATTAAACAAGTCAATTAAGTCAATGGTTATTGACTTAATTATTAATCTTATAATTAAACATTCTAAAGTTCATAAGGGAGCCGCATATGGTGGCACACACCTGTAATCCCAGCACTTGGGAGGCTGAGGCAGGAAGATCGTTGTGGGTTCAAAACCAGCCTGGGCTACAAAGTGAGCTCAAGGCCAGCCTGAACTGCATAGTGAGACCCTGTCTCAAAAAGACAAAAAAAGGAAAAGGACAAAAAAAGAGTTCATAAGGGAAAATAATAAGCAAATATTACCAAGATAGCTGTGGAAAAGAAAACCAGTGATAGGAGACTCCTGCCACAATAGTTCCTTGTAAAATGTTGAATTCGTATGTACCAAAACTTCGCCTATGGGTCCACTGGAAGTTCCTATGATCAGAACCAGGCTCTCTTGAGTTCAGCTGGCCTAGCTCATGTGTCTGTACTCCGCTAATAGTATAGCTGGAGGTTGGCTGCTATAGGACACATCAGATGAGATGACCAAGGTCATTTCTACATGTGTTTCACAACCGTTTGGCAGGCTAACTTACGTATGTTCTTATAACTGTGGCAGAGGTCCAAGAGAGGAAGCAGAGCTTTTGCAAGTCAATGGTTACATAAGTATTGTGCGCTGATTGTGCCACTGGAGCTCCTCAAGTCAATGGTTATATCAAGTTTGCTACTATCTTGGTGTGCGAGGGTACTACCAAGCACTGTAGAAACAGAGAAACATGAAAAACTGGGGTCATTAATGCAATATATCACAAAGCCATGGCTCAAAATCTAGAATCCATAAAATAAAAGATATGGTGGCACAAGCTTATAGTCCCAGCTACTCAAGTGGCTGAGGCAGGAGGATTACTTGAGACCAAGAGTTGAAGACCAGCTTGGCTCACATAGCAACACCTCAACTAAAAATATACATACATTATTTTACATAAATATAAAATTTGCTTGGAAGAAATACAGTTGCACAGTCAAAAGTATAACAAACTAGAAAAACAAAATGAAAACTAATATTGACAAAGTTGTGATGTCTCAAAAAAATGCACCAGGCGTGGTGGCACATGCCTGTAATCCCACCATTCTGGAGGCTGTGGCAGGAGTATCCTTGTGAGTTTGGGGCCAGCCTGGGCTAAACAGTGAATTCATACCCAGCTTGAACTACATAGCAAGAACCTATCTCAAAACAAGAAAGTGTGTATCTCTAATTATAATTATTTTCAAAATTTCTATTTTTATTAGTACATGTTTGCAGTACATAATGATTACATTTATCATGGGGAGTTGGTACATGTACATAACATATCTTAATTTTTTTTACTCTTCGTACTCCACCCCACACATCTTGGTGATGTTTCTAATTATATAACAAGGTTTGACAAGTCAAAGAAAAGCCAGCAACCCAACAGCAAAATGGAGAGAGGATATAAGTTAATTCATAGAGGAAGACAGAAAGATAGACCTGAAAAAAACCTCTTAATTTAATAATAAAGGGAAATATAAGCCAGCACAGTGATGCGTACCTGTAGTCCCAGCACTTGGGAGGATGAGGCAGAAAGATTGCTACAATTTCGAGACCAGCCTGGACTACATAGTAAGATCAAGGCCAGCATGAGCTACATAACAAGGCCTTGTCTCAATAAACAAACCAAAAGAGAGAGAGACAGAAATATAAATTAAAACTACATTGGCATACCATTTCTCATTTATTAGATTGTCAAAATCTGAAAGTCTAAGAAAACACTTCATTGCTTGTAAGGTGGTGGTGAAACAGATACACTCACACATTGCCAGTAGAAATGCAAAATGGTACAACACAGAGGGCATTTTCGGCAATATCTGCCAATGTTACAAATGCAGTTCTTGGAATTTATCCTACAGCAATATCACTGTATGTATGAAATGTCTATTTATTGTGGCACCACTTGTAACAGCGAAGACTGAAAGCACTCCAAGTGCCCAGCAATGTGGCACTATAGTCATTAAATAAGATTGTATATCCACATGATTTACCACTTTGCAGCAGGACTCTATGATCTTTCATATGATGGTTTTCTAAGTACTAGAAACTCTATAATGTTCTGGTATAGAATAATCTCCAGGATATGTAATTAAAAGTAAAAAGGCAACGTGTGTAAGAGTATACATACTATGGTACCTCTTGTATATTAAAGGGGTGGGGTGGCCAAACATTCACATAGGGCTGTGGGAAGACATGCAGGTCAGGCTATGCATTTACAGCCTGATAAACTGGAGGTATCAATGTGCACAGGGCCCAGTATAAGGCCCTGAGTTCAATCCCCAGTCCTGCCAAAAACAAGACAGAAAGAAAAACAAACAAAAACTGCACAGATAGGTGTGGTGCTACACACCTGTATCCTCAGAACTTGGGAGACCAAGGTAGGAAGACTGAGATTTCAAGGCCAGCCTCAGCTACCTAGCTAGATCCCATGCTGAAGAAGAAAAAAAAAAAAAAAAAAGTAATAGAGGGGTACTGAACAAATACTATAGTCCAAGGACTTAACTGGAATAATTTATAAAATGTCAATTCCTCCAGTGAAGTCATCGTCAAAATCCCATCAAAATCACCATCAAAATTTGTTGTTTTTTTGAAACAGGGTCTTGCTATGTAGTTTGGTCTGGCCTTGCACTCACTATGTAGCCCAGGCTGGCCTTGAAATTGTGGTGCTCCTCCTGGCCAGCCTTCCAAGTGCTGAGATTACAGGCATGTGCCACCATGCCTGGCACCCCAGTTGGATTCTTGAAGGCCTTATTAATATTCATTTTAAAATTTATTTGGGGGATTCTGGGAAAATGGCAGAGCAGTAAACAACAGCAAATGAGCCTCTCTGAGATTTGGAACCCAGACACTGGAATATGACAACTTGGGGGAAGAAAAGGAGGGAGATGGATCCCCATGACTCAGGAAGGATCTGAAGGGAAAATAGGAGCCCACAGGGAAAGTGAAGTAACAGACCTCAACGGAGAAAAAGGAGGCAACAAATTGCACTTTCTCCCTGACTCCCAGCTCACAGCATGAGAGAGAAGGCTCAGATCTATAGACACAGTGAGGGTGGGTGATTCCAGAAGTCTCCAGGAAGAAACCCGCCAGTGAAATGGAGCACTGGATGCTGTGAGCTACAGCAGCTGGGGAAAGACTCAAGTTCAAGTGTCTCCCAAGTCCCCAGATGGCATTCTAGGGAGGGGCCAAATAAACCTGGGACTTGGGGCAGCTGTTCATTGGCTTCGTCTCAGGGCTGCCAGTGACTGGGTGAGGGACAACAGTGGGAGACATCCAGGATCCCAGAACTAGGGTCAAGTTGGCAAGAGATACCCAGAGTGTTGTAGGCTGAACAACTCAGGCCCCAACCCCACAGCCAGAGGCCAGGGTCAGCTTAAACTTCTATGGAGTTGGGAACACCAGAATTGGCACCCCACCCTATGCCCATTTCAGGGTTGGTGGGATCATCCAGCATGAATCTGGGATGTGTCTACCTTCTTTGTCTACCAGTGACAGCAGAGACATGCCCTAAATTGGATATTACCATAAAGTTATAGGCCCTAGAAGATGACCACAGGCTTGAAATAACAGAGAAATCTTTTTTTCTATTTTCTTTGCTTTTAATTTTTTTGATTGTTTGATTTTTAATGAATGTAAGCAATGTTTTTAGTGTTTTTTGTTTTGTTTTGTTCCTTTTTTGTTCTTTTCTTCTTTCATTCTTCCTGTCTTCCTTACCAGTTTCCCAAAGCTTGAGTAATCTTTGTCTTTCAGTCTTGCTTCTAATCTATTTCTCTTCTTTTATTTCTGCACTTTTCCCTCTTATCCCTTTTAAATTTTGTCCTCTATGGGTAAAATCTCTCCATTGAATGGATATCTACAATATACTATTTTCTCATTTGTTTTAGAGTTGGTTATATAACTATAAAATCTCATACCTATGGTTAAAGGTGGCAAATTACCAGTTACCACATTTTGTCATTTTTTAGACTGTGCTTGAGGCTATTGTTATCACTGATTGTACTACTTTAGTTAAGGTGATATAGTTGTGTGATCAGTTGTTCTCCCTTGTATGCCAATACAAGATTGTCCAGGGGTGATCAGACTATAGTGCAATAATATTAGAAACCACAAAAACTTCTTAAACACACAGAAATTAAATAAAACTTTCCCGAACAAAGTGTTCGGGTCACAGATGAAATTAAAGAAGAAATTAGACAGTCTCTACAATTAAATAATGCCAATATGACACACCAGATTGTATATCCACATGATACACCAGAACTTATGGGATGCAATGAAAGTAGTCCTAGGAGGGAAATTTATAGCGGTGAATTCCCACATCAGAAAAACTGAGCAAGTTCAAATAAATAGCCTAATGCTGAACCTCAACCTTCTAGAAAGAGTAAAACAAGTTAAACCCAAGGTATATACAAGGGAGGGAATTATAAATAGCAGAACAAGAATTAATACAATTCAGACTAAGAAAACAATACAAATAATCAATGAATCAAAGAGTTGGTTGTTTCAAAGATCAAATAAAACAAACACCCTTTAGCCAAACTCATCAAAAAAAAGAGAAAAAAGACTCAAATCCATGTTATTAGGAATGAAAAGGGTGAAATCACAATGGATCCTGCAGAAATCCAGAACATCATCAATAAATACTTTAGAAGCTGTACTCTAAGGAGATGCAAAATGCAGAAGAAATGGACAGATTCCTAAATACATATGAATTACTGAAGGTGAATCAAGAATATATTGGAATTCTAAATAACTCAGTATCACTCAATGAATTTGAAGAAGTAATAAAAAACCTACCAACAGGGCTGGGGATATAAATCAGCAGCACAGTGCCTACCAAGCACAAGGTCCTGAGTTTGATTTCCGGTACCAAAAAAAACCTACCAACAAAGAAAAGCCTAAGGCTAGGCATGGTGACACACATCTGTAATCCCAGCACTTGGGAGCCTAAGGCAAGAGGATCACTATGAGTTGGAGGTCGGCCTGGGCCATATGAGTTAGTTCAAAACCAGCTTGAACTTCATAGTGAGACCCTGTCTCTGAAACAAAACAGAAACAACAACCAAGAACAAGTCGGGTGTGGTGGCACACACCTATAATCCCATCACTCAAGAGGCTGAGGCAGGAGGATCGTTGCAGGTTTGAGACCAGCCTGGCCTACAAAGTGAGCTCAAAGCCAGCCTAAACTGCATAGCAAGACCCTGTCTCAAAAAGACAAACAACAACAACAAAGAAACAAACGAAAACAACCAAAGAATAGCCTAGGACCAATCAGATTCACTGCTGAATTTTATAAGAACTTTACCACTATTCCTCAAAGTCTTTAATGAAATTGAAAGGGAGGCAATACTCCCAAACTCATTCCTGGAAGCAATTATTACCTTGCTACCAAAAACCAGAGAAGGAGCCAAGCAAAAAGAGAACTACAGGCCAAGCTCTCTAATGAACACAGGTGCAAAAATTTTCAATAAGATACTGGCAAACAGAATGCAGTAAATCATCAAGCAGATTATACACCATGACCTAGTAGGATTCATCTCATGGATGCAGTGATGGTTCAACATATGGAAGTGAATAAATATAATATGCCACATTAACAGAAGCAAGGACAAAACTCACATGATCATCTCAATATATCCAGAAAAAAGCATTTGACAAAGTCATATACGCATTCATGGTAAAAACCCTACAGAAGCTGGGCATGGTGGTGCACACCTGTAAAGCCAGCACTTGGGAGGCTGAGGCAGGAGGATTGCTGCAAGTCTGAGGCCAGCCTAGGTTACATAGTGCGTCCAGGTCAGCCTGACCTAGATAGGAAGACATTGCCTAAAAAAACAAAAAACAAAACAAAAAAAAACCCTACAGGAAATTGGAATATAAGGTCTTTATCTCAATCTGGTAAAAGCCATCTATGACAAACCAACAGCTAACACCATGCTAAATGGTCAAAAACTGAAAGCTTTCACTGTAAAATTAGGAACAAGACATGAATGCCCACAGTCACCACTCCTATTCCATATAGTTCTAGAAATATTAGCCAGAATAATTAGATAAGAGAAAGAAATTAAAGAAATAAGGATATGAAGAGAAAAAGTTAAATTACCATTATTTGGAGATAACATGGTATTCTACATAGAAGATCCGAAATACTTCTAGATTTAATAACCAAATTCAGTATCATAGCGGGGTACAAAGTCAACAGTCAAACATGCATAGCATTCCTGTACACAAATAACAAACTCACTGAGGGAGAAATTAGGGAGACAACATCTTTCATGATAGCATCAAGAAAAACAAAATACTTAGGAATCAATCTAACAAAGGAAGTAAAAGACCTTTACATTGAAAACTACAGTACTCTGAAGGAGGAGATCAAAGAGGATATCAGAAAATGCAAAGATATCGCTTGCGCTTATATAGTAGAATCAATATATTGAAAATGGGCATACTTCTAAAACTCTTATACAGATTTACTGTAATCCCAATAAAAATTTCAACAGTATATCTCACAAAACAGGAAAAAAGAATCATAAAATTCATTTGGAACCAGAAGAGACCTAAAATAGTAAAAGCAGTTTTGAGTAACAAATGCAAAGCAGGGGTGTCATAATCTCTTTTTTTTTTTTGGTACTGGGAATCAAACTCAGGATCTTGGGCTTGCCAGGCAGTTGCTTATGCCACTGAGATATATCCCTGGCCCAGCAGCATCATAATCTCAACCTGAAATTATACTACAAAGCTACTGTGATAAAAACAGCATGGTACTGGCAAAAAAAAGAAACCAGACCTAAGGATTAATGAAACAGAGTAGAAGATGCATAAACAACTCCAAACACATTCACCTTATTTTTGACAAAGGTGTGAAATACCTGCCACTGGAAGAAGGAGAGCCTCTTTAATAAATAGTGCTGGGAAATGTGGCTTTCCACATGCTGAAGATTAAACCTAGACCCATACCTCTCACTGTGCACAAAACAAATCAAAATGGATCACAGATCTAAAGATTAAAACAGAGACATTTAATCTGCTGGAATATAGAATAGGTAAAATTCTTGAAGACATAGGTGTAGGCAATAGGTTACCTAAGACATAGTTTTGACTTTATGATCAAAATTCTAATCACACAGGAAATATTACAAAGAATCAACAACTGGGATCACATATATTAAAAAGCTTTTGTGCAGCAAAAGAAACCAAGAACAGAGTAAAGAGACAACCTACGGAATTGGAATAAAATTTTACCAATTATTCTTCAGACAATGGATTAATATCTAGAATATATAAAGAACTCAAAAAATCAGAGCCCCCAAATTTAAAGACACAATCCAAAAATGGGCATCTGAAATGAATAGACACTTATCAGATAAGTAAGTAGAACCGGCAAAGAAATATATGAAAAAAGTTCAACATCACTGGTCATTAGAGAGATGCAAAATAAAACAACACTGAGAGTCCATTTCACTCCAGGAAGAATGGCTATTATCAAGAAATCAGCCAACAAATGCTAATGTGGCTCTGGGAGAAAAGTGACCCTTCTCCACTGTTGGTGGGAGTGTAGACTGGTGCAACTACTGTGGAAATCAGTGTGGAGAGTCCTCAAATAACTAGGACTAGAGGTTGCATTTGTCCAGCAGTTCTCCTTCTTAGTATTTTCCCAAAAGTTAAAAGCATCATACCACGGCAATAATATGAACACCCATGTTTATATTTAATTTTTTTTTCCAGTAGCAGGAATCAAACTCACAACCAGGCAGGCGCTGTGCCGCTGAGCTAAATCCCCAGCCCCAAACACCCATGTTTATAGCAGCACAATTTGTAATAGCTAAATCTTGGAAATAGTCCAGATTCCCACCATTGGATGAATGGATAAAGAACATGTGGTTTTTATATACAATGGGGTACTACTTTGCCATAAAGAAGGATAAAGTTGAGTAACTTTTAGATTATGGTTGCACCTTGAGAACATAATTTTAAGTGAAATACATCAGGCACACATGTCTACATGTTGTATTGTTTTTCTTGGGTGAGAGACTGCAAAGGTAAAAAATGGATGATAAGATATTTGAAAATAGGTTGAAAATGTTCACATGGGAAGGGGAGCAAGGGAGCGGGAGGGGGAGGAAGGAAAAAAAGGAATAGAAGAAAAAAATGGAAACAAAGCTTTTGTAAATGTGAAGGAGAGGGAGAATTGAAGTGAGGGAAGGGGAATGGGAAAAAAAGAAGAATCAAGATATGTTATTTACAGGTACAGATTCTCTACGATGAATGTGATCATTTACTTAAAAAATTTATGTGGGGAGCTGGGCATGGTGGTGCACACCTATAGTCCCAGCACTTGGGAGGCTGAGGCATGAGGATTATCACAAATTCAAGCCCAGTCTGGATACCCAGTGAGTTTAAGGCCAGCTTGAACTAATTTATGTAGTGATATAGTTAACTTTAAAAATAAACCAAAGAGGAGGACATACTCTATCAGGTATTAAGATACATTACAAGCATGGCAAGGTAGAGTATTCCTGTCATCTCAACATTGAGGATGCTGAGGTAGGAGGCAAGTTTGAGGCTAGTCTGAATTATATAGTGAGACCCTGTCTCAGAAAAGAAAAAAGAATGAATTACAAAACAGTAAAACCAAAGTGGCATTAATGCAAGAACAGAAATAAAACCTATGTATGTGTGTGTATCATAATATGCATATGATAAAGGGGGTATGATAAATAAATAGGAAATGGCGGAATTGTTCAGTACAGTATTTGATGGTGGGAAATATGGCTCATTATATGAAAAAAAAACTGTATCTCTACCTTTTACCACTTTTAAGAGTGAATTCTAGAAGGATTAAAACCTAAATTTGAGAGCTGGACTTGGTGACACATATGTCTGCAAGCCCAGTACTTGGGAGGCTGAGGCAGAAGGATCACCATGAATTCAAGCAGCCTGGGCTACACAGTAAGTTCAAGGCTATCCTGAACTACACAACAAGACCCTGTCTTCAAAAAACAAAACAAACCAAAACTGGTGCATGATGGCACATTCCTGTAATCCCAGCACTCACGAAACTGAAGCAGGACAACAGCCATGAGTCCAAGGCCAGCCTGAGCTACACAGTGAGTTCGAGGTCAGGCAGAACTACAAAGTGAGACTCTATCTTACAATAAAACAAAACAAAACAGGGCTGGGGATATAGCTCAGCGGCACAAGCACCTGCCTAGCAAGTGCAAGGTCCTGAGTTCAATTCCCAGTACCCCCCCCACAAAAAAAAAAAGAAAAAAAGAAAAGCAGCCAGGCGTTGTGGCACACGCCTGTAATCCCAGAACTTGGGAGGCTGAGGCAGGAGGATTGTTGCAAGTTTGAGACCAGCCTGGGCTACAAAGTAAGCTCAAGGCCAGCCTGAACTGCATAGCGAGACCTTGTCTCAAAAAGACAAAAAAAAACCCAAAAAACAAAAAACAAAACAAAGCAACCCCCTAAATTTGAAGGGTACAACTATGGAGTTAAGAAAAAAAAAAGTACAATATCTTTATAATTCAGGAGGAGGGATATATTTTTGAAATAAAATCCCCAAACCAAAACCCACAAAGTGTAATCCCAGCTTCTGGGAGGCTGAGGTAGAAGGACTGTTTGTTCCAGGTCAGTGTAGGCTACACAGTGAGTTTGATGCCAGCCTGGACTACATAGCAACACCCTGTGTAAGAAAGAAACAAAGCCCCAAAGCAAAAAAATTATTTTTAAAATGTCAATAAAATTAAACATTTCTGGCTGGGCATGGTGATGCCTTCCTGTAATCCCAGCACTTGGGAGGCTGAGGAAGGAGGACTGCTGTGAGTTCGAGGCCAGCCTGGGCTACAAAGTAAGTTCAAGCCCCGCCTGAACTTCATAGTGAAACTCTGACTCAAAAAGAGAAAAAGAAAAAGAAAACCAAATTAAAAATTTCTCTTGAAAGGCCATCATGGGCAAGATTAGAATATGCACAACATCTGAAAGTAACAGACTCTACAAGGAACTTGGGCAAATCAACAGGAAAATGGGAAAAATAGGAACCCCAAGAGAAATAATGAGGCAACTACATAAAGCCAGCAATTGACAGAAGTGTTTAATACACATAATAAAGAGGTCTCAGACTTTCTTTAAAAATTGAAGAAAGTCAAACTATAATAATCTCTTAGGCTAGCAAAATTAGAAAGCTGGAAAATGGCAAGGGTTAGTGAGGATATGGTAATAAAGAAATTGTCACTGGGTGAGATGTTGTCTCAACCTCCACTGTACCCAAAAAAGAAAAAAAAGATATCCTTATACATGGTTAAAGTGTTTGACTGGAACAGCCCATTCCGGAGAAGCATCTGTAAGTACTGGTGTCCTAAATCAAAGTAGGTATATGTATACTTTAGGATATAGTCATTCTGCTCTTGGGTGTATGTTTAGAAGAAATTCTCATACAGTTCAGTAAGGGGTCATGTTCAAGGATGTTCATTCAAGTTATTTTTTGTGGCATTGGGGAGCTGAAGGCAATTTTGCTGTCCATTACTGGGGAAACATTTAGGGAAAATGCAGTGAAAGCACACTGGTTAACAAGCAGTTAGAAGCAATGGATTAGATATATACGTAACAATATGCATAGACCTTAAAAACAGGAGGCTAAATGAAAATGTAAGAAATGAGTGTGGTGTTTCACACCTGTAATTCTGGCACTTGGAGGCTGAGGCAGGAAACTCTTGAGTTTGAGACCAGGGTTTACATAGTGAGACCCTGTCTCACCACCCCATCACCACCAAGGGGAAGAGACTATCATTCACATAAAATAAAATATACACAACAAAGGCATACTTGTTAGTGAGACAACTTGATATTATGTGTCTCTTGAGTGATATAATATGAAGTAAAGGACATTCCCAAATGTATTGGTCTTGTTGAAAATGTTTAATCTGAATCTAATCATGTGGAAAGAAAACATGAATCCAGAATTTGGGATATTCTGTGAGACAACTAGCCTGGACTCTTCAAAATATCAATGTTGGGTGAAGGGTATGGTTGTACACCTGTAATCCCAGTACTTAGGAGGCTGAGACATGAGGATTGCTGCAAGTTCAAGGTCAGCCTGGACTACATAGTGAGTCCAAGGTCCGCCTGAACTGCATAGCAAGACTCTGTCTCAAAAAACGAAACAAAACAACAAAATTGATATTTGAAACACACAAAAGTATAGGAGACAAGAACAAAATAAAAAGGAATTTCCCCTAAAATATAGGAATACCATTTGAGGTTAACATAGGTTAAAGGAATATAACAACCAAATATAGTGCACAAGTCTTAATTAGATACTGGGATTCAAAAATAAAAGTAAGTCTAAAAACACTTTTTTTGAGATTAGGGACTTGCTATGAGTTCAGGCTTTACTTGGATTCACTGTGCAGCCCAGGCTGGTCTCAAACTCACAGCAATTCTCTTGCCTCAGCCTCCCGAGTGCTGGGATTACAGGTGTATACCACCATGCCCAGCTATAACTTTTCTTTTTTGTTTTTTTGCTGCAGTTCAAGGGGTTGAAAACAAGGCCTTCACATTGCTCTACATCTCAGCAAATTTATTTATTTATTTATTTAAAGAGTAGGAAAATGTATTGGAGAAAAGGAATGGGGAATAGCAATGGAGAAATACGAAACAGCAATAGTTCCTGAGAAACAGGAGGAGTCCCCAATGGGTTGCCATATTTTCTTTTGAGACAGGGTCTCACTATGTAGTTCAAGCTGCACTTGGACTCCTTATGTAGCTCAGCCTGGACTCAAACTCAAGGGAATCCTCCTGCTTTAACCTCCCAAATGCTGGGATTACAGGTGTGTACCACCATGCCCAGCCATTTTTATTTTTTGAGACAAGGTCTTGCTAACTTGCCCAGCCTGGGCTTGAACTTGCGATCTTACTGCCACAGCCTTCCAGAGTATTGGGAATTATAGGCATATGTCACCATGCTGGACTATTACAAACAGTTCTGTAATGAAGTACATATATGTCTTCATGAGCATATGCATAAGAATTTCTCAGGGCTGGGGACTGAGCTCAGCAGCGCGGGGTCGTGAGTTTGATTCCCGGTACGGGGGTGGGGGGGGGAAGCATTTCTCTAGGACTTAATATCTAGGGGAGATCTCTACCTATCTCCAACAGAACTGCTGGGTTCCAGGAGCATTTCTAACTATTCTGGATACTTTGTACTTGTTTTCAAAAGCAATAGTACCAATTTTCACTCCTATCAAAGATTTCCCTACATTTTTCCCCTTTTGTTTAAAAAGTCTCTCCCCAGTTATAGTTGCGAAGATATTTTCCTGCACATTTTTTTTTCTTTTTTTTGAGACAGAGTCTTGTTCTGTAATTTAGGCTGAACGGGAACTCATTATGTAGCCCAGGCTGGCCTTGAACTCATGAGTGATCCTCCTGCTTCAACCTCCCAAAGTGTTGGGATTATAGGTGTGTGTCACCTGTTACTTTCACATTGCCGGGCTACCCTTTTTCCTTGGTTAAGGATCTAGTTTTATTTTTCTCTGTATGATGCAAATTTCCCATTAAACTCACCCATTTAACAAGCTTGTTGAAGCAAGATTTGTACTATTCTTATGCTGGGTCAGGTTGAAGGCTCCAAAACGTATAGCTCCTTTAGTCAGGGAGTCCATTTTCCTATGGAGATACAGTACAGCTACATAATCAGTACAGTATTAAGTATACAGTACACTATTAAGTGATAAGTACTAGGTTAGCTGTATCAACAATATGTTCTGGCTCTGTTACCCATCTGAGAAATTCAGGGTAACTTCGCAGAAGTGACAGGCATTAGGTCTTGGAGAAAAAGAGTTTGCAAATGCTGGGTCTAGAGGAACTTTGTGTCTGTAGCCACCACGCCCGGCTATTTTTTAAAATTTTTATTTTAAAGAGAAGAAAAATAAAAGTTTCAAACTGGGCTAATAGAGTAAATAATTAATACATTGTGCATTGTTATCTTCACAGTAGTTACCCAGGGTACAAGATATAGGCATAATGTCCAGACAATATTAGCACAAATCTTTCTTTTCAATGAACTAAGAGAAACCAGCTGTATAACTACTTTTGCAGACTAATATTTACTGTTTTTAGGGGCGTATCTCACTTGTCAGCCAGGTCTGAAGGTCCTCGAGACAGTTTCCGGAGAAATTTTACTTTTCCCTCATTTCTAAGATATAAATTCCTTTCTGCCAACGCTGCTCCAACGTTCACCAGAGAGATAGGTGAGGAGGTGGGGGAAAGGATCACAGGGGTGGGAGAGAATTTCAGGTTTCAGGTTCCTGTTCTGGCTGCGCATGGTCGTCAATCTGAACTTGTGAATAAAATGCTGGGAATGCATGCCTTAGGGTTTGTCTGGGGTCCTACCAGCTAGGAAGGTTGCTGGAACAGCTAACCAATTCACTTCAGGTGGGAAACACTCCGCCAGACATGTGACCCAGGCGGCCATTTTCTCACATCATGTCGGACGCCATCTTCCAGGCAGACAAAGACACCAACCCCCACGCTCGTCTGATACTGGCAGCGATCGCCCGCTCCCTAACATTTAGGCACACGCATATTTAGTTGCAGACAGAAGCCAGCGGACAAGATTTCGTCCTGCGTGTAGGTTATATGGCCATAGGACGAGATCCGTCGCTAGCCTCACTGCTTCCCCACCTTCTGCCTCCCGTTACAGCTATTTCTTTCGCTACGGTGCAGGCGGGGGGCGGGCCGCGAGCGCGAAGCGTCAGGGACTGGCCTCCGCAGCCATCCGTCCGAGGCCCTGCCCCGCGGACGACGCGTGGTAGGCGGGGCTTTGTGCCGCGAGGCTGCGTTCCGAAAGTCGGAACCGGCGAGTCGCGCCCCTTTCTTCCGCCGGCGCTGTTCCACCGTGTTCTCCTCCCCGCTCTCCGCCGGAAGGGTAGGTAAGAGTCTACTTTCCTCTTTTCTTTTGGTGATCTTTCGCTCGCTCAGCGGTTCGCTCTGTACCCACAGGTGCAGTTAGAGACGCCGGCCAGCCTGAAGTAAATAGCACGGCTGGCTCCGGGGTAGAAGGCCCAGTAAGAGGGGCGAGGATTGCCCTCAAGTGGACGGGGTGCGGAGCTGCACTCCCGCGGGTGGCGGAGTACGGTCCCACCCACGCTCAGGAAAGTGTAGACCTCGGAATACTGTGTAGAGTTACGGACCCCGCTGTGGACCCCAAAGCGCCGGTTGCCCTGCGTCCCCCGGCACGGTGAGGCCGCACGCCTCACTGCTCCCCCTGGCGTAGACTGGCGTTACAACGGAACGCCAGCGGCGGCGTGGGGACCTCGCCCACACCTGCGGCGGAATGTCCAGTGTGCGGCCGCGCGGCTCGGACCTCTCCCGGTTTAAGACACACTGACTCGCATGCACGCACCTTCTCCATCAGGACAGAAACTTTGACATTACCCCCCCACCCAGTATAGAGGAGCTCAGAAAAGCGTAAGATACAGGAAAAAACCAACTTCTCTTATTTGAGACCTTGAACCTCTTGTCCCTTCCACTCTTGCCGAGTGACTAATTGATAAAACCCCACCCCCACCCTTGCCGAGCGGGTGGATCACACATTCCTGAAGTAGTTAGACGCATAGGGCTTCTTAGCCTTTGGAGGACCACTCCCGCTTCCTCCAGACCCGATTACTACCCCATAAAGAAGTGCTGTTTTACTAAATCTGTAACGGCCTACCTCAAAAGTGCCTCAACAAACAGGAACAGACCTTAGTTTCTGAAGGGACAGTCAGGTCTGCCCTCTAGAGACCCCCAGGGTAGGGGACTCAGATTTTCTTCCTCTTTTGAGGCAGACACGGACCTCTCCAAGGACTTATCCCCAAGTGTAGCCAAGGGTTACTGATGCAGACGTGCAGCTTCCACTCCTATAATGTAGAGGTGTTACCCTACAGAACAGTGCATATGGATTCTGTCTTTACTCAAGGTGCAGTAGTTCAGATGTGTTTCTCCTCACCCAGGGTAAAATGACATATCTCCTCAATGTAGGATCAGATCCATTGAATTTATAATTGTATTGCCGTCTGCTTTCTCACCCTTGACCTGTGCCTGGAACTGGAAACCCTATTCTTATTAATGTTAGTGTGCTGCTGACTTCAACCCAGATAGAAGACACACAGATAATACCAATCCACCACCCATGGAAAGGTTCAGAATAGGATCGTACAGGCAAAAGTGTACACCCTACTCATTCAGACTGCGTAATTTTCTGTCTTTATTAATAGGGCATTGCTGTCACCTCATTGTGAAGTCAGTCCTGCCTCTCCAGGTTAAACAGACCTAAGACCACTCCCAACAATTTAGAGATACATGGTCCTGTGTTTCTCTTCCGAGCACCAGCCATGCACACAGCTACTGTATTAGTTTCCACAGTTTCTCTGTGCCTTAGAGTAGAGGGACAGATGGCACCGTCCCTTCCAAATGCCAAGATGCAGACTCTAATTATACACACAGAGGCATAGATTTTTACCCCCTCATAAGATTTTTTTTTTAGACAGTGTCACACTATGTAGTTTAGGCTGGCCTTGATCTTGCTATGTAGCCCAGGCTGGCTTCAAACTCATTGGCACTCCTCCTGCTACAGCCTCCTGAGTGCTGGGATCACAGGCGTGCACTACCATTGCCTGGTACCCCCCTTTTAAGATTTTGCACTGAGCTCAGTCCACATAGGCCCTGGTTATTTTTTTTAAATTCAGTTTATTTATGTATTTAGTTTTGTCTTTTTGAGACAGGGTCTTACTACGCAGTTCAGGCTGGTCTGGAACTCACTTTGTAGCCCAGGCTAGTCTCAGACTCACAATGATCTGCCTGCCTCAGCCTCCCGAGTGCTGGGATTACAGGGGAGTGCTGGGATTACAGTCATGCACCACCACACCTGGCTTTTTGTTTTGTTTTGTTTTGATTTTTTTTTTCCTTTGGTACTGGAGATTGAACCCAGGGCCTTTTTACTGATCTACATCCCCAGCCCTTTTTAATCTTTTTAAAATTTGAAACAAGAGCTTGCTAAGTCACTAAATTCTCCCAGCTGTGTTCAGAAATGATTGCCCTCCTCTGCCTTCCAGAGTGCTGGCACTATAGGTATGCACCACCTTGTCTAGCTAAGATCCCTGTTCTGAGGCTTTTTCCACCGGGTAGGCTCCTGAGATCTATCTCCACTGTCTTGTATCCCATGGTAAATGAGACATGCAACCCCTTGGGAAAAGAGGCTATCACCTCGCCCCATAAAGAAATACACCATCCGCGAATACTCCTCCCCCTCAGAGTTGAAGGGTTTAGAACTACTTCCTTAGTGTATAATACTACAAAATGGTAGAATAAGGATCAGGGATCCTATTGCTCCACCCAGGGAGAGAGGTTCAGACCTACACCTCCGTTTGGGTAATGTGGTACTGCTTTCCTGTGTACACTCAGCCATATCAGGCTAACTCCAGTGTAGCTTCTCCATTTCTCTCCTTGTTAGGGCTTCCTCATTATGCTATTCTGACTTTTTTTGATGCTTTGAGACAGGGTTTCCCTGTGTAGTTCAGGTTGACCTTGAACTTACTATGTAGCCCAGGCTGGCCTCGAACTTGTGGTGATCCTCCTGCCTCAGCCTCCTGAGTGCTGGGATTATAGACATGTGCCACTACACCTGGCTAATTCTGACATTTTATTTTACTTTTGGGTAGTTGAGAAGGGGGCTTGTGACATTGTGGTTTTCAGGTCTATCTTCAAATTGCTTCTCCTATTCTGACAGGAAGAAAGTGGACAGATTTGAAGGTACCTGTTTCCAAGCTGGTTGATCATCATGAAGTATAGACAAAGTGAGTTTCAATGAATCCTATACTTTCAATGAATGTTCATAGTATTTCACCACAACTTCTAAAGAAATATATCCTTAATATCATTTTAAGAATTAGTACATTTTTGTAGTTTGTAATGATTACATTTACTGTGGGGAGTTAGTACATATATGTAACACATCTTAATTCTTATTTTTTGTCCCCTACCTGTTTCATCCTTCTGTTCCCTGCAACTCTTCTTCCCTTTTCCATTTGTAGAAGCCCTATTTCCATTTTTTGTTTTGTTTTGTTTTATGAGACATGATCTCACTGTGTAGTTCAGGCTGGCCTTGAACTCACTATGTAGCCTGGGTTGGCTTTGAACTTGCAAAGATACATCCTCCTGTCTCAGCCTCCTGAGTGCTGGGATTACAGGCGTGCACCACCACACCCAGCTACTGTTTCCATTTTTTCTTCAACTCTTTTTTTAATCCCTTTTTTCTTCTTCCCCTCATCTCTTGTTTCCCTTCCCATTTGATCTCCCTGCTTCCTTTTTTTTTTTTTTTTTTTTTT